>NC_086328.1:3461604-3795354 GCF_036172605.1 Pelobates fuscus | reverse complement strand
CAATCTCCATGGGTTTGAAGATGAAAGGTATCACTGGGTGTAATACTCAGAGCCTTCATTCCTCATGTAGAAACTACACTCCCTTCAGCTTTAAACATCACCTTTTGTAAAGCTAAGTCCACGTTCCTTGCTACTAAAAAGAGCTGATGTGAAAAGCACAGTCATAGCAGAATGTGATAAATAATTCTGTGTTTGCTGAATTCGCACCATGGTAACATTGAATATACAAGGACACGTTCCGTCTGCTGTATGAGACAGCACAGCTATTCTGCAGTCTACAGTTACAAGGTTTACAAGGTATGACACAAAGCTTACCAAGAGCTTTATGTCTTGGGATCGAGTTACAGTCGCCCCAGAACAAAACATTAAGTGACACTCATTACTGCAGGGGACTTACATCAACTGTCACAAGTCACAGCACATCCAGGGCCTGTGTCTATTACACAAAGACATAGCCACGGTCAACACAACTACCTAGTGCACCTACAGCTGATAGCAAGGAGAGCAATATCCTACTGGGTGACTATATGACTATGCCCAATTGCCCAGGACTGGGTGACTATGACCATATCCAGGACTGGGTGACTATGATTATGTGCAGGACTGGGTGACTATATACCGCACTGGGTGACAATATCCAGGACTGGTTGACTATATAACTTCTGTTTCCTGTACCTGGCCGCCAGCAGAAAGACAGGAAGTGCTCACTCAGTGGTACAGTGGTACAGGAAACAGAAGTTCCCTACTGCGGTCTACGCCGCCCGGCCACGTTACATAGGTAGGAGGCACAAAAGGGAGGGAGGACCACCAAGGGGGGGGGGGGGGGGGGGGGGAGGGGGGTTAAGGACCACTGGGGGGAGCGGGTGGAGGAGGGGGAAAGGACCACTAAGGATGTGGGGGGTGACTATTTGACTATATCCAGGACTGGGTGACTATATCCAGCATTGGGTGACAATATCCAAGAAAGTGGACTATTTTCCGCACTGGGTGACAATATCCAAGACAGGGTGATTATATGACTATGTCCACGACTGGGTGACTATATCCAAGACGGAGTGACTATATGACCCCCCCCCCCCCCCCCCGCCTCCCCCTAATAGTTAAAAAATTAACAAACTTAAAAAATAAACCTGCAAACCAGCGCCTGGACAAAGCTCCTGGAACTGATATCCCTCCTCCATCTATCATCACAGGGTCCTCAAGCGCTCCAATCACAGGCTTGGCATACAGCAATCCGTGATTGGACAATTTTGCCGTCCCCCAGCAGAATCATGCAATTTGAGGATCCAAGGGGAGTGCTGTGAGAGGGTGGTAGTTTTAACTTATAAAAACAAAAAAAAAAGCAATGGAGGAAGGTGGGGGAGAGCGCAGTGAGAGGTGCTCTGCCTGCAAGGAGGAATATAATTACACCTATTGCTTGTGCGTGCTGACAGACATAAAATATGCACAGAATTGACGTTAGGCAGCCCGGTAGAGAGTTTTGGGGTGTACAAGTTGTGTAACTAGCCCAAGGGCTGATCCAGAACCTAATCTCGGGAGAGGCACTGGTAGATTATTTGAAGGAACAATCCAAGTACAATAACCACTACACCCCTCTGTAGTGGCTATGGTGTCAGGAGTGCCGTGGAGACCTCCCAGATTAACTAGTCAAACAGTTTAAGAACAGTTTGACAACTTACCAGGGATCTGCAGGGATAAGTCCTGTAGTAAGGGATGGCCAGTAGTGTGTGTGTGTGTGTGTGTGTGATGGGGGCATTGTGTGTGTGTGAGGAGTGCAGTGTATGAGGGGAGCATTATAAGTGTTTGAGGAGTGAAGGAGTGTGTGAAGAGTGCAGTGAGTGGGGTGGGGTGCAGTGTGTGTGTGAGGAGAGCAATGTATGTATGTGTGTGAAGGGTGCAGTGTATGTGTGTGTGATGGGGTGCAGTGTGGATATAAGGTGCAATGTGTGTGTGTAGGACTGTATTGTGTGGAAGGGGACAAATATATATAATCATTTAAAATAAACTTATAAATATATATGTATACGTTTTTATTTTTTTTTATTAAAAAGTTATTTTAAAAACCTTATATTCCCCCTCCCTTTTTACCTTTGCCTAGGTGGTCCTAGTGCTGAAGCCCTGGTGGTACGGTGGTGAGTGAATTCAAGCCTGCAGCTCCTGAGGCTAGAGTTCACTCACGCAAGATCTGAGCGTTGCCAAGGTAACCGCAGTAACGCTCCAAGCTCGCGAGAAGAGAATACAGCAGAACTACAGCCCCCGTGTCCTCTTCTTTTCCTGCTGGCTGCCACATTTGAGTCTCTGGTCCATGAAGGCACACAGCAGGGCCGGCAGAGGCAGGCCCCCCCTTGGATTTGCCACTGAACTAGCCCCTAGCACACAATTAAAAATAACTATAGATTTGCAGTGTTTCAACCAGACAAATTGCACATACTGACTCCTACTGTGATGTAATTCCAGTAAAATACAAGTTTAGCAGGCTAAGATTGCCACAAGGCATATGTATGTATATGTGTTTGTAGTATCAGTTAGTTAATTACACGTAGCTAAGATACTGTTATCACTGTACTGACCAGGTGCAGGAATGTAAGAACTGGAATTACGCGTCCCTCTCCTTTGTATCAGATGAGCCACGTGGTTAGACCGGATGGATGAGTTTAGACTCTATTTATTAAATAGGTTAAGGGTATGTGTGGGTGTAGTTAATTGTGGGAGGAGCTACAGTGCTATATAAGGAATGTACTCTATGTATTCAGTACTCAGACTTTGCTGTATTTTGGTGACGCTAGTCCCTCTGAGTCCCGATCGGTGATCCAATAAAGAATCTCTTCCTTCCTGAAGAAACCTGTGTCCATCTCTCTGTGCTTGGCTTCCGTCAGTTTCTCCGGTATCATTTGGTGCATTGGCCGGGAAGCTCATCGTTCAACGGTAGCTGAGAGGCAGAGGCGTGAGACGGTCTATCTTTGCCCACGTTCTCTACGGCTGCACCCCTGAACTTCTGCGTGGACCTCCCTTCGTCTCGGCGCCACTGGTCTGTTGTCCAGGAGATCATCGGCCTCTACGTGAGAAGTGCTGGGGTGTCCCCGTCGATGAGTGTGAACTCAGGTTCAGGAACGAGGAGGTAAGACAACTGCTGTTTTAGACGGCAGGACCCACTAGGGGTATACCGATTGTGCGGTAGGCCCAAAGGGGTTTTGAATCTGTGTATCTGCCCCCTCTGTCGGAGGGAAGGAGCGAAGGCGCACCGCTCGATCGAACGCTCTTTAGTCAGACCGTTTGATTTGGTTAGTCAGGCGGGGTCCTGGTGTAAATAGCCCTAGCCGGACACCGGTGTCTTGTCTAGACTAGCGTTCTAGGGTGTATATTACGTTCGCTAGGTCGGAGGGACCGGGAGACTAAGCGGCGCCTGTGTAAATTCGGTTCGCTAGTTCTCATCCTATCTGGGCTAAGTGGGAAGGCGTGTAAATTTGGAACCCACTAGACTTTTGATAGTGCGACTAAGAGGCGCCTGTGTAAATTCGGTTCTCTAGCTCGCTATATATGTGGTGATTGGGCAGTGTGGCTAACCAAAACGGGTGTATATAGTTTTAGGTAGTCCATTCAAGGTACTGGCCAATAGTTTAGTTGGGAATTGTAAATGTGTTAACGATTGTTTTAGTAAAGTGTATATCTTGTTAGATAGCGCGAGCTCAGCCGTCTAGCGAGAGTGTTAATAGTGTGTTGCTGTATTATAGTGCACGGTACCATAACCCTGTATATTTACTGACATTATATAATAAGTACTAATCATTGTCGTCCATTGCATGTTTAACACCATAACCACTAATAATTGTATTGTGACCTTAACTTGTGCTTTGACCTATGCTAACCGTACTGTAACCGCTATTTGTAAAAGACGATGTTACTGGGGTGTGTTATAGACGGGTAATTCGTATATAGAGAATTATAGCGTGGGTGACTGTATAGTTACGCCAAAGGGCATAATATTGATTATATAGTGACTGGTGTAACAGCTGTGTGTGTACGGGAATTCCCTGAGTGTTTATTGTTATTGTGTACGTTTCACTTGGTAACCGTACCACGTGGTGCTGTTGCCAGAGGAAACGGGTGTGACTGTTGAATAGTACGCGTGTATAGTATTCGTTGTCGACGACGTTCCATTGTTAAGTATGGGTGCGTCGCAGTCAACGATTCCGGATCCCTTAGGATGTATGGTTAAGAATTTTAAAAAGGGATTCAAAGTTTGTGATTTTGGGGTAAAGATGTCTCCTGTACGTTTGGTCACTTTGTGTACTAGGGAGTGGCCTACTTTGGTTGCGGCATGGCCGCCACGTGGCAGTTTGGATCCAACTCTGGTACAGCGCTTACACGTGGCTGTATCGGGTAGGCCTGAACTTTACGGCCAGTTTCCTTATATTGACTGTTGGAGACAGGCCGTAAATGACTCGCCAAAATGGCTCCAGACATGCCACGAGGAGCAGTGTCGCCTCATGGTAGCTAGGACTTGCTCGTCCACTAGGACTGGTGTTAGGCCCATTTTGGACACGCCCCCTGAGTCCGAGATCCCTTTGCCGCCCCCTTACTTTCCGTTAAGAAGAAGTGACGCAAACGCAGGAAGTCCTGCACCCCTCCCCTCATTACCCTCATCCACTTCCGCTTCCTCCTCCAGTACAGGATCCACCCCCCCTCGTACTAAATCTCCCCTTCCGGAACCAGAATCCACCCCCATTAGAAACGAATATCCTGATTTGGCGCCACTTCAGACTTCCGGTCAAGCTTCATCTAGCTCGGCTCGAAGTGTTTTATTTACGACCTTTTCCCAAAACCGACCTCCCACATCCCCATACCCTATCTCTCCCCGACCGGAACCCATGACTGACGCCTCTCTACGTAGCCCCATCCAAACCCGACAGTTGACTGGTGCCCAACAATTAAAGCACTATCAGATGCCTCTTCGTCTGAATCCCGGGTCAGCTTATATCGATGCCGCAGGTCAAATGGCACACGCTGACCCAGTCTTCGTATATGTCCCATTTACCACAACCGATCTTTTAAACTGGAAGACCCATAATTCCTCGTATACTGAGAAACCACAAGCTATGACTGATCTGTTCACCTCAATAGTACAGACGCATAATCCGACATGGGCTGATTGCCAGCAGTTACTAATGACTTTATTTAACAATGAGGAAAGGACAAGAATAAATCAAGCAGCCATTAAAGCATTAGAGGATAGAGCCCGTGCTTTGAACCAAGCCAATCCAGCAGCATGGGCCGCGACACACTATCCCAACACCGATCCCGATTGGAACGTAAATGGTGCTGATATGGTTCAACTCAGAGCCTATAGAGACGCTATAATTGCTGGCATGAAAGCCGGAGGAAAGAAAGCCATTAACATGTCGAAGACAGTTGAGGTGATCCAGAAAAGCGATGAAGCGCCCAGTGTCTTTTATGACCGATTATTGGAGGCATACCGCTTGTATACCCCCTTTAATCCGGAAGACGCAGACAATTCCCGAATGGTTAACTCCGCCTTTGTCAGCCAAGCATACGGAGATATTAAGCGCAAGCTACAAAAGTTAGAAGGGTTTGCAGGTATGTCCATCACCCAACTAATGGAGGTAGCAAATAAGGTCTATATGAACAGGGATACAGAAAGTAAGAAAGAGGAAGAGCGCAAGATGCGTAAAAAGGCTGATATGCTAGCGGTAGCGATCGCAGGCGTAGATAAACGGGGCCCAGATAGAGGCAATAATAGATGGAGTAGGGAGCCTTTGAGTAGGGATCAATGCGCGTATTGCAAGGAAGAAGGGCATTGGAGGAACGAATGTCCGCAAAGAGAGCAGTACGAGAGAGACCAACCCAGGGCAGGCTACGGAAACTTTAGAGGTAGAGCGAGAGGTAGAGGAGGCCCCGGAGGGAGTAATGGTTATAGAGGGAGTAATGGGAACAGAGGAAGTGTTAGGGAAGACAGGTATATTCCAGCAGCGCAAAGGTCCCGCGATAGAGAAGGTAGGGACTTTGTAGGATTGGCTGACACTGTCATGGAGGACTATTGATACCGACCGGGCTCCATCCCCCTTGGTCGAGCGGAGCCTATGGTCGATGTATCAATAGGGGGGAAAAGGAGTGCGTTCATGATCGACACTGGTGCTGAACATTCAGTGGTGACTAATCTAGTTGCTCCTCCATCTGGAAGGACTATTACTGTGATAGGAGCAACTGGAAGAAGTGCTGAAAAACCGGTTCTTAAAAGTCGACTCTGTACATTGGGAGGCCACGTAGTAAAACACCAATTCCTTTATATGCCTGAATGTCCAGTCCAATTGCTGGGACGTGATATGCTATCAAAATTACAAGCGCAGATTACGTTCCTACCAAATGGAACAACATCCTTAAAGTTTAATGGACCTTCAGGTATTATGACTTTATCCGTACCAAAGGAAGAAGAGTGGCGACTTTATACAGTGTTGACTAGCCAAAACCCTAGGAGTGATGAGACATTGTTTAACATACCAGGAGTTTGGGCAGAGAACAACCCACCAGGACTGGCCCGCAATATTCCACCAATAAAAATTGAACTGAAACATGGGGTTTATCCAGTGAGCCTAAGACAATATCACATTCCGCAGAAGGCTAAGAAGAACATCCAATCCTATCTGGATAAGTTCATACGGTATGGTATCCTAAAATTCTGTACTTCCCCCTGGAACACCCCATTGCTGCCTGTTCAAAAGCCCGGTACAGATGAGTATCGACCTGTACAGGACTTAAGAGCAGTCAATGATGCGGTTGTTAGCATACATCCAGTTGTACCCAATCCATATAACCTGCTTGCTTTAATTCCGGGCGGGGCTACTTACTTCACAGTCTTAGATCTCAAAGATGCCTTCTTTTGCCTCCGAATTGCCGCAGAAAGCCAATGTATTTTCGCTTTCCAATGGGAGAACGCTGTAACGGGCTCAAAACGCCAAATGACTTGGACAAGACTGCCCCAAGGGTTTAAAAATTCACCTACCCTATTTGGTTCAGCTCTAAGTCAAGATCTACTGGATTTCGAGTCTATCCCAGGAGAATGTGTATTGTTACAATATGTAGATGACTTGTTGATAGCAGCAGTTACAAAAGAAAAATGTCAGCAAGCAACGCACGATCTACTACATATTCTCTGGAAGGCAGGATACAAGGTGTCCAGGAAGAAGGCTCAGTTGTGTTTGCCAACTGTCAAGTATCTGGGATTCCATATCTCTGAAGGTCAAAGGATTATGGGGCCAGAGAGAAAAGAAGCTGTCTGCCAAATACCAATACCCAAGAATAGAAGACAAGTGCGAGAATTCTTGGGGGCAGCAGGCTTCTGTAGGATATGGATTCCCAGCTATGCGATACTGGCAAAACCTCTGTACGCAGCCATCAAAGGTACAGAGCACGACCCCTTCTTATGGACCCAAGAACAGCAAACGGCATTTGAAGATGTGAAGAAGGCTTTGATGAGTGCCCCAGCATTAGGTCTACCTGATCACACACGACCATTCTACTTATATGTACACGAGCAAAGAAGAATGGCTGTGGGAGTATTGACACAGTACTTGGGATCATGGCAAAGACCTGTTGCCTACATGTCTAAGCAACTGGATGCAGTGGCCAGCGGACTTCCACCTTGTCTAAGAGCCGTAGCTGCAGCCGCCCTGCTAGTAGCTGAAGCCGATAAACTCACTCTGGGTCAAGAACTTTATGTACGAGTCCCACATGCAGTACAGACGTTGTTGGATTACAAAGGAAATCATTGGTTTAGTAACAGCCGTATGACCAAGTATCAAGCAATGTTGTGTGAAAACCCAAGAGTGCATTTAGAGACTGTAAACACCTTAAATCCAGCTACCCTTTTGCCGCAACCTACTGAAAGTCAACATGATTGTTTGGAAGTAATGGATGAAGTATTTTCAAGTAGACCAGATCTTCGTGATTTTCCCATCCAGAACCCCGATGTTCAATATTACACCGACGGCAGTAGTTATGTGAAAGAAGGGATCCGCTATGCAGGATATGCAGTGACAACAATAGACAAGGTGATAGAAGCTCGGCCACTGGCGAAAGGAACATCAGCACAAAAGGCAGAATTAATAGCACTAACACGAGCGTTACAATTGGCTGAAGGTTTAAGAGTAAATATCTATACGGACTCTAAGTATGCGTTTTTAACCACTCATGCCCACGGAGCTTTGTATAAAGAAAGAGGACTACTGAATTCAGAAGGCAAAGAAATCAAGTACGCAGCTGAAATCCTACAACTATTGGAAGCAGTGTGGGAGCCGAAAGAAGTCGGTATCATACATTGTCGAGCGCATCTGAGAGGAGATGGTGATGTAACCAAGGGAAATCGGATGGCAGATAGTGCAGCTAAGCGTGCTGCTGAATCAGGAAGACAGGAGTATGTGGGGCATATAGCTGCTCTTATACCAACTCCACTGTCCCAATGGACTCCAGTTTATACAGCTCAAGAAGAGGAGTGGTTAAAGACTGAACCGGGAAAGTATTTGGAGAACAAGTGGTATCAGCTAGAAGATGGAAGAATAGTCATACCAGCATCACTAGCGGTAGAAATTGTCCAAAATTATCACAACGGGACACATTCTGGGAGAGACAGTACTGAAGAATCTCTCAGGAAACATTTCTACATACCAAGATTGTCCAACTTGACTCAGGCCATTGTACGCAGATGTGTAACGTGTGCTAAGAATAATGCAAGACAAGGACCAGTAAAGCCACCAGGAGTCCAGTTTATGGGGGGACTCCCCATGTCTGATCTACAAATAGACTTTACAGTAATGCCTAAATCGGGTGGACATCGTTACCTGTTGGTAATTGTGTGCACCTATTCAGGCTGGGTAGAAGCATGTCCTACTCGTACAGAGAAAGCAGGAGAAGTTGTAAGATTCCTGCTACGAGAAATAATACCCCGATATGGACTACCCTGTTCTATAGGATCGGACAATGGTCCAGCTTTTGTTCATCAGTGCCTACAACAACTGACTCATATGCTTGGTATAAAGTGGAGGCTTCATACTGCATATAGACCCCAGAGTTCTGGTAAGGTAGAGAGAATGAATAGAACTATAAAGAACCAGTTGGCTAAAATGTGTCAGGAAACCCAACTTAAGTGGAACGTTCTCTTACCCATAGCTTTATTGCGAATCCGCAGTACCCCTACCAGAAGGATGGGCCTCTCTCCTTTTGAAATCATGTATGGGCGACCACCTCCCGTACTTGGTAACTTAAGGGGGGACTTGAGTCAGTTGGGAGAAGGAATTACCCGGCAGCAGGTTGTAGAGTTGGGTAAGACTATGGAGGAGGTACAGAAATGGGTACAAGATAGATTACCTGTGAATATTTATCCCCCTGTTCATAGTTATCATCCAGGAGACCAAGTGTGGATTAAAGAGTGGAATAATGTACCGTTAGGGCCCAAGTGGAGAGGTCCTTATGTTGTTCTTTTGTCTACCCCTACAGCGATAAAAGTAGCCGAAGTAACTCCGTGGATACATCACTCCAGGGTTAAACCAGCAGCAGTCGATTCTTGGCAAATTACAGCAGATCCAGAGAATCCCTGCAAGATCCGGTTGAAACGCACTACTCAGTCGGAGTAACGAGGAATTATTGTGGATTACAAATTTTATTGTTACAGGTGTGAGTGAGAAGGCCATAATAAAGCCTGTCCGCTTACCAACACATAGTGTATAAGCCAGGAAAGTCTCGAAGGGACACCTGTGAAGACGAGCAGAACTCCATTCCCTGCAGCCCTCACATCCTGGAAGCTGAGGTTCCATCGCACGGACGAAGACTGAGGATGACGGCGAAAGATGTGCTTTTGATTGTGTTTATTTATATGTGTTTTTATATTCAGGAAGGTAGAGGTACCGACACTCCTAGCTGTGAGGTATGCATTAAGACTACGAGAACAGGTAACCATATTTCCCAAACCCTAATTTGGCATTCACAATACGAATGTAAAGGAGAGGTATCAAGATGTAGATACCTAAATATAGACTATAGTGTGTGCCATTTAGGAGTAGGAGAACCTAAGTGCTTCAGTCCAGAGTATCAACCTCGTACAATTTGGTTGACTCTCAGGAATGGAGATCCTCAGGGGACCCTAATTAATAAGACGGTGTTAGAATCCGTACATTCTTCGGGTGTTCTGCTATTTGATGCATGTAAGGCGATATCAAGTGGTAGAAAACCGTGGAATGTATGTGGGGATCTTAGATGGGAGAGGACGTATGGGTCTAATGATAAATATATTTGTCCCAGTAGTAAAAATAAATATGTGAGTCCTAGATGCCCAAATAAAGACTATAACTTTTGTCCATATTGGTCTTGTGTGGGGTGGGCGACTTGGGGACAGACAGTAGATAAAGACATGATAGTGACTAAGTTGCCGACTAGCCCTTATTGTAAGTCTATGGAATGCAACCCAGTCCATATACTTATTAATAACCCCGACAAGTTCCTAGATAAGTATGGAAATTTATTTGGGTTTCAGATATACGGGACGGGTTTAGATCCTGGGACATTATTGTTTATAGGAATAGAGACTGATACGGTATCCTCCCAGACTCATCAAGTATACCATTCCTTTTATGAAGAGATGAGTATAGATAATAAGATCCCCCATAACGCTAAAAACCTGTTCATTGACCTAGCTGAAAGTATTGCCGGTAGTCTTAATGTTACCAACTGCTATGTGTGTGGAGGTACTAACATGGGAGACCAATGGCCTTGGGAAGCAAAGGAGGTAATGTCCGGTTCTGAGGCAGTTGACCAACTAATATCTACACAAGCCGATTATCATTTGAGTGTTAGAGGTAAATCTGAGTGGAGATTAAAGACCTCCATCATAGGTTATGTTTGCATAGCAAGGAAAGGAATAATGTATAATACTTCTGTAGGAGAATTAACTTGTCTAGGGCAAAAAGCTTATGATGATGATACTAAAAATACAACTTGGTGGTCGGCTTCAAATGTCTCAGAACCATCTAACCCGTTTGCTAGATATGCCAGTTTAAAGGATGTGTGGTTTGATTTATCCATCACATCTACCTGGAGAGCCCCAGCAAATTTGTACTGGATCTGTGGTAAGAAAGCCTATTCGGAGTTGCCACAGGACTGGGAAGGGGCATGTGTGTTGGGTATGCTCAAACCATCCTTCTTCTTGTTACCGATTGAAACAGGTGAGACTTTAGGTGTTAAAGTGTATGATGTGAATCATAGGAAGAAAAGGGGACCCTTAGAGATAGGCACCTGGGAAGATAATGAATGGCCTCCCCAGCGTATCATAGATTATTATGGGCCAGCCACGTGGGCAGAAGATGGTACCTTTGGTTATAGAACCCCAATTTATATGCTCAACCGTATTATAAGATTACAGGCGGTGGTTGAGATTATTACTAATGAGACCTCACAAGCACTCAATCTTCTAGCGAAGCATAATGCCAGGATGAGGACGGCAGTGTACCAAAATAGATTAGCCTTGGATTACCTTTTGGCAGTAGAGGGAGGTGTATGTGGGAAGTTTAACCTGAGCAATTGCTGTCTTCAAATAGATGACGAAGGGCAAGCAATAGCTGAGCTTACTAGCCATATGGTTAAACTAGTGCATGTGCCTACTCAGGTATGGAAAGGGTACAATCCAAGTAGTTGGTTTGGTAGCTGGTATGAGTGGTTTGGAGGGCTTAAGGCAGTGGTAGGTGGAGTCCTACTGATTTTACTGTTGTGTCTACTCCTACCGTGTCTTATACCCTTAGTAGTTAGGTCTGTGCAAAGCCTGATAGGAAGTATAGCAGAGAGGAAGGCTGCTGCACAGATAATGGCGATATATAAGTATAAGGCTCTAGATCAAGGAGAACCAATGCAGGAAGATGAGTGTTAAAAGATTCACATCATAAGATAAGTCTGGTCTGGTTCATGGTAACCTGAGGTATATGCAAACCAAGGTTAAGTGATGCCTCAAGTAATTGTGAAATATCAGAGGCATCAAAGGGGGGAATGTGATGTAATTCCAGTAAAATACAAGTTTAGCAGGCTAAGATTGCCACAAGGCATATGTATGTATATGTGTTTGTAGTATCAGTTAGTTAATTACACGTAGCTAAGATACTGTTATCACTGTACTGACCAGGTGCAGGAATGTAAGAACTGGAATTACGCGTCCCTCTCCTTTGTATCAGATGAGCCACGTGGTTAGACCGGATGGATGAGTTTAGACTCTATTTATTAAATAGGTTAAGGGTATGTGTGGGTGTAGTTAATTGTGGGAGGAGCTACAGTGCTATATAAGGAATGTACTCTATGTATTCAGTACTCAGACTTTGCTGTATTTTGGTGACGCTAGTCCCTCTGAGTCCCGATCGGTGATCCAATAAAGAATCTCTTCCTTCCTGAAGAAACCTGTGTCCATCTCTCTGTGCTTGGCTTCCGTCAGTTTCTCCGGTATCACTACCAGCATCACCACTTCAAATCACTGAAGTGGTTGTGGTGACTGGAGTAACCCTTTCACGTCACAATAGCAAATTTGAAATAGAATTTTAGGATATTTAATGGAAGTAGATTTTGGTAGGGCTTTTAGTACATCATATGCACATAGGAGCCGTACATAAGCCCTTGTTTTACACACTGGGAAGAGATTTGGTGGAAATGTGGTGCGGGTGCAGGAAGTCATTTTTGGGACATAAGTTGTTATAGGTTTTTTAGTTCAGCCATTGCAGATCCTCTAAGGCAGGCCCTGGCGATGTCCTAAAAAAGATGGGAAGTGGGGATAAATTCTCCAGAGATAGCAAAGCAATAACTGTATACACAGAGAGACCAGGCAGAGTGTCCCTGGGATTTCACAGCCAATTTTCTCTCTTCACAGACATACATTAAACAGACGTGTTTAATCGCAGAACAGGAGTATTTATTGTGCTGCCTGTATGCGTGAGTTTGGGCAATGAAGAGAACATGTGGACTCTTGTTGCAATGCAGCCATGTCTACCTATCAATTTATTTAACGAGGCCTGGAAATACTGCACGCAATGTTTAGGAGATGAATGCCTCCCATTCCGCTTGGCCCCTATATTGCCGACCTCAGATAGACGCGACTCTAGTAGCTCCCACGTTTGTGGGTCTTGCATTATGCAACTCTACATACATGCGAGCAGATGGGCGGACTTGTTCACTAGGGATTGCCTAGACATAATCCGGGTGGGACAATTGCAGGCTGATTCCCATAATGGATTGTGGACGTGAATGAGAGGATCCATTCTCTGTTATTATTATATAGCGCCAACAAATTCCATAGCGGTTTACAATGGGTAAACCCCGTTCAACCCTTTGTGGTCTCTCTACCTCTCTCCGCCTCCTCAGCTTATTGTTGTATGGACGCTTTGACCCTTGCAGTTGGTTGGATCTAGTACACATGCCTTTTTAATGGTTAGAGTATTTTATTTTGCTCGGTCACTTGCCCCTGACAATGGCGTGAGAGCACGTAGAAGTTCGTCACTTTTTTCTTTGACACTTTATGGGTAGCACTATGTACACTTTAGGTTTGCATTGCTTGTAGTCTGAGGGACATTGGGTGCAGATAGGCACTAGCCTTGTGGGGTGCTGAGGTAATTAGTGATATTAGAGATACTTATCTCCTGTGTGGATCCCCATGCCTGGAAAGCATTACTTTCATTCCCTATGGAATCTGTGACTCGAGCTGGGACGTTCTGTTTAGGAACTCCTTTGGGTGTCGGTCATTATTGCAGTGTTCTTATGGGTTTGTGTCCTTTGTGTGCCTGTGTTCCACCAGGTCCAGGGGGCATGCCTCTGGCCTGAGGAATTGTATAAATTGTGAGTGCTGGCTTCCATTAAACAGACCTGCTTGACCCCTTCATGAAGTCTTGGCTCATGTTTGGGGGATGGGATAACTACACTCTTGGGGATTGCTATAATCACAATACTCCCCTTAGTATAAGCTCTTTGGAGCGGTGTATCAGGGGTTAGTCCACGATACTCCGCTGGTAGTTAGAATTCAGCATACAGAATCACAGGTAACGCAGTAATAATCCCTTATCCCAAGAACTAGACGACACATAGTCTGGGAGTCAACTGAGGCTTTATTCCAATGTCAGACAATTTATACAGGTCCCCAGGCAAGGGGTTTCTAGACTGGTGTTACAGGGGTTTTAATCAAGGGGACTGTGTGGGAAACTGACCATGCAAGGTCATTTCCCATCAGGCCATGCTGTACAGGAGAGATAATGGAGTAAGAATGTACTGATAATCACATTATCTCTCCGTACAGAAAACATACAATTGTACATTAAAATCCATAACTTGTGGAATACTGGGTGGAATTAGCCGAATGACTTATCATTGAGTAGCTGGGATCTGAGCGCACCATCTGGTGAAATACCGCTCAGATCCCTGCAGAAATAAACGAAAGCCATGCGAAGGACACTTTTAGGTGAACAGGCATGGTAACATGAGAATGCATAGAGAGCTTTAATATGCCGAAAGAACGAGTCTCCCGAACGGCCTGGAAGTCCAGCGGTGTTCGTGAAGTAGAGTAGTCGTTTCTAGTTCCAGGCACTCAACGACCAAACACCGCTGGGCTTTCGGCATACGAACGGCGGCCACCCGCGAACCACATTAATTGGCTGGGGATACAATGTTGCAATAGTTTAATGGAAGACACACGACGCCCTGTGTGTGGTCTCCCATTCGGCAGTTTGATCGTTTCACGAACAGCGATGAAATTCATCACTATGTATTTGTATACATCTAAAATGCATAAATGATTATTTTTTCCCCATTCCGTTTAATTTAATTTCTTACTATGAATCGGCACATAGTTCAGTAAATTACTACCCTTTCCTGCTGGTTATACGTATAGTGACAGCAGCGATGTCTGTGCCTTATACCCATAGAATCACTCCCCCTAAAATGTGGTACTTTAATCTTTATCATCTTTTTATTGTTCTGCTCATCCTCGGGACAGATCTGGAAATGATGCCATGCTGGCATAACATTATAGCTGAGGACATTATGAAAAATACCTAAAGCATAATAAAAATGGCCATTTTACACTGTAGGAATAAAGTATTCTCAAAACGGACTATGCACTATGGACATGTACACCACAATTGAAGGATGAATTAATATATTACTAACACCAAAACAAATATTCAATAACAGTATTTAAGTACAACCCACTAGTATAATTTACTATCATTCCACTGGACTCGATATGCACTCCTTTGGAGTAGATAGGTTATACAAAATAATGACCTCTAAACTTACAAGTCCACTATTGAATGTTTATCCTATATACACCCTGTTCCAAATTATTATGCAAATTCTATTTAAGTGTCACAAAGATTAAATATTTTGTTTTGTAGTTTACCTCATGGATGGCATTGTATCTCAGGGCTCTTTTGATCACTGAAAAAAATCTCGACACCTGTGATAATAGATTGCCAGGTGAGCCCAATTTAAGGAAAAACTACTAAAGGAGGGTGTTCCACATTATTAAGCAGAGCACCATTTTCATGCAATATGGGGTGGAAAAAGGATCTCTCTGCCGCCGAAAAGAGTAAAATAGTTCAATGCCTTGGACGAGGTATGAAAACATTAGATATTTCACGAAAACTTAAGCGTGATCATCGCACTATTAAGAGATTTGTGGCTGATTCAGAGCACAGACGGGTTCGTGCAGATAAAGGCACATTGAGGAAGATTTCTGCCAGATCCATGCATCGGATCAAGAGAGCAGCTGCTAAAATACCATTACATAGCAGCAAACAGATATTTGAAGCTGCTGGTGCCTCTGGAGTCCCACGGACATCAAGGTGTAGAGTCCTCCAGAGTCTTGCAACTGTGCATAAACCTTCTATTCGGTCACCACTAACCAATGCTCACAAGCAGAAACGGCTGCATTGGACAGAAAAATACATGAAGACTAATTTTCAAACAGTCCTGTTCACTGATGAGTGCTGTGCAACCGAGATGGATGGAGCAGTGGATGGTTGGTGGATGGCCACCCTGTTCCAACAAGGCTGCGACGTCAGCAAGGCGGTGGTGGAGTCATGTTTTGGGCCGGAATCATGGGAAGAGAGCTGGTCGGTCCTTTTAGGGTCCCCGAATGTGTAAAGATGACCTCTGCAAAGTATGTGGAGTTTCTGACTGACCACTTTATTCCCTGGTACAGAAGGAAGAACTATGCTTTCCGTAATAAAATCATCTTCATGCATGACAATGCACCATCTCATGTTGCAAAGAATACCTCTGCATCAATGGCTGCTATGGGGATAAAAGGAGAGAAAGTCATGGTGTGGCCTCCATCCTCCCCTGACCTTAATCCTATTGAGAACCTTTGGAGCATCCTTAAGCAAAAGATCTATGAGGGTGGGTGGCAGTTTACATCCAAACAGCAACTCTGGGAGGCTATTCTGACATCTTGCAAACAAATTGAAGCAGAAACTGTCCAAAAACTCACAAGTTCAATGGATGCAAGACTTGTGAAGCTGCTATCAAATAAGGGGTCCTATGTTAAAATATAACGTGACCTGTTAAAATGTTTAAAAAGTTAAAATATTGTTATAAGTTTGATTTGAAATAGCTTTTGATTTCAGTAAATATGTTGCAAACACAACAAATGACAATTTTCAGTTCTTTACAACCTATATAGTGTTTTGAAACTTACTGTGCGTAATAATTTGGAACAGTGCATTGTACGTTTATGTTTACAAAAAATACTGTTATCATTAGGAGGTTTGTTCAATACAATTTGAATTGTACTCTTAATAGTTGATAACATGAGAATTATGCTGACTGTTATTTACATAAATTATTTAGGTAAATGAGAAAAATATAATTTGCATAATAATTTGGAACAGGGTGTAATATTGTGACAAAATCCACTTCGCCAATGGTTTTTGGAGTTTTTGTGCCGGCCTCCTACCCTGGGACTATGGCCCCTGTGATAACCCATGTTCAAAAGTACTGTTTCTGCCCCTTGGACTTTTAACTGGAACAGATTCAAACATGTGGCGGCGGCCATCTTAAATTGTCCCTCTGGAAGCACTAGGAGCATCCGTCAACGGAGGTACCCAGTCGGGTTACAAATGTAATGAATTGATTTGCTTAAACACTGATGGTGATCAATATATTCCCGGTATCAAATCCATGTACAATAAACAATTTTCCTTAAGTCTCTATACCTACAACTATAGTTGTTAACATAAGGCATTAGCAACTTACTCATTTTGTAATTCTCTTAGTTGTTGATTTTAGTAATCAGATTTTTTTCATGATTTTCTTTCCTGAGTAGGGATTGGTCCATTTAAAATCACCGGATCCAATCAGGATCAATATACCAATTTAAATACTGGAAACTTCCGAAGTCCGGTTTCCCTCTGATGAGCCGAAAGATGAAACGCGTGTCAGGGATTCAGGCACGCAAACAGCTCCACTTAATTACATGCTGACCAAGATACCAGACGGACGCTCGCGTTGTTTAATCCATGACCGCTAGCTGTTTATACGGAACTAGCTACATCGTTAGTTCAATTTCTAGTTACCTTTCATACGGGTATCCGTTGGGCAGGTGTTTGCTTGCTACACAGGAACAGCTTTTGTAAAGGGGTGTCCTCAAAAGGCACAACAGGGGGATTATACTACTAGGATTATTAGACTAAACAATACTCTGTTTTATACTTTTGTAGCCATTCCCAAAGGCATTAGATGATACAGATTTTGATCTGTGTAACTTTGTTATACTAGGATTAGCCCTAACACACAGTACATTCCACGGCCCGAATGTTACTAATCAGAGCCTTGATTGGTTAGATCAATATTCTGGTGACCTATTATATAAATCTATATTATACAATTAAATGGGGTGTTCATTGCCCACCAATATATTACTACTTTATGTATTAGTTTGGCATACGAATACCTGTACTCAACATACTCTGATACTATTTCGTTGACTAACATTACATATTTTCTGTTGATTGATTTTCATTGTTTTTCAGGTGATACCTTTCCTTAGGATTATAACAGGGGAGTAGTCCCATCTTTTTATTAAGAATAGCATTAAAAGTTAAGTTTTAGCTATATACTCAGTCTCCAGTTATCTATAGCAATCTACATTTCACTTTTACTTAGGTAAGGATATTGGACATTAACCGATCTTCACTATTCCACCTGCAGGTACATAGGAATCCTCCTGCCCTTCTCCTTGTTTACTTACCTGCCCTCTGTCTCACAGAGCAATGATATGATGATATGAAACCTTCCCTTTCAGTGCTGCCAGTTCATGATGATTGTTCTACCGTGGTTCAGTTTCCTACTAATGTCTCCTAGCAAGTTAGTCTATCTGCCCGCAGTGCCCAATCCTAGGTTATTGCCTAATCAGGAATTGTAGAGAACTGGCTGCGATACTGCACAATCTACAAATTTTACCACTCAGACACTTTCATAGATTGGCTATTTCAGCAAACAATGTTCACTGTAATTAATGGATGGGACAAATAAACCTGGATATCTTGTTTACCACATTACAGTCTTTGTAGCGCACTAAAACCTTTTCCATATACATGAAAAGCCCTTTCCAATTCATACAAATAACTCCGTGTCCCACTCGCTTTCTGACATCGCTTTGCGTCCACCTACAGCTCGCTTTATTAATGCTACCTACCTTGTGTTTCACACAAGGTAGGTTATAGGTTGCCATGCACACCATGCACACCTACTAAGGAAATGCACATGTGGATATAAAACACCTGTTCTGTATAATACACCCAGTAAATCCTACTAATAATGGTGTTTATTGGAGTACAAACTCACTACCAGAGAAGTGGCAACTCTGCTGTAATCTTTGACTGGGCAAATTTCTCATCTCAGAATAAATAGATACTAACAATGCAACATACTCTGCAACAGTTCAAATACAGAATTCAGAACATGCACTGAGGGGTTTGCGATCTAAACAGTAAATTGAAAGAACAAAAATAAAACGAATTGCTAAATGTTGTCTTTAACTGATACTGTCACAGCTTGGCCATTTTTTCAGAAATTTCTCCATATTTACCATTACACAGACATGCTGCCACATGCATGTAGGCCTGCATAATGTGGATGACAGATGTTAGCCTTGGAGCAAGGACATAGACAGACAGCAATTCAGTGACAGAGTTACAGTTCAAGGCAGTGCTTTAATATAACTCCCAAGTGTCCCAATTTAGGAAGGGCAGCCCGATTTATGGACCCAAATTCCTCTGTAACTCTTTTTTTCTATGATCTCCATATTGTTGGTGTGTCTGAGTGTATAACAGAGCTCCACAGCAATAATACTCCCAGTAATGGGAGGTACGGGAGCAGATGGCGATAGTCTGGAGAGATGGTACGGTGCGCGGGTACGGGAGCAGATGGCGATATTCTGGAGAGATGGTAAAGTGCGCGGGTACGGAAGCAGATGGCGATATTCTGGAGAGATGGTACAGTGCTTGTACGGGAGCAGAGGAGGATATTCTGGAGAGATGGTACAGTGCTTGTACGGGAGCAGAGGAGGATATTCTGGAGAGATGGTCTATTGAGGGTACGGGAGCAGAGGAGGATATTCTGGAGAGATGGTATATTGAGGGTAAGGAAGCAGATGGCAATGTTCTGGAGAGATGGTATATTGAGGGTAAGGAAGCAGATGGCAATGTTCTGGAGAGATGGTTTATTTGAGGGTAAGGAAGCAGATGGCAATGTTCTGGAGAGATGGTATATTGAGGGTATGGGAGCAGAGGAGGATATTCTGGAGAGATGGTATATTGAGGGTATGGGAGCAGAGGAGGATATTCTGGAGAGATAGTATATTGAGGGTAAGAGAGCAGAGGAGGATATTCTGTAGAGATGGTATATTGAGGGTAAGGGAGCAGATGGGGATATTCTGTAGAGATGGAATGGGAGCAGATGGTGATATTATGGAGAGATGGTATATTGAGGGTAAGGGAGCAGATGGGGATATTCTGGAGATGGTATGGGAGCATATGGCGATATTATGGAGAGATGGTATATTGAGGGTAAGGAAGCAGATGGCAATGTTCTGGAGAGATGGTACAGTGCAGGTATGGGAGCAGAGGAGGATATTCTGGAGAGATGGTATATTGAGGGTATGGGAGCAGAGGAGGATATTCTGGAGAGATAGTATATTGAGGGTAAGAGAGCAGAGGAGGATATTCTGTAGAGATGGTATATTGAGGGTAAGGGAGCAGATGGGGATATTCTGTAGAGATGGTATGGGAGCATGATGTGGGATTATTAAAAATCTTTATTGTACTTGTATTGAATTATTGCACTAACTCCATTTTAACTTTATACTGTGACAATCCTCCATTTTGTCCTCCTAACCTGACTTCTTCAATCCTCCATTTTGTCCTCATAACCTAACTTGTTCATTTTAAAACTACCTTACATGACAGAATTTCCCAGCACATCTAATACAATAAGACAAAGACTGTATGTTCTAACAAAGACATGATTAACACAGGAATTGCTGACTTTTCCTTAACTTGCAACATAGTATAATTTGAAGGCCATGAGAACACAATAGTAATGAAATGTTCTATTCATAAGAGACCTTGCACCTGGCCACGAGGCCTGAGATCACCGACCGTGTAAAATGACGCTCAAGACCCCCTTGTCCCCACCCGTGTCCAGAACAATCCCACCTCTTGGTGGGTGGGCACGGGACTAACCACTTAGTTTTTGAGCCAATTAATAATATTGATAGGAGGACACTAATCCCGACACTTAACAATTAATCCAATTAATGATGTTTATTTGCTGATCTTCTAATAATCAATGATGACGTAAAATGTCTCTTAAAAGGGCCTGCGCGCCCGCTTTTTAAGCACTTGCCAATAAATTTTCTCGAAGTTATTTTAACCTGAACCTTGTGTGTCAGACTTAATTACTTCAGCGTATATACGCAATTCAATTTTATTAATTTGGACAGGAACAGATAGACATTTAAACATTTTGGTTTACTGCTAAAAAGTACCATAACAACTTGGCGCCCAACGTGGGGCATCGGGCTATGTCCGGCCGGTGAGCCGTCCTAAGGAAGACAAGGGTGGACGGAGGAATCCAGGGGGAAGGAAAGGAGATTGATCACCTCCAGGTACACGGTAGAGACTTCTGCAGAGCCACCGGTATGTTCCGGCCCCTTTGATTGACCCGTCCACGTGTCTGTGACTGCTTCCCGGGAGGACATCAAAGACAGGTAATATCTTGCCCGGTGCCTCGTTACTCACTTGTTTACCTGCATTTTAGTCTATCTGTTGCCTGGGTGTGTTTGAATTGTTTGCCTGTTTCCCCATTTTGAGATAAAGGGGGGTGGACCTGCGGGGGATTTGCCTGGGGTTCTCTGTCTTGCTTGTTTTCCCCTTTTTGGGATAAAGGGGGGTGGACCTGAGGGGATTTGCCTGGGTCTTCAGTTTGTTAGTCTATCTGTTTGTATTTTACCCCTTTTGGGATAAAGGGGGGTGGACCTGAGGGGATTTGCCTGGGTCTTCTGTTGCCTGTTTTACAGCCTAGCTAGCGTTTTGGTAACCCACAGCTTCGGCTGAGGGGAGTCCGGTTTTGGTAACCCACAGCTCCGGCTGAGGGGAGTCCGGTTTTGGTAACCCACAGCTTTGGCTGGGGGGAGTCCGGTTTTGGTAACCCACAGCTTCGGCTGGGGGGAGTCCGGTTTTGGTAACCCACAGCTTCGGCTGGGGGGAGTCCGGTTTTGGTAACCACAACCCTGAGCGCTGGGGCTGGTGGAATTCCAGTTTTCTGTTTTATTTGTGAGGGGGGCTTAGTCTTGTGGCAGGGGACTCTGTTTCCTGGGGGGATTCAAGTGGGCATTGCTTGTTTTCCGCATCACGTGGTAGTGAGACTTATAAGTGGGTTTTATAGGGGCACTACGGGAGTGAGGATAGAGGTGGCCACATTCTTGTGGACTACTGTGCAGAGGGAGGCTGACGGAACTCGGACCGGTGTCAGTTGTTTTCCGTGGCCGCTGGTAGTGAGACTTATGAAAGTTGTTCTCCGAGCGGAGACACTACGGGGTTGAGGGAGGTGACTTTGGAGTAAGCACACGAGTAAAGGAAAGGAATTACTGTTGATTTCATTTGAACTGTGATGCATGCACTGTATTTCCACTGTATTGTTGTCTTGTTTGTTTAATGAGGAGTCTCATGAACTCCTGTGTCTGTCTCTAAGGATTTTCCTTGCCTTTCATCTTTTCTACACTTCCTATATTGTTATACTATCCACTCCCATTCCTCTTAAAAGAGAAGTGATTGGTCACACACTTCTCACCTCGCTCCAATCCGTGTCTACCACCCCGGGTAGGCGGATTCAGTGACTAGTCTACGTTTTGGGAAGACGCACCTGAGAAAGTCCCACGGTTCTCGGGTGGCAGTCGAGCATTGTAGACGTTCCTGTTCAATTTTCCTTCTCTCTCTCTATATCTAGGACGCTGGTATAGGGGTAAAGGGACTATGGGACAGGATTTAGATAAGCCCAGCAAGGGCTGGTTAGCATGTGATTTAGTAGAGAACAGAGAGGGTGAGGAGATGGTTAAAGGTGTTGAAAGGATTGCAAAAGTATGTAAAATTGCTGTACCGACATGTGGAAGATTGCAACCAGAAAGCTGGCGCAAGTTACTGGCAGAAATGAAAGGCAAGCTTACAGATAATGATTTATTAAAGACTGCTGAAGCATGGTACAGAGTAGCGAAGGCTATTCAGCTAGAAGGTTGGGTTGAGGAAGAAATAAATCACAAAGGTGTGAAATTGTTTGTGTATCTGTCAGGATCGGGTCAGGGATCCAACACGCAGAGTACAAAGAGTAGCTGATACGTATACCGGTCCTTAGAATGGCCGGACTAACGTAGAACTACAATAGAATGGTCAGAGACAAGCCGAGGTCGAGGATAACAGAGGACAGGTAAGCGAGAGACAAGCCGGGTCAAGGATAACAGAAAGGCAGGAGAGTAAACAACAAAGCCGGGTCAGAACCAAAAGACAAGAGAATCACAAAGCACTGTGTGACTAGGCGGACTAGAACCACGACAGGGCAATGAGTGAATGAGAGAACCACCGTTAAGTATCCTGGCTAGGGAGAGGAGACACGCCTCCGGCGAGTCCTGATTCGTCTCCCGAGATTTGAGTGGCAGGATGTTTCGGGTTAGCGTCATGACGTCTACCTCCGGTCCTTCTGTTATAAAAGGAAGTGACTCCCTCGCGGCCGGCGTTAGCAAGACCGAGTGAACCGCGTGAGACCGAGGAGACATGGCGTCCGGACGGATAACCTTCTAAGTCTCTACCTCTCTCAAAGGTAGAGACTCCAGGTACCCTGACAGTACCCCCCCCCTCAGATACGCCCACCGGGCGGAAGGAGCCGGGGCGAGATGGAAAGCGGGAGTGAAATGCCCTGCGAAGACGAGGAGCATGAACATCCTCTTGTGGTACCCAACTCCTCTCCTCAGGACCATATCCCTTCCAGTCAACTAAATATTGTACTCGTCCCCGGGAGACACGAGAATCAATAATGGAGTTAACCTCATACTCCTCCTGACCCTCCACCTGAACAGGGCGCGGAGGGGCGATTGTGGAGGAGAATCTGTTACAGATTAGAGGTTTCAACAATGACACGTGAAAGGAGTTCGGGATGCGTAAAGTAGCTGGAAGAGCTAGACGATATGCCACTGGGTTAATTCGAGTCAAGATCCTGTAAGGACCAATATAACGAGGAGCGAATTTCATGGAAGGAACTTTAAGACGAATATTCCTAGTGCTCAACCACACTCTATCGCCTGGAACAAAATTCGGAGCCGCCCTTCTACGTTTGTCAGCATGTTTCTTTACCAGTACAGAATTGTGTAGAAGAATCTGTCGAGTCTGATCCCACAACTTCCTCAAGTTGGCCACATGGACATCAACCGACGGCACTCCTTGGGAAGGAGAAACCGGGGGAAGAATAGATGGATGAAAGCCATAGTTCATGAAGAAGGGACTTGAATGCGTGGAGTCACAAACAAGATTGTTGTGCGCAAACTCTGCCCAAGGAATCAAACCGACCCAATCGTCCTGGTGTTCGGAAACAAAACAACGTAAGTATTGCTCAATCTTCTGGTTAGTTCGTTCAGCAGCTCCGTTAGACTGAGGATGATAGGCGGACGAAAAATTCAATTTGATGCCTAATTGAGAACAGAACGACCTCCAAAAACGTGAAACAAATTGGGAGCCTCTATCAGAAGTGATCTCAGAAGGAATCCCATGTAAACGAAAAATCTCTTTAGCAAAGACCTCTGCCAATTCAGGAGAAGTCGGGAGTTTAGGCAAAGGTACGAAATGTGCCATCTTGGTAAACCTATCGACTACGGTGAGGATAACAGTGTGTTTTTTAGAAACCGGCAGATCCACAATAAAGTCCATTGCCACACAGGACCAAGGTTTGTCAGGAATCTCCAGCGGTTGTAGAAGGCCACAAGGAAGCGTATGCGGTAGTTTGGTTTTAGTACAGACCACACAAACCCCGATAAAATCCTTAATATCCTTCCGTAACGACGGCCACCAGAAATCCTTGGAGATCAAAGAATACGTCTTGCGGACACCCGGATGACCAGCCACCTTACTCTCGTGAAGACACTGTAAGAGCTCCAATTGAAGTTCAGGGGGAACGAAAAGTCTGGAAACCGGAGTCAGTCTAGGTGCCAGATGCTGCAAGTTCCTTATCTGATCAAGTAGCGGGGAATGAACTTTGAGAGTAGTGTTAGCGATAATGTTACACTTGGGTACTATAGAGGACAAAACCGGCTCAGATACGGCAGCAGGTTCATATTGGCGAGATAAGGCGTCGGCTTTAGAATTCTTAGAACCTGGCCTATATGTGAGTACGTAGTTGAAGTGAGTGAGAAATATGGACCAACGAACCTGTCTAGATGATAGTCGTTTAGCCTCCCCAATATAGGATAAGTTCTTATGATCCGTCAAAATAGTAACAGGATGCAAAGTACCCTCCAATAAATGTCTCCACTCCTTCAAGGCCATTATAACCGCTAGTAGTTCCCTGTCACCAATGTCATATCTGCTTTCAGTACCGGACAATTTTTTGGAAAAGTATCCACAAGGATGTAGTGGTTTATCTACACCCAACCTTTGGGACAGAACAGCACCTATACCTGTCTCAGAAGCGTCTACTTCGAGTAGGAAAGGTAGAGTAGTATCAGGGTGAACTAAAATTGGTGCGGAAGCAAACAGCTCTTTGAGTGTCTCAAAAGCCCGAAGAGCTTCAGTAGACCAATTCTTAGTCTCAGCCCCTTGTTTGGTCATGTTAGTGATGGGAGCAATGATAGAGGAGTATCCCTTAATGAAACGTCTGTAGTAATTAGAGAAACCAATGAATCTCTGGATAGCCTTGAGACCCTGAGGTAAAGGCCAGTCTAGTATGGATTGGAGCTTCTCCGGATCCATTTCAAACCCTTCCCCAGAAATCACATAACCAAGAAACGTAGTTTGGGATTGGTCAAAGCTGCATTTCTCTAGTTTGCAGTACAAGCCATGCTGAAGAAGTTTGTGTAAAACCCTCCTGACTTGCCTGTGGTGAGTCTCAATATCCCTGGAATGTATAAGAATATCATCAAGGTATACAATTACACAGTCATCTTGAAACTCCCTAAGAACCTCATTAATAAGGTCCTGAAATACTGCCGGAGCATTGCAGAGACCAAAAGGCATTACCGTATACTCATAGTGCCCATATCGAGTATTGAATGCAGTTTTCCACTCGTCACCGTCGTGGATTCTCACTAAATTATAAGCACCTCTAAGGTCTAACTTAGTGAAAATTTTAGAACTTTTTAATCGGTCAAAAAGCTCGGTGATCAAGGGAATCGGATAAACATTTCTGATGGTTATCTTGTTAAGACCTCGGTAGTCAATGCAAGGTCTTAAAGAGCCATCCTTCTTTTTAACAAAAAAGAATCCAGCCCCAGCAGGAGAGGAGGATCTTCTAATGAACCCCTTGTCTAGGTTTTCACGAATATACTCCTCTAGAACTAAGTTCTCATTCGTGGACAAAGGATATACATGACCCCTGGGAGGCATGGTACCAGAAAGTAAATTAATTTTGCAATCAAAAGGCCTATGTGGTGGTAAGGTATCAGCCTTTCTTTTGTCAAATACTGCCTTTAAATCTTGATACAAGGACGGTATCTGTACTTTGGTAGAGTCAGTAGCGTTATTAATTGGGTTGACACTACAAAGAGGTGACACTTTCTTTAAACAACTCTCTTGACAATTCTGGCCCCAAGAAACTATTTCCCCTGATCTCCAATCTATAACGGGGTTATGTTTCTTAAGCCAGGAGTATCCCAGGACTATGGGAACAGAAGGGGATGAAATGAGTAGTAGGGATATTTCCTCCTTGTGTAGAATACCAATAGTTAAGTAAAGAGGTGTGGTCTCCCGGGAAATCACAGGCTCAACTAAAGGTCTACCATCAATGGCTTCAACAGCCAAGGGTGTCTTCCTTAACTGGGATGGGATAGTGTGTTTAGTGAGAAACTTTTGGTCGATAAAACTCTCAGCAGCGCCGGAGTCTATCAATGCCATAGTTTCTAAAGTACCCTTCTCCCAAGTTAAAGAGACCGGTAAAAGGAGTCTATGTTCTTTGTAGTTATGAGTAGAGGACAAAATCGAAACACCCAAGGTCTGTCCTCTAGAGAAACTTAGGTGCGAGCGTTTCCCGGACGGCTGGGACAGCTCAAACGTACATGACCTCTGAACCCACAATACATACACAGTCCCTCTCTTCTCCTGTACTGTCTCTCCTCCTCTGAGAGACGAGTAAGGCCTAACTGCATAGGTTCTGAAACCTGTGGATCTTTGGTTTCAGCAACTTGAAATGATGGTACTAGTCTAGAGAAAGATTTAGCGGTTCTATCTCGAGTATTCTGTCTCTCCCTTAGGCGTTCGTCAATACGGGAGATAAAGGAAATTAAGTCTTCCAGATTCTCGGGAAGTTCTCTAGTAGCTACCTCATCAAGTATTACATCAGATAATCCATTTAAGAATACGTCTATATAGGCCTGTTCATTCCATTTTACCTCTGCCGCCAAAGACCTGAACTCTAGTGCATAATCCACAAGTGTTTGGTTGTTTTGTCTAAGGCGCAACAGTAATCTGGCTGCATTGGCCTTCCTGCCAGGAGGGTCAAAAGTTCTTTTAAAAGCAGCTACAAAGGAATTATAGTTATAGACTAATGGATTATCATTCTCCCACAACGGATTCGCCCATCTCAGAGCTTTCTCAATGAGTAAGGTAATAATAAATCCCACCTTTGCCCTATCAGTAGGGTATGAACGGGGCTGTAGCTCGAAATGAATACTGATCTGGTTCAAAAAGCCACGACACCTCTCAGGGGAACCAGCATAACGTACAGGTGGGGTAACTCGGGAAGAAGCACCTACAGTAGTTACCTCTAACCCTGAACCCACAGAAGAAGCAGAAGTGTTACGCCTCTCCTCAGGTGGATTAATAGGGCGAGACAGCAGCGCCTGTAGTGCCAAAGCCATCTGATCCATCCTATGATCCATGGCGTCAAACCTAGGATCAGGAGAACCAAGCTGACAATTTGTACCTGCAGGATCCATGGCCCTGTCGTAATGTCAGGATCGGGTCAGGGATCCAACACGCAGAGTACAAAGAGTAGCTGATACGTATACCGGTCCTTAGAATGGCCGGACTAACGTAGAACTACAATAGAATGGTCAGAGACAAGCCGAGGTCGAGGATAACAGAGGACAGGTAAGCGAGAGACAAGCCGGGTCAAGGATAACAGAAAGGCAGGAGAGTAAACAACAAAGCCGGGTCAGAACCAAAAGACAAGAGAATCACAAAGCACTGTGTGACTAGGCGGACTAGAACCACGACAGGGCAATGAGTGAATGAGAGAACCACCGTTAAGTATCCTGGCTAGGGAGAGGAGACACGCCTCCGGCGAGTCCTGATTCGTCTCCCGAGATTTGAGTGGCAGGATGTTTCGGGTTAGCGTCATGACGTCTACCTCCGGTCCTTCTGTTATAAAAGGAAGTGACTCCCTCGCGGCCGGCGTTAGCAAGACCGAGTGAACCGCGTGAGACCGAGGAGACATGGCGTCCGGACGGATAACCTTCTAAGTCTCTACCTCTCTCAAAGGTAGAGACTCCAGGTACCCTGACAGTATCATAAGAATTGTGTTGCTGGGGTTTACCCTCAGCCAGCGCCCCAAAATGGCGCCCAGGGGATGTCTATCCCCAAGGTTCAGTCAGCAGTAGGTCATAGCCAGCTGACTATGTTCCCCACTCCCAATCCTCCCGAATCCCATCCCACCACCTCCCCTGTCTGCCCGGTCCTGAATTCTGATGGATCCTTCTTTACCCCTTCCCCGTCTCTAACAGTCCCATCATCCTCATCCATCCCGACGCTACCTTCCATGCCTAATCCTAACATTTCATCTGCCATTTCCTCCCTGCAATCCCTCTCCGTAGCTAATCCCCTCCCATCAGCATCCGCCCAACTAACTACCCCTCCCTCCCTTGCTCCGACTCCTCCTTCTGCACCCATCCCCACCAATCCCGTCCTGTCTCCTCCCATAACCAGCTCCACCCCAGTCCAATACCCTACCTCCTTAAATGTACCTACCCACCCTACTCTACTGCCCTCCCCTGCCTGGCCCTACCCCTTCCCATATCCCATGGCCCTGCCCTACCCCGGTTACCCTCCCTTTCCCCAAGCCACTCCCCAGGTTCCGGTCATGCCCAGTCCGGCTCAGTCTGCCCCGGAAGTGCCCATATCAAACATGGCCGCCACTTCCTCCCTTAATCCTAATGCAACTCCTTTTCCCACCTCCAATATGGCGGCCCCCAGTTCAGCCCTGATGCCGGTAATCCCCGGTGACTACCTGTCCCCAGGTTATGACTCGCTAGCCACCCCTGCATCTGGGGCTCCTTCCCATCCCCCGATCCTTTCACCTCACGCGGGCCCTGCACCATGTAAGAGAGCCAATATCATAGAATTCGATGACGAAGAGGAGGACAGGGTCTCCCATGTCTCATCGGAGGTTGCTGCGGGAGCCTCAGCTCATCGTTCTATCGATGATCCCTTCGGCCACAAGGGTCGGGGAGAACGGGCCCCTCCTAAGTATGTTGCTTTTAACCCCACTCAAGCTAGTGCTTTAATGAAATCCCTCCCTGACCCAGAAAAACAGCCTATGCCCTTTTACCGAGGGATAGTTCAAATCCAAAAGACTTATTCCGCCGCATGGCGTGATCTACTGAGCATTTGTGCTATTAAAGCAGGGGATGCATATTGGCCAAGCATGGCCCGACACCTCAGTACAGATCTGCTCGGCAGTGACATTGATTACCCCTCCGGAGTAACTTTTTGCAACCAATTAAGAGATTGGGCTAAGGACAAACTTGCAGATCAGGCTGCTGGCCTTACGGATGTTATACAAGATAAAGGAGAATCAGTGGAAAGGTTTCATGCAAGACTGTATCAAATGTTCACAGATTTGGGGTTTGATCTTACTGACAAGATTCATTCACAAATGCTGTCCGGTGCTTTTGTCCAAGGTGTTAAAGACCCAATACGCAAGGGAATTATCGCTGCCCGCCCTGAATATAAGGTTGTTCCCCTGGATACTTTACTCCTAGTTGCTAGGGGCCTAGAGTCTGCCCAGACCCCCAGAAGGCCAAGCTCTGCTCCTCTTATGGTGGCACGCACTACCCCTATTCCCAAGGGTACCAGACCAGAGGATGGTGTTTGTTTTAATTGCAAGGACAAAGGGCATTTTAAAAGTGATTGCCCGGAACCCAGGAGAGAGCCAAGAAAGCCATCCAGGCCTGCCCCGGCCCCTAAGGCCGAGAAGGAGGTTCCAATAATTGAGGAACCAGATGATTAGGAAATTGGCAAGCCTGTGTCATTAACCCCTGTTATGGCAGTGTCTACAGGGGATAAGGGGGGGCCACTTGCTACAGTGACTTTACCCATTGAGGGCCAACCAACCACATTTCTTGTTGACACAGGTGCAGCCCGTAGTGTTCTGAGAGAACAAGACCTGCCAGACCCATCTTTCCTGTCCAATATTGATGTCTCTTGTGTTGGAGTGGATGGCCAGCCAAGACACAGCCCTTTAACAACTCCACTACGAGTTGGCTCTAGCCTGCTTGCTCGTTTTGTGGTATCCTCCACTTGCCCAATTAACCTGTTAGGTGCTGATGTTCTCTCACGCCTGCAAGCATCCTTCACCCCAGATGGGCAAATAGAAATGACTACACCTCTATCTGAATCAGACACCTCAGCCTTGTGCTCCTTGCCTCTGATGCTGCATTTGGAAAAACCCCGTGAGAAAGCAGCAGAATTAAGGTCCAATTTCCCAGAGGTATTAAAAACACAGGTACCCGCCAAGCTATGGTCCTCAGGCCCAGAGGACATAGGTCACCTAAATGTTCCCCCTGTGGTGGTAAAGCTTATTCCAGGAGCTAAGTTACCAAGAAAGCCACAATATCCATTGAAACCAGCACAGGCTGCTGCCATTTCTATCCACATCAAGGCACTCTTGGAGAAGGGTGCCCTGGTAAAATGTAAATCTGAATGCAACACCCCATTATTCCCTGTGAAAAAGAAAACTCCAAAAGGTGAGCCAGAGAAGTACAGGATGGTTCAGGATCTCCGTGCTGTCAATGAAGCTACCGTCCTGGACACCCCTCTTGTACCAAATCCCCATACTCTGCTCTCTGGAGTCCCACCATCTGCAAAATTTTTCACAGTCATAGACCTGGCCAATGCCTTTTTCAGTGTTCCACTGGACCCATCTTGTCAATACCTGTTTGCCTTCACCCATGAAATGCAACAGTATACCTGGACTGTCATGCCCCAAGGGGCACAGAATTCTCCAAGTCAATTTGCAAAGGCCATGGCCACCATCCTTGACCCATGGCAAGCCGAGCACCCAGAAGTTGTTCTGCTCCAGTATGTGGATGATTTGTTGCTTTGTGGAGATGATATACCCACTACTGAAAATTGCTCAATTAGTCTCCTTTGCTATTTGGCAGAACAAGGATGCAAAGCCTCGCTCATCAAGCTCCAATTCTGCCAACCTTCAGTAATTTTCCTTGGACATTGCCTATCTCAAGGCACCAGACATCTTACTCGGGACCGGGTAAGAGCTGTACTGGACATTCCACCTCCAAGGACTTCAAAGTCTCTTCATGCCTTCCTAGGCCTCATTTCCTACTGCAGAGCATGGATCCCAGAAGCCTCTCTGCTTATGCAACCTCTCTATGATGCACTTAAGTCTGACCCATTCTGTTTGACTAATGAGGCTCTGGACAATTTCAATGCTCTCAAACGTGCCATTGCTTCTGCTCCTGCCTTGGGCCTACCTGACTACTCCAAACCTTTCAAATTATTTGTCTCTGAAAGACAAGGCCATGCAACAGGAGTTCTCACCCAAACTAATGACTTAAGAGGCCGCCAGAGGCCTATTGGATATTTCTCATGTCAACTGGACATTGTGGCCAGAGGGACTCCTTCCTGTCTCAGGGCTGTTTTTGCTGCAAGAGAGCTCATATAAAGAACCTCAGACCTGGTCCTTGGCCACCCTCTGGTTGTTTTGGCCCCTCATGACATTTCTGCCATCATCAACCAAGTCCAGCTCAAGCACGTGTCTCCAGCCAGACACCTACGCCTACAGTGTCATCTTCTTCTACCTGACAACATTTCCATCCAAAGATGTCAAGTTCTTAACCCATCCACTCTTCTTCCACTCCCTGAGGGGGGTATCTATTATGGATTTATCACAGATGAAACCTACATTTACCTGCTCTGTGGATGTATCAAGAAAGTCATGCATCCACATTTGACATTTTATGAAGATGAAAAGCCTCTCTGTGAAGGCCCAGATTACGCCTTCTGTACCATGTGGTACAAACCAAACATTACTCCCGAACCTTGCTATGAAGATGAGCTTTACCACTGGACTGATGTGAAGCTCACTGCTCAAGATTTCTATTGTGACTCTGAAGGCAATAGCATGGTCTTGGTCCAACTACCTCAACAACTTAACTACCTCTACCGCCATTGGGATACTGCTATCCCACATATTCCTGTTACCAAATTGAAGACAAGGTCATGGAATGATCTTGGGCCCATGGCAAAGCTATGGGCCACCATGGATGAAGAACAGTTACAGGAAAATGGTATCGCCAAATACCCAACAACTGACCTTCTGGAAGCATGGCCACGCCACTTCCTAGAAAAAGAATTTCAAGATCTGGTCATAGTGAATGATTATGACCCTGAAACACCTCATGACTGTTTTGAACAGATGAAAATGGAGACAGTGCACCTACCAACTGTGCATGAGAATCCATTACCAGATCCAGATTTTACCCTGTTTGTGGACGGTTCAAGATATGCTGATGAAGAAGGAAGATATCATACAGGATATGCCGTAACCACAACAGATGAAGTTATCAAATCATCATCCTTACCGCCAGCAATGTCTGCGCAAGAAGCTGAATTACAGGCTCTGACTTCAGCATGCAAAATTTCCGAAGGAAAACGTGCCAACATCTATACAGATTCAAGATATGCTCTGGGTGTGGCACATGACTTCGGCCTAATTTGGAAGACAAGAGGATTTCTTACCACCGCCGGTACACCAGTCAAGCATAGCACTGCAATCAAGGAGCTAATGGATGCCCTCCTACTCCCTAAAGAAGTGGCCGTTTTGAAGGTAAAGGCCCATGGGAAATTGGATACAGATGAAGCAAAGGGCAACCATTTGGCTGATCAGGCTGCTAAGCTAGCAGCCAGGGATCTGCAGGAAGTGGATGAAGAAGTGTCCGGACAAGAAGAAGAAGAAGTCCCTATTTTTGCTCTGCAAACTCTTCCTACTGATTTGCGAATTTTGCGAGAACAACAAGCTGCAGTCACTCCTGAAGAAATCCAGAAATGGAAAAAGAAAGGAGCTGTCCAAAAGGACGGAGTATATTACAACAACTTCAAATTTTGTCTTCCCAAAAATTTATATCCAGCAGTTGTCCAATGGGCACATGGGCCTGCACACCTGTCAAAGGAATTGATGGCCGCCCTCATACAGAAGTATTATGAAGCACCCGGAATCACAACATTGATCAGCAGCTTCTGTAAGGCCTGTGTCATTTGTGCAAAATGCAATCCAGGAAGACCAATCAAGGTGCCTGCAAAACACCTGGCAAAGCCCATGTACCCCTTCCAGCGAATTCAAATTGACCACATCCAAATGCCCAAGAGTGGGCCCCATGAATATGCACTAGTCATAGTGGACATGTTCTCAGGATGGCCAGAGGCCTACCCAGTGGCCAATATCACTGCAAAGACAACCGCAAGACGCCTACTTACAGAGATAGTATGTAGGTTCGGACTCCCAGAAGTCATTGAAAGTGATCAAGGCCCAGCTTTCACAGCGACAGTGACTAAAGAAATTTGGACTGCTCTAGGGGTGACTCTAGCCTTCCACACCCCTTACCACCCACAAAGTAGTGGTAAAGTAGAGCGCATGAATGGCACTCTAAAAGCCAGAATGTTAAAAATGTCACAAGAAACAAAAATTCCCTGGCCAGAAAGCCTGTCAATAGCTTTATTTAGTGTTAGGCACACACCTAGAGGGAAGCATTCACTGTCCCCATATGAGATTCTATTTGGGACAGCACCCAGACTAGGTTGTTATTATCCGCAGCAGTTACAGCTCCAATCAGATGTTTTAGTAGACTATGTAACTGAACTTGCAAATGCCTTAGACAAAATACATGCCCAAGTTTTCTCTTCAATTCCAGATCCCGAATTGGATACAGGTACCCATAACCTGCTTCCCGGAGATTGGGTTCTGGTCAAGAAGTTTGTGCGGAAAAATACCCTGGAACCAAGATTTGACGGTCCATTCCAAGTTCTCCTGATTACCGCAACCTCCGTCAAACTGGCCGGTAGGCCAAATTGGATCCACGCTTCCCACTGCAAGAAATCTCCTGTCCCCGAGGAAGCAGATACCGCACAAGCATGTACCTCTGGTACACCTTCTCCTTAATTAGCCTCATAAAGGCCCAGCAAGTAGCCATCACCAAAGATATTAGTGGGTATACCTTCTGGTACAATTCATCATGCACCCATGTGGCTACTTACACCTTTGACTATTGTGATATCGTAGAATGCCCATTTCCCACATCACAAATCCAGAGTATCTATAGAGATATCCCTCATTCAAAAGACCCATATGTTTGTGTAGTTGACAAGCAATGGGGGCACAATTGTAACCATTGGGGGGCGGCGGGATGGAATGCCGGGCCTGCCTGGGGTTACAAACCAAAAAGTGCCTTATCTAAAGTAGATGATCATGGTAGATCCCTTCTCCAGAGAATGACTTTGAGAAAGCCTGGGGGGGGTACACCTATGAAATTAATCCTTAACATTGAGCATCCAAGCCCAACAGATGCAGACCAGTATGTGATGGGAATGTATTGGAAAAAGGGTTCCTACCGTAAATTAGGGCATTTCTACCTCAAAGATATGTGCAACTCTTCTGAGTGGCAAGGGGCTACCCATATGGTCCCTAACCCATTAAAACCTCATATCCAGACCTTTCAAGACATGATGGCCATTGCTAACCCCACCTTTGAAGATACCATGGCCGCTGAAACAGGTTTTAATGATGTAAATTTATGGTTAGAATGGATGAAATATAATGCTAATAAGCATAATAAGACCGCATGCTATATGTGTGGCGGTGCCCGGCCTCACCTGGGTACTGTACCTCTAATCCTGCCAGTAGATGTAGAGGAATGTGTTTTAAGCCTTTTTGCCTATCACTATAATTTTAACAGGTCCATATGTATTGCATGGACAAAGGAGTATCCTCTCCTAACCAAGGATGTCAAACCCCCAGATGGTATTACCGTGTATAAAGGTAATTACACTTGTTATGCTAATTATGATGGAATTGGTAAATTCTTAGGTAACTTCTCTAAGGGGTATTGTGCTACCTACAGAAATGTCTCTATGAACTTGTTGCAGTTTCACACCAGGTCATTAGGGGATATTTACTGGTTGTGTGGGGATTTACAGCTAAGATCCAGAATGGACAAAGAGTGGTGGGGGGAGTGTACTCTGGCTAAAGCCATTATGCCTATACATATCATCTCTGACACACACCTCGTCACCCATGAGTCCAGGCACACTAAGGTTAAGCGTGACGCCCCAGTGAAAGGAAGTTTTGATCCTCATGTGTATATTGATGCCATTGGAGTGCCTAGGGGGGTACCCAATGAGTTTAAAGCAAGAGATGAAGTTGCTGCAGGATTTGAATCACTTTTTGCCATAGTTACCACAAACAAGAATTTAAATTGGATAAATTACATTTATTATAATCAACAGCGTTTTGTTAATTATACCAGAGACGCCCTCCAGGGGTTGGCCGAACAGTTGCAGGCCACATCCCAAATGGCTTTCCAGAATAGAATGGCCCTAGACATGATCCTAGCCGAAAAAGGAGGGGTTTGTAAAATTTTGTCCGACACCATGACATGTTGTACCTATATCCCAGAAAACACAGGCCCTAATGGTAAAGTTACATTAGCCATTGAGAAATTAAATGACCTGTCTGAAGAGTTAAAAAGGAATTCTGGGATACAAGATCCCTGGGAAAGATGGTTTGGTTGGATGACAGGATGGCAAAAGGCTTTAATGCATATTGGTATGGCTATACTAATTTTTCTTTTTATCTTTGCTCTTCTCTTTTGTTGTATCCTCCCATGTCTGAGAAAGTCCCTCATGAAGACTGTTGACCAAGCGGCACCCACTTTCACCCATCTCGAAGTTGATGACCAAGATTTCCAAGACATCAACTCACCCTGTCTGCCGCTGCAAACAATCCCTTTTATTGATAAAGTGCAGGAATTCTAGGAAGGGACTAGCTTAGGGACAGCATCTGTCAGTGAATGGTAAAGGCCCCGTGTGGAGAAGTGGTGGGTTAGCTGCCATGGGACACCCATGGGTGTGAAGTGTTCGAGAGCCATACTGACGGATGAGTTAGCCTATCAGGGTCAGATCTAGGGACAGTCTTGCACTTTGCATTAACACCTAGCTAGCGGCCACGGGGTTTCTGTGCCTTTGGGTTAACACGTCTTCCTGGTACTAACCTAATAAAGTTTTTATCTCTTAGAATCTAACATTTCATAGGGGGGACTGATGTGGGATTATTAAAAATCTTTATTGTACTTGTATTGAATTATTGCACTAACTCCATTTTAACTGTGACAATCCTCCATTTTGTCCTCCTAACCTGACTTCTTCAATCCTCCATTTTGTCCTCATAACCTAACTTGTTCATTTTAAAACTACCTTACATGACAGAATTTCCCAGCACATCTAATACAATAAGACAAAGACTGTATGTTCTAACAAAGACATGATTAACACAGGAATTGCTGACTTTTCCTTAACTTGCAACATAGTATAATTTGAAGGCCATGAGAACACAATAGTAATGAAATGTTCTATTCATAAGAGACCTTGCACCTGGCCACGAGGCCTGAGATCACCGACCGTGTAAAATGACGCTCAAGACCCCCTTGTCCCCACCCGTGTCCAGAACAATCCCACCTCTTGGTGGGTGGGCACGGGACTAACCACTTAGTTTTTGAGCCAATTAATAATATTGATAGGAGGACACTAATCCCGACACTTAACAATTAATCCAATTAATGATGTTTATTTGCTGATCTTCTAATAATCAATGATGACGTAAAATGTCTCTTAAAAGGGCCTGCGCGCCCGCTTTTTAAGCACTTGCCAATAAATTTTCTCGAAGTTATTTTAACCTGAACCTTGTGTGTCAGACTTAATTACTTCAGCGTATATACGCAATTCAATTTTATTAATTTGGACAGGAACAGATAGACATTTAAACATTTTGGTTTACTGCTAAAAAGTACCATAACAAGCAGATGGTGATATTATGGAGAGATGGTATATTGAGGTTAAGGGAGCAGAGGAGGATATTCTGGAGAGATGGTATATTGAGGGTAAGGGAGCAGAGGATGTAAGCCCTCCAGAGCGATAGAGACAGAGAAAAGGTCTCTTAATAAGTCATTAGACTGGCCGGATAGAAAGAGTAAATGAAAGGAAGAATAGTAACGTCAAAACAAGCCAAGGTCAAAGGAAGCCAAAAAATCCCAACAATGAGAAAAAGAGCGGAGTTAAGGGAGCCAAGGAAACAGAGAAGACAAGATAAAGCCGGATCCATACCAAAAAACAATACACAAAGAAAGGTATGCAATATTGGGACATTAGGAACAACAGGGCAATGTGCCTTGGGCTGAACTTAATTTATTTGTTTGGGGGCCTAGTTAGTATAAGCATGCTCACAAAGCGTGAGAGTGTGATGCGCTCTATTGCTTAGAGCTCCCCTCTCATTTGAAGTATTCATGTGAGGTACACATTAAGAAGAAAACTTTATATTCCTCTCTCCTCCTTAACATAAAACACTGAAAAACACCCACTCCAAGCACGATGGGGCACTATAGGGATTATGGTGCCAGCAGTGCCCCTGTCTAACTATTTAAGAATGCTTGCGTCTGGTTTCTCTTACAGAGAATCCGGTTAGCTCCACTGAGATAACCAAGGGCCATGCAGGGCTTCTCTCACTGGCAAAGGGCATCAGCTGAGCACTCTCCATCAACGAGCACAGCCCTGCATCGGACCTGGTGAGCTCACAAATGCAGAGCTGGTTCTTTCAGGGTGCTATACACACCATGTATATTCACATACAGTGCACTTACATTATGTCATTTAGTTCTATTAACACATACACATGAAACCTGAAAACCATATGTTACATTAATTCCTGTTCGTTAAACTATGAGACACGATAAATGCACTCATGATTAAAGCACACTTGACAGCAAGGATTTATAGAAAAAGCAGTGAGAGAGGCATTGTGAGGGTGTACAACACAGAGATTGAGAATGCACTATACAGAGTGATTAAGGAAAAGTTATTATGTGAAAACATGCAAAATACCAAGACCCGGAGAACATTCTGTATACCTTGAAACATAATGTGAAATAAACAACCCCCTCCCCCAGTTCAGCAACTTCTGAATAAAGCATGTATTGCATTAGAGCAGGTAGAGTGATTCACCCCACAGAGCTGTGCACAGTACAGAGTATGACAAGGGATGTACGGAGTCATACAGTTGATGCACAGTAATGGTATGATATAGATGGTGATGGTGCACAGTAATGGTATGATATAGATGGTGGCGATGCACAGTAATGATATGATATAGATGGTGGCGATGCACAGTAATGGTATGATATAGATGGTGGCGATGCACAGTAATGATATGATATAGATGGTGGCGATGCACAGTAATGGTATGATATAGATGGTGATGGTGCACAGTAATGGTATGATATAGATGGTGACGATGCACAGTAATGGTATGATATAGATGGTGGCGATGCACAGTAATGATATGATATAGATGGTGGCGATGCACAGTAATGATATGATATAGATGGTGGCGATGCACAGTAATGGTATGATATAGATGGTGGCTATGCACAGTAATGGTATGATATAGATGGTGATGGTACACAGTAATGCTATGATATAGATGGTGGCGATGCACAGTAATGGTATGATATAGATGGTGACGGTACACAGTAATGGTATGATATAGATGGTGATCATCCACAGTAATGGTATGATATAGATGGTGGCGATGCACAGTAATGGTATGATATAGATGGTGGCGATGCACAGTAATGGTATGTTATAGATGGTGATGATCCACAGCAATGGTATGATATAGATGGTGACGGTACACAGTAATGGTATGATATAGGTGGTGATGGTACACAGTAATGGTATGATATAGATGGTGACGGTACACAGCAATGGTATGATATAGATGGTGACGGTGCACAGTAATGGTATGATATAGATGGTGGCGATGCACAGTAATGGTATGATATAGATGGTGGCGATGCACAGTAATGGTATGATATAGATGGTGATGATACACAGTACTGGTATGATATAGATGGTGATGGTACACAGTAATAGTATGATATAGATGGTGGCGATGCACAGTAATGGTATGATATAGATGGTGGCGATGCACAGTAATGGTATGATATAGATGGTGGCGATGCACAGTAATGGTATGATATAGATGGTGATGGTACACAGTAATGGTATGATATAGATGGTGATGGTACACAGTAATGGTATGATATAGATGGTGATGGTACACAGTAATGGTATGATATAGATGGTGATGGTACACAGTAATGGTATGATATAGATGGTGGCGATGCACAGTAATGGTATGTTATAGATGGTGATTGTGAACAGTAATGGTATGATATAGATGGTGATGGTACACAGTAATAGTATGATATAGATGGTGAGGTTGATGATGATGGTGGTGAAGGTGATGATGGTGAGGTTGATGATGATGATGGTCATCGTGAGGTTGATGATGGTGAAGGTGATGATGATGGTGGTCATCGTGAGGTTGATGATGGTGAAGGTGATGATGGTGAGGCTGATGGTGGTGATGGTGAGGTTGATGATGGTGGTGAGGTTGATGATGGTGAGGTTGATGGTGAAGGTGATGATGGTGGTGATGGTGAGGTTGATGGTGGTGAGGTTGGTGGTGAAGGTGAGGTTGATGGTGGTGATGATGAGTTTGATGGTGGTGAGGTTGATGATGGTGAGGTTGATGGTGAAAGTGATGATGGTGGTGGTGGGGATGATGGTGGTGGTGATGACGGTGGTGGTGGGGATGATGGTGAGGGTGAGGATGATGGTGATGTTGAAGGTGATGATGGTGAGGTTGATGGTGAAGGTGATGATGGTGAGGTTGATGGTGAAGGTGATGAGGTTGATGGTAAAGGTGATGATGGTGAGGTTGATGGTGAAGGTGGTGAGGTTGATGGTGAAGGTGATGATGGTAAGGTTGATGGTGAAGGTGATGATGGTGAGGTTGATGGTGAAGGTGATGATGGTGAGGTTGATGGTGAAGGTGATGATGGTGGTGGTGGGGATGATGGTGGTGGTGATGACGGTGGTGGTGGGGATGATGGTGAGGGTGAGGATGATGGTGATGTTGAAGGTGATGATGGTGTGGTTGATGGTGAAGGTGATGATGGTGAGGTTGATGGTGGTGGTGAGGTTGATGGTGATGATGGTGAGGTTGATGGTGATGATGGTGAGGTTGATGGTGGTGGTGAGGTTGATGGTGATGATGGTGATGATGGTGAGGTTGATGGTGATGATGGTGAGGTTGATGGTGGTGGTGAGGTTGATGGTGATGATGGTGAGGTTGATGATGGTGATGATGAGGTTGATGATGATGAGGTTGATGATGGTGAAGGTGATGATGGTGAGGTTGATGATGGTGATGATGGTGAGGTTGATGGTGAAGGTGATGATGGTGGTGGTGGGGATGATGGTGAAGGTGATGATGGTGGTGGTGGGGATGATGGTAAAGGTGATGGTGGTGGTGGGGATGATGGTGAGGTTGATGGTGAAGGTGATGGTGGTGGTGGTGGGGATGATGGTGAAGGTGATGATGGTGGTGGTGAGGTTGATGGTGAAGGTGATGGTGGTGGTGGTGGTGATGATGGTGAGGTTGATGATGGTGATGATGGTGAGGTTGATGGTGATGATGGTGAGGTTGATGGTGGTGGTGAGGTTGATGGTGATGATGGTGAGGTTGATGATGGTGATGATGAGGTTGATGATGATGAGGTTGATGATGGTGAAGGTGATGATGGTGAGGTTGATGATGGTGATGATGGTGAGGTTGATGGTGAAGGTGATGATGGTGGTGGTGGGGATGATGGTGAAGGTGATGATGGTGGTGGTGGGGATGATGGTAAAGGTGATGGTGGTGGTGGGGATGATGGTGAGGTTGATGGTGAAGGTGATGGTGGTGGTGGTGGGGATGATGGTGAAGGTGATGATGGTGGTGGTGAGGTTGATGGTGAAGGTGATGGTGGTGGTGATGATGGTGAGGTTGATGATGGTGAGGTTGATGATGGTGATGATGGTGAGGTTGATGATGGTGATGATGATGAGGTTAATGATGGTGAAGGTGATGATGGTGAGGTTGATGGTGAAGGTGATGGTGGTGAGGTTGATGGTGAAGGTGATGATGACGGTGGTGGTGGGGATGATCTGGCCGCTCTCCCACGTGCCGATCTCTTAGTACATATCGCTCACCGATCTTGGCCAGGCTGGCCACCAGGATCCAGACAGCCACCAGATAGGGAGTCTGCACAGTGTGCCATTCCCAGCGCACCACCTGGAAGCCGGCCCCCTCCCCCTCCTCCTCCCCCGGGGGCAGCACGGAGCCCAGCACGGGGGGCAGCGCGCACAGTCCCGGCAGCAGCATCTCCTCCGCTCCCCGAGCTCGGCTCCTGATAAAGCCGGCGGTGACGTCACACAGCCAGCCAATCAGCGCGCAGCCAGTGACAGGTAGCTGCAGTCACGTGGGACCGTGTGTTAGACTCGCCACGTGCTGCTCTGTCCATTGGCTGCTGCATAGACACAGAGAGCGGGGCGCACACCGGGGTACAGCACCGAGAGAGAGAGAGAGAGAGAGAGAGAGAGAGAGAGAGGGGGGGGGGGTACAGCACCGAGAGAGAGGGGGGGGGGGGTACAGCACCGAGAGAGAGGGGGGGGGGGGTACAGCACCGAGAGAGAGGGGGGGGGGGGTACAGCACCGAGAACAGCGCCCAGAGAGAGAGAGAGGGGGGGGGGGTACAGCACCGAGAACAGCGCCCAGAGAGAGAGAGAGGGGGGGGGGGTACAGCGCCCAGAGGGAGGGGGGGTACAGCGCCCAGAGGGGGGGGGGGTACAGCGCCCAGAGAGAGAGAGGAGGGGGGTACAGCGCCCAGAGAGAGAGGGGGGGGGGGTACAGCGCCCAGAGGGAGGGGGGGTACAGCGCCCAGAGGGGGGGGGGGTACAGCGCCCAGAGAGAGAGAGGAGGGGGGTACAGCGCCCAGAGAGAGAGGGGGGGTACAGCGCCCAGAGGGGGGGAGGTACAGCGCCCAGAGAGAGAGAGGGGGGTTACAGCGCCCAGAGAGAGAGGGGGGGGGTACAACGCCCAGAGAGAGAGAGGAGTGGGGTACAGCGCCCAGAGAGAGAGAGGGGGGGGGTACAGCGCCCAGAGAGAGAGGGGGGGTACAGCGCCCAGAGGGGGGGAGGTACAGCGCCCAGAGAGAGAGAGGAGGGGGGTACAGCGCCCAGAGAGAGAGGGGGGGGGTACAGCGCCCAGAGAGAGAGGGGGGGGTACAACGCCCAGAGAGAGAGAGGAGGGGGGTACAGCGCCCAGAGAGAGAGAGGGGGGTACAGCGCCCAGAGAGAGAGAGGGGGGGGGTACAGCGCCCAGAGAGAGAGGGGGGGTACAGCGCCCAGAGGGGGGGTACAGCGCCCAGAGAGAGAGAGGGGGGGTACAGCGCCCAGAGAGAGGGGGGGGGTACAGCGCCCAGAGGGGGGGGTACAGCGCCCAGAGAGAGAGAGGGGGGGGTACAGCGCCCAGAGAGGGGGGGGTACAGCACCGAGAACAGCGCCCAGAGAGAGAGAGAGAGGAGGGGGGTACAGCGCCCAGAGAGAGAGAGGGGGGGTACAGCGCCCAGAGAGAGAGAGGGGGGGTACAGCGCCCAGAGAGAGAGGGGGGGTACAGCGCCCAGAGGGGGGGGTACAGCGCCCAGAGAGAGAGAGGAGGGGGGTACAGCGCCCAGAGAGAGAGGGGGGGGGTACAGCGCCCAGAGAGAGAGGGGGGGGTACAGCGCCCAGAGAGAGAGAGGAGGGGGGTACAGCGCCCAGAGAGAGAGAGGGGGGGTACAGCGCCCAGAGGGGGGGGTACAGCGCCCAGAGAGAGAGAGGGGGGGTACAGCGCCCAGAGAGAGAGGGGGGGGTACAGCGCCCAGAGGGGGGGGTACAGCGCCCAGAGAGAGAGAGGGGGGGTACAGCGCCCAGAGAGGGGGGGTACAGCACCGAGAACAGCGCCCAGAGAGAGAGAGAGAGGAGGGGGTACAGCGCCCAGAGAGAGAGAGGGGGGGTACAGCGCCCAGAGGGGGGGGGTACAGCGCCCAGAGAGAGAGAGGGGGGGGTACAGCGCCCAGAGAGAGAGAGGGGGGGTACAGCGCCCAGAGAGAGAGAGGGGGGGTACAGCGCCCAGAGAGGGGGGGTACAGCGCCCAGAGAGAGGGGGGGGTACAGCGCCCAGAGAGAGAGAGGGGGGTACAGCGCCCAGAGGGGGGGTACAGCGCCCAGAGAGGGGGGGGTACAGCGCCCAGAGAGAGAGGGGGGGTACAGCGCCCAGAGAGAGAGAGGGGGGGTACAGCGCCCAGAGAGAGAGGGGGGGTACAGCGCCCAGAGAGAGAGGGGGGTACAGCGCCCAGAGAGAGAGAGAGGGGGGGTACAGCGCCCAGAGAGAGGGGGGGTACAGCGCCCAGAGAGAGAGGGGGGTACAGCGCCCAGAGAGAGAGAGGGGGTACAGCACCAAGAGAGAGGGGTACAGCGCCCACAGAGAGAGAGGGGTACAGCGCCCACAGAGAGAGGGGGGGTGTACAGTGCCCAGAGAGAGAGGGGGGGGAGGTACAGCGCCCAGAGAAATAGAGGGGGGGTTACTGCGCCCAGAAAGGGAGTACAGCACCCAGAGAAGGGGTACAGCACCAAGAACAACACCCAGAGAGGGGGGGGGTACAGCGCCGGGAGCACCCAGAGAAGGGGTACAGCACCGAGAACAACACCCGGGGGGAGGGTACAGCGCCCAAAGAAGGGGTACAGCGCCAGGAGCACCCAGAGAGGGGTGGTACAGCACCGAGAACAGCGCCCAGAGAGAGAGAAAGAGAGGGGGGGTACAGCGCCCAGAGAGAGGGGTGGGTACAGCGCCCAGAGAGTGGGTACAACACCGAGAACAGTGCCCAGAGAGAGGGGGGGTACAGCGCCCAGAGAGTGGGTACAGCGCCGAGAACTACGCCCAGAGAGAGAGAGGGGGGGTACAGTGCCCAGAGAGAGAGGGGGGGGTACAGCACCGAGAACTGCGCCCAGAGAGAGGGGGGGTACAGCGCCCAGAGAGAGAGAGGGGGCGTACAGCGCCCAGAGAGAGGGGTACAGCACCGAGAACAGTGCCCAGAGAGAGAGGGGGGGGTACAGAACCGAGAACAGCGCCCAGAGAGGGAGAGGGGGGTACAGCGCCCAGAGAGAGGGGTACAGAACCGAGAACAGCGCCCAGAGAGAGAGTGGGGGGGTACAGCACCAAGAACAGCGCCCAGAGAGAGAGAGGGGGGGGTACAGCGCCCAGAGATAGGGGGGGGTACAGCGCCCAGAGAGATAGAGGGGGGTACAGCGCCCAGAGAGGGGGGGTTACAGCGCCCAGAGAGAGGGGTACAGCACCAAGAACAGCGCCCAGAGAGAGAGGGGGGTACAGCGCCTAGAGAGAGAGAGGGGTACAGCACCGAGAACAGCGCCCAGAGAGAGAGGGGTACAGCACCGAGAACAGCGCCCAGAGAGATAGAAGGGTACAGCGCCCAGAGAGCGAGATTGGTACAGCACCGAGAACAGCGCCCAGAGAGAGAGGAGGGTACAGCGCCCAGAGAGAAGGGTACGGCACCGAGAACAGTGCCCAGAGAGAGAGAGGGGGGTACAGCACCGAGAACAGTGCCCAGAGAGAGAGAGGGAGGTACAGCGCCCAGAGAGAGGGGTACAACACAGAGAACAGCGCCCAGAGAGAGAGAGAGGGGTACAGCGCCCAGAGAGAGAGGGGGGGTACAGCGCCCAGAGAGAGAGAGAGGGGTACAGCGCCCAGAGAGAGAGAGGGGTACAGCGCCCACAGAGAGAGAGGGGTACAGCGCCCAGAGAGAGGGGGGGTTACAGTGCCCAGAGAGAGAGAGGGGGGGAGGTACAGCGCCCAGAGAAAGAGGGGGGGTTACTGCGCCCAGAAAGGGAGTACAGCACCCAGAGAAGGGGTACAGCACCGAGAACAACACCCAGAGAGGGGGGGTACAGCACCGAGAACAACACCCGGGGGGAGAGTACAGCGCCCAAAGAAGGGGTACAGCGCCGGGAGCACCCAGAGAGGGGGTACAGCACCGGGAACAACACCCAGAGAGAGGGGTACAGCACCCAAAGAAGGGGTACAGCACCAAGAACAGTGCCCAGAGAGGGGGTACAGCGCCGAGAACACCCAAAGGAGTAAAGCACCCAGAGAAGGGGTACTGCACCGGGAACACCCAGAGAGGGGCTACAGCGCCCAAAGAATGGGTTCAGCACCGAAAACACCCCCCAGAGAGTGGGTACAGTGGCGAGAGCCGAAGAAGGAGTACAGCACCAAGGAACAACACCCAGAGAGGAGTACAGCACCGGGAACACCACCAAGAGAGGGGTATAGCGCCGGTATCAACACCCAGAGGGGGTACAGTGCCAGGAACAACGCCCAAAGAGGGGTACCCAGGAAGCACCTCTAGGGGCCATCTGAGGAGTGGCAACTAAAGGTGCCCTTAGGCTTTAATGTAAACGCTTCCTTTTCTCTGAAAAGGCAGTGTCTACATTAAAAAGCATGCAGCCGCCATAAGAACTACATTAAGCTGTATACATGTAATTAAGTAAGGCTTTAATATCCCCTTGATCTAGGGCAGGAATAGGCCGCGGTAGGTGCCATTTTGTGCACGGCAGGGCTCTGTGCTTGTGGTATCAGATTGCCAATATCTTGCACTACTGGGCCAGGATAGTGTCCATTAACGGAGCACTATAGTGCCAGGAAAACAAACTCGTATTCCTAGCACTGAAGGGTTATTGGGACTCCCCTCCCTCAGGGTCCCCCTCCTGCTGGGCTGAAGGGGTTAAAACCCCTTCAGCCACTTACCTTAATCCAGCACCGGACTCCCTCTGTGCTGGGGAACTCTCCATCCCCTGCAGACGTCCGCTCCAAATGCGCGGCCAGAGCCACGTGCGCATTCAAACTGCCCATAGGAAAGCATTACTCAATGCTTTCCTATGTACATCCAGTGTGTCCTTCATGCGATTTTCGCAGAAGTGGCCTCTTGTGGCTGTCAGGGAGAGGGATCACAGCACTCCATCCTAGTAATTAAAACTATGAATTTAACGAATTGCATGAACATATTTAGTAAATTCTTTATTAATTAATTAATCACTGAAAATTTGGACTAATTTACATTCCTCCAATAAAGAAATGCATGTCTCTCTGGCAGACTGAGTGTTTGCCTGCATATCTCCTTTCAGTTGTTGCTAAAAGCAGTTACCGTACTTTGTGTTAAAATTGAAGACCTCTGCTGGCCACTATATTAATGACAAGTCACCTCTGTGTATTGATTCCTTCCAGGTTTACCTGTATAGCTTGAACACAGAGATTAGATCTGTTCTTTGTGTGTTTATTAATCTATTATTGTTATTCTATGGGGCGGTTTCACGCAGTGAGTTTAGCACACTACTTGGTGACTCAATCTCTTACAATAATATTCATTGATTGGAAGCAGTTTCACTGGTTTCATATTATCACAGCCAGGAGTTGGCCTGGGTGGCTGAAGGTTAGATAGAAATTAATGAAGAGATTATATAAATGTGAAGGAGAGGGAAGAGAATAGATCAGGGGCAGGCAACCTTTGGCACTCCAGGTGCCGTGGACTACATCTCCCATAATACTGGCAAAGCTGCTCACTTTTGCTGGGAACTTGTATAAACTACACCAGGTGCCTTTTCTGCAAAAAAATAAATAAATATGACCTTAAAATTGTTTTTGAGGTTTTTTTTTGTTTTTTTTTTAAATATAATGGTCACGTCTCCAGAAATTAATGTGTTAAATGGACACTGTAGGCATCCAGACCACTTCAGCTCATTGAAGTGGTTATGGTGCAATGTCCCATGTCCATTAACCCTGCAAAAGTAACGATTGCAGTTATTGAGTAACTGCAACAATTACTATCCAGGGTAACGGACCTTGGGTTCTTTAACTGACGCTGGATGTCCTTACTCTCTGCAATGAATAATGCTTTCCTATGGGGAAATACTAATGCAAACGCGGTCATTGCTGTGCCTGCGCATTAGGTCTCCCTCACCAGGTGACGTCTGTGGGGGAGGAGCATGGGCGGAGCCTGGAAATCGGCGCTGGATTCAGGTAAGTGACAAAGGGTTTTAACTCCTTCAGCGCCGAGAGAGGATTCTATAGTGCCAGGAGAACAGCATTATAGAATCCCTTTAAATATAGAGGAAAATTCTAGGATGTGTTGGTTCAAGATAATATTATTATTATCGATATTTATATAGCACCAACAGATTCCGTAGCACTTTACAATATTATTAGAGGGGGGATTTAACTATAAATAGGACAATTACAAGAAAACCTACAGAAACGATAGGTTAAATAGGGCTCTGCTCAAACAAGCTTACAGTCTATAGGAGTAACTTACAGCCTATAGGACTAGCTTACAGTCTATAGGACTAGCTTACAGCCTATAGGACTAGCTTACAGTCTATAGGACTAGCTTGCAGTCTATAGGAGGAGCTTACAGTCTATAGGACTAGCTTGCAGTCTATAGGAGTAACTTACAGCCTATAGGACTAGCTTACAGTCTATAGGACTAGCTTACAGCCTATAGGACTAGCTTACAGTCTATAGGACTAGCTTGCAGTCTATAGGAGGAGCTTACAGTCTATAGGACTAGCTTACAGTCTATAGGACTAGCTTACAGTCTATAGGACTAGCTTGCAGTCTATAGGAGTAACTTACAGCCTATAGGAGGAGCTTACAGTCTATAGGAGTAACTTACAGCCTATAGGACTAGCTTACAGTCTATAGGACGAGCTCACAGTCTATAGGACTAGCTTGCAGTCTATAGGAGTAACTTACAGTCTATAGGACGAGCTTGCAGTCTATAGAACTAGCTTACAGTCGATAGGACGAGCTTACAGTCTATAGGACTAGCTTAGAGTCTATAGGACTATCTTACAGTCTATAGGACTAGCTTACAGTCTATAGGACTAGCTTACAGTCTATAGGAGGAGCTTACAGTCTATAGGATGAGCTTACAGTCTATAGGACGAGCTTGCAGTCTATAGGACTAGCTTAGAGTCTATAGGAGGAGCTTACAGTCTATAGGACGAGCTTATAGTCTATAGGAGGAGCTTACAGTCTATAGGACGAGCTTATAGTCTATAGGAGGAACTTACAGTCTATAGGACAAGCTCACAGTCTATAGGACTAGCTTACAGTCTATAGGACAAGCTTACAGTCTATAGGACAAGCTTACAGTCTATAGGAGGAGCTTACAGTCTATAGGCCTATCTTACAGTCTATAGGACGAGTTCACAGTCTATAGGACAAGCTCACAGTCTATAGGACTAGCTTACAGTCTATAGGACTAGCTTACAGCCTATAGGACTAGCTTACAGTCTATAGGACGAGCTTGCAGTCTATTGGACTAGCTTACAGTCTATAGGACGAGCTTACAGTCTATAGGACTAGCTTAGAGTCTATAGGAGGAGCTTACAGTCTATAGGATGAGCTTACAGTCTATAGGAGGAGCTTACAGTCTATAGGACGAGCTTGCAGTCTATAGGACGAGCTTGCAGTCTATAGGACGAGCTTACAGTCTATAGGACTAGCTTAGAGTCTATAGGACGAGCTTACAGTCTATAGGACTAGCTTACAGTCTATAGGACTAGCTTAGAGTCTATAGGAGATATAAAATGTATTATATTGAAAGTATTTTAATTCTGTAAAATTCTGCCTTGTGCCAGCTCCCCTAATTCCAACATGCTGTTAGTAATCCATATCTTGCACATTACCAGTCAAAATAGTAGAGCTAAAAAATAGATCAATTGTTCTGTTAAACATGGTGGTTGGCTTGGAATCACTTACTAGGGCTGCATTTACTTTCCATGATATCTGCCAAGAATATAACTCGGTGATAATGGGTGGAAATGATGTATTAAGAGATTTAACCCCTTGAGTGCCTGCAGTGTGGAGTTTGCTTTCACAATCAAAGTGTTAACAGTGATGTCATTGCATTCAATTTAACTGTTAGCATGGAAACACCATAACCACTAAAGTGCTGCGTAGCAATAATGGTGCCAAGCGTGCCCTGGTGAGCTTCAATGTAAGTATTGAAACTGTTTTAGAATGGTTTGACTTACCTTGAGTTTGCCTGCCTCTTCGCTAAGCCCATTAGTCCATGGCTTAGCTCATTGGCTGAGAGAGATCAGCTCACACTCTCAGCCAATGAGCTGTTTCTGTGCTGCAGGGCGTAAATGGACATTCTAATGTCCATTTAAAATAATCACTAGTTAGTAGATATACCCCTAATGAAACCATGCATGTGTTTAATTATACATTTTTAAAATTGGGAGTATATCTTAAACAGGTGGCGAAACCTGCAGATTTCTTGTCTGCAGCCTTTGCAAACCATCGTCTTCTAACCCCGCCCAGACTTTCTGTGGCTATCCAATCACAGACTCCCAATACAGCTCAGGGAGACGTGTTTGCAAGGCAGGAGCTTAGGGCAATTGCTGCCTCGTGAGTTTAGTTCCTCTAAACAAAGTTAATTTATATGAACACAAATTCGTACTGAAATCTGCACTTTTTGTTAAATGGAAAAGAAAAGAGAGAGACAGTTTTTACACATATAGCACTTCAGGACGCTAAACTGCTTTAGGTGTTTGGGGTGTTCTTTTAACTCATAGGAACAAATAGAAGCTCCTAGCAGTCTCTTAGACAAAAAGAAAGCGGTAAGGAGCAGCACTCTAGTAAGAAGTCAAACCATTCTAAGACGGTCTGACTGCTTACATTGGGACCCGCCACTGCACTCCTGGCATACTAATAGCTATTTATATAATGCGTTGAGCAAGAGGCATGGAAGATATACAGTTCCCAGTGAGGCCTGTAGGGGGTGTCTAAGCTAGCACTGATACTCCAAAGCTATTTTCCTGGTACCATGTCACATTTTTAAATAAGGATTTATTTGTTGTTTTTTAAATCCCATGGAGTGCCTTACTCAACTGGAAATGAACAAGAATTGACAAAGGAATTGCAAATTTGGTGCCATAATAAGCAAATTAAAAAGTAGAATGTTTACAAGTTGCCATATTTGGCATAATATTTGAAATGATCCCATCTGGTCTTGGATTACTCAATAATGCCCTGTGTACCTTAAATTATAGGGAGCCTGTGAGCTTCCATGCTGGATTTGTAAGGGTCCATTGAGCCAGGAATGATGGGGAAATAACTGTAGGCCTTGGTAGCAGACATGGAGCTATAATGCCTTGTTATTTTGCACAATTCCTGCATTAGAGAATAAGCCAGCACAGGCAGGATAGGAGGTCCAGCTAGACAAACAGTAAGGGGTGTATTTACTAAACATGGAAACGCAGGTAAATGCTCTTTAGTTGTTAGCGCTGGTTTAATCCATTCAGATTTTCGCAAAAGGCACTTTTGGTTATTTCAGTTGCATTTGCACTTCCATTTTCTGTAGATCACTGTTCAATTAAAATCCGTCAAGTTTCCATACAATGGCTGGCTTAACAAATAGCCTTAATTTGGTTGTTCCAATTCCCCTAATAAAAACCATGGAAACTGCACCTAAAAATCCCCTAAAAACAATAAGGACACACAAACTTTAAATCCCCCAAATCCTATCTTTACATTATCAGCATTTTGTAGCAGGGATGTTCAGTGACAGTCGGCCTGCTATTCATTTAGAAATCAGCTGAGCTATTTTGAAATAAAACTCACTGCCGCAATAAGATCCATTTGGCTGAATTAGGTTGTCATTCGGTTAATACTGAATGCAGTGAACCACACAGGAATTGTAATAACTAAAAGCAGGATAACTGAGCAGAAAGAAATCAGACGAATTTGTAAAAGCCAATACAGTGTCAGAGGATCACTTCATTTAATGGAATGGCCGGATGCAGTGGTCCTGTAGGTTTACTCCTGTGATTACAGGGCTAATCACACCTAGGTTGTCACTGCGAGTACCATTTCCCCTGTGATTATATCTCATAGTGGTTATAGTTCAATGTCGCTGTAGTATCGCTGTCTCACCCAAACACTAGCTGAGACTTAGTGAAGAGTGGAAAACTGATTTATTGGCACAATGATCACACTTGTATACCTGTGGCCTCAAGATGAGGTCCTCAGGAGAACAATAGCATTGTGTCATCCCCGGCACCTTGGTGTCTGTATCTGAGCAGATAATTTAATTAGCGGGCAGACACCTTGGCACCGGGTTAACAAAAAAGGGTTCCCGTGCCCAAATCCATACAATAGTGCCATCCCTGAGAAGCGCTCTTCTGATCACACATTCTGTCCAAAAAGTGATCATAACCGAGTTTCAGAGCACTGCGTATAATTCCCAGTCATCTAAAATAATGGCGTTTTCGGACGGAACATGGAGCTCCCTCTTGGTGCCATTGGATACCTTGCCACCTCCTCTGTCATCCCTCCAAAGAATGCACTGATAGGTGGTTCAGGGACCGAGAGCACCCTCGTCAAAGTTGTACTGGAGCGTGACAACTACGCAATCCGATCAGGATTTCCAAAGTGTCTGAGGGTTGCTGCCAGTCAGGCACACTGTACCTCAGCGGGACTCCGGCTGGCCTATGAGGTCTCCTGGGCCGTGAGAAAGGAGTGCTTGGCTAGAGGGGTAAATAGTGGTCATTATATCCTTTTTGGAGGAAAGATGTGGTTGGGAGACAGTACCAATCCTAGGTGACCAGGTGGTCTGTCACAGAAAATTTGTAAATTGTGACTTTGAATTTCCGACAATTCTCCATGTAGTAAATAACTCTGTGTATGTGACACCAAAATGGATATTTCAGCAAGTATTTCGCAAGTTGACTCAACTGAATTTATACTGCATAGGCCACAATGTCGCATGGCACAAGCAGTAAAAAAATAAAAAAGCCACAAAATCAAGTATACATGGGGAAGAGAGAAGAAAACGCAGGAAAAATGTTGGGGAAGAGAGAAGAATTTTGGATTTTTGATATTGGAAGTTCCTGTCCATATGGTTTGAACCTTGATTTGACCTAATCTTGAGCTATAAAAAAGGAAATATTTCTCTTACTGTATGCATTATTCATGATCCATACACATAATAAACGATGTGTTGAAGCAGATACTATACAGGATGCAACAATCATGTCTAGAGCAAAAACAGCTGTCTGAAACGTAAAAAAAAATACAATATTTCAGCATGATTTTTTTTATACGAGAAAAGCTAATTGCTGTACTAGGTGATTGATGTGTGCTAGATAGATTACAATTTAGAAGAGTAATCGTCCTGCTGCAAAATGTGCTGGTGATTGTGTTAATAGTAAATAACGTTTTTAAATAATGTGTTTTTTGTAAACACTGTGGTCCACAAGTATTTGGACAGTGACTCTGGTTTTTCTTGTACTGACTTTGTACTTCACAACGTGGGATGATAAAATAAATAGAGACTAAAAAAATGAAAGCAGTTCTGTCACTTTTGAGTATTTCCTAAAGATGTAATTCTCATGCTGTGTTGGTATTCCATTGAAATTCCAAGTCAATCCAAACATACCAGAAGACAAAGTAGGGACTCCGTGGACTACCATGCATTGTGGTAAATTCTGTCACCTTTTGTCCAATCCCAGCAGGAATCATGTGTCATCTCGTGAGACGTGATCTAGGAAGGCTCTTGTGGGATAGTCCAGAGACCTCAGTGTTGTACTCTCTCAAATGCACAAAATATGCACAAACTCCTAAATGTGACCGTTGCGATTTATATGCACTGTGATATAAACTGCTAGCTATCTTGGGGTAGCAGGCCTTTTTGTTACTGGCGTGGGGTGAGAGTCTGTAAGAGAAATTTGTGTTTGAAATCTCATCTTTGCTTCTGCCAGGTAGCAGGTGCATTATGGGAACTGGAAGATTTCTCTCCATTGCCTTGGAGTATGTCACTGAGTAGCATATTAGTGATGGTGGGATACGGCGTATCCAGTTACACATTCATCTTGCTTACAGGACAAACACACCATTTCCCATTTTTATTACTTTTATAGGTAAACTTATGATATTGTTACAATACATTCTAGTTTATCCAACAAGTTTATCAGTTCACTCTGTATCGAACTGTGATTTAAAGCGGCACTCTTACCGTCTGGGGAATTTGCATAATTTGCAAGACCGACGCAACCCCCATAGAAGGAACCAATTTCCTGCAGCAGTCACAGATGACGGCTGGGGGATTGACAATTCTAGATGGTGGTAGCTCTGCCCAGTGTAAAAGTGTCAGGCGTAGGAAGTCCCTACTCTGTCTCTGTATATCTCTTGGCTGGGATGGAATTTCAGTGACATTCCAACACAGTCTAAAAGAGGATTTCATCAGAGACTATCTTTAGTCAATTCTCATTTTTCGGGGTGGGGGTGACAGAGCCACTTTAAATGTAACTCCTGTACAAATTTGAAAGTAGGCAGCTCCTAGGTTAGAACTTTGTTTGAGCAGGGCGTTCTTCAGCTCTTGTGTTTGTCAACATTATTTTTGCCAATTACCGTTTGTTAATTAAAAATTCTGCAGAAAATGTTGCAGCCATATAAATGCTTAAAATAATAATAATGGGATAGTTTGCCAAACTTCTATTATTGGTTGTGTATTGGCAGGTGACACATAATAGTTCCTTACTAAGTAAATTGTAATCTAATATAGAAAAAGTCATGGGAATTCCAGCTGCCATATAAAAGTAATATATTATTGCCATTAGAAGCAGTCCAGACATAAGGATATGTGTAAATTCTTTGCAGAGGTTATGAGACAGTGAATTACATATTTTAAAGTGATATTGTTTACAGTATGTCTGTGCAACAGATGGTGCGCTGGGCCAAATATACTGAATGGGGCTCAGCATAATGTCCCCAATACGTTATCACACAAAACAGCCTTGCAAATCTGACTGGATTCATAAATATTACAAGATCCTGCCCTCTACTGTAGCAAACTGGATTAACTGGAAACATAAAATAGAACTGGATTAGCATTTCACACATTTCCTAGATATGTAATAAATACTGGAATAATCTTAGTATTTAGAGTTTACTCTTGCATAAACATACACCTAGAAAGTGTATTAGAAACTGCCAGGCAAACCCTAGGGACCCAACAAAGGTACCACCCAGGGAGTTCGGTGGGAGGTCATACAGCTCAGTGGGTTACACAGAGGGCCTACACCAGAGCTTGGACCATACACGACTCCATAAGGCTCGCCGCGGCCTGACCGCACACGCAAGACCAGCCCTGACCAGCTTAGGACCCTAAATAAGAGCTCCTAGCTATATCCTTTGATGGTCGGCACACACAGGCTAACAGATCACGCCTGGAGAGGTAGCACGGCTCTCGCCAACCTGATTTAGATGACATGAACCCACCACGACGTATAACGCTTAGGGACCAGTGAAACCGCATTGAACGCCAACACAGACAGCCACCAAACCAGGGAACCACAAACAACATGAGGCACCACACGAAAAAGACAGGCAATCACTCACTGAGCCCCAACGCCCACCTAATTAAGCCAACAAAGGACGTGGATCTGATAATTCCATGGAGGCATACACGCTGGTCGGCCCCATAATGATGACCGTGTGAGGCTAGAGCAAGATGTGTGACAGCCCCCCAGGCCCTCACTGAACAACCGATATCCCCATACACTCCCTATTACATTTTGATTCAACCCATACGTTATACAAAATGCTTAATGTCATAACATAACATACAAGTATGTCTACTATTATGCAAAAGCTATATGAACAGAAACGACCTCTCAATACCTTGCAGCAACCACACAAATGCATTTAAACACAATGTTGTTATGCTTTTACGTTGTAACCAGTTGATCTGTAACACATATACATGTTGCAATTTTATAATGTAAAAATAAAGAATGTCAAAAAAAAAAGAAACTGCCAGGCAGCTATAAAAGCCTGAAACCAGAAGGATGTTAAGATTATGGGCATAGGAACCAAAGCCCATAGTAATCCCTGGACCTATTAGGGAGCATATAGTTTTCACCTGCACTCCTGCATTGTGGGCAAATTTAAATGCACTGTTTAGGTATCAAATCAACTTTAACGTAATGAAGCAGTTTTGGTGTATAGATCAGGCCCCTGCAGTCTCCATACTCAGTTATCTGCCATTTAGGAGTTAAATCACTTTGTTTATAGAACCTTAGGCACACCTCCCTGCGTGTGACTCACACAGCGTTCCAAACACTTCCTTTAACCCCTTAAGGACCGAGGACGGTTCAGGACCGTCATCGGCATTTTTGCATTGCCGACCGAGGACGGTCCTGAACCGTCCTAACGGTCCAATGTACTTACCCGATCGCCGTCGTTCCCCCGGCGGCGATCGGCGGTGCTCCCGTTGTGGGGAGACTGCCTGCAGCCCAGACAGTCTCCCCATGGCGGATTAGGACCCCTGTGGCCATGTGATCGCCCAACAGGGCGACCACATGGTCACAATAGGTGTCCATGTCTCAGCCTGCAGGGGGACTGTCTGTGCTGACAGGCAGTCTCCCTGCTTAGTGTAAAATCATAAAAAAAATAAAGTTTAAAGTTAATAAATAAAAATTATAATTATATATGTGTGTATATATGATATATAGACATATATTATACCTATATAATATATGTCTATATATCATATATATAATGTCATACTAAGTGTATTTTTATATTAATATGTACATATATTAATATAAAAATACACTTATAATTAAATTACACACGTGTATATATATAATATATATAATAACTATATATATTGTGTATATATTATTATAAACTACAAATAATAAGTAATTTAAATTAAACTAAAAAAATTAAAAATAATAATAAAAATTTTAAAAAAAATTATATATCTATACGAAATTTTATTCTAACTGTATTTTGATATTAATATATATATATTTATATCAAAATACACTTAGAATGAAATTGTATATATATCTATGTATATATAAATAAATAAAAAGAATACGAACTATTTATATGTCCATATACAAAATTACATAAATAATTATATAAATATACACGTAGACTTCAAATATATAAATATGCATATATATTTAAATTCTACGTGCGTATTTATGTAATATTTTTACATAATTAAGTTATTTTATTGATTGCAATTTAAGGGACCTGCCTGCCAACCCAGGCCGAGAGTACAGCAAATTTAATTTGCTATCACTGTATTTTACCCTGTAACGTTCTACGACACCCTAAAACCTGTACATGGGGGGTACTGTTTTACTCGGGAGACTTCGCTGAACACAAATATTAGTGATTCAAAACAGTAAAACATATCACAGCGATGATATTGTCAGTGAAAGTGACTTTTTTTGCATTTTTCACACACAAACAGCACTTTTACTGATGATATAATTGTTGTGATACATTTTCCAGTTTTGAAACACTAATATTTGTGTTCAGCAAAGTCTCCTGAGTATAACAGTACCCCCCATGTACAGGTTTTATAGCGTTTTTGAAAGTTACAGGGTCAAATATATGGGTCATATTTTTACATTGAAATTTGTCAGATTGGTTAGGTTGCCTTTGAGAGCGTATGGTAGCCCAGGAATGAGAATTACCCCCATGATGGCATACCATTTGCAAAAGTAGACAACCCAAGGTATTGCAAATGGGGTATGTCCAGTCTTTTTTAGTAACCACTTAGTCACAAACACTGGCCAAAATTAGCGTTCAATTTAGTTTTTTACTTTTTTCACACACAAACAAATATGAACGCTAACTTTGGCCAGTGTTTGCGACTAAGTGGCTACTAAAAAAGTCTGGACATACCCCATATTGAATACCCTGGGTTGTCTACTTTAAAAAAAATATGTACATGTGGGGTGTTATTTAGCGATTTATGACAGATAATAGTGTTACAATGTCACTATTGATACATTTTAAAAATATAGGTTTTGAAACCTCAATATCCTACTTGTGCCTATAGCCCTATAACATGCAAATAAATAGCAAAAAGCATGTAAACACTGGGTATTTTTAAACTCAGGACAAAATTTTGAATCTATTTAGCAGTTTTTTTCATTCGCTTTTGTAGATGAGTAAAAGATTTTTTACATAAAAGTCAAAAAACATGTATTTTTTTCAATTTTTCATCATATTTTTTCATTTTTTAAAAATTAAATTACATGAGATTATATAAATAATGGTATGTAAAGAAAGCCCATTTTGTCCTGAAAAAAACAATATATAATTTGTATGGGAACAGTAAATGAGAGAGCGGAAAATTACAGCTAAACACAACCACCACAAAAGTGTCAAAAAGATGCCTGGTCGCAAATGTACAACATCGCAAAAAAAGTCCGGTCCTTAAGGGGTTAAAGAGTCATCTAATGTTTACATTTCCTTTTTTGCAAAATCTGTTTAATTTAGAATTTCTCTCCTGCACTCTTAATAGCTTGCTAGACCCTGGGAAAAAGGAAATAACTTTTAAAATGAGATAACATCTGATAGAAAATGAAACCATTTTGTTTCCATGCAGACTGTGTCAATCACAGCCAGGGGAGGTGTGGCTAGGGCTGCATGGACAGAAACAAAAGTGATTTAACTTCTAAATGGCAGTGAGCTGAGCAGTGAAACTTCAGAGGCATGATCTATACACAAACTACTTAATTAAACTAAAGTTGTTTTAGCTATAGTGTCATTTTAACTTGCTTTAGAAGTTATTAACTTCTGCTCTGTAAATTGAACTTTAATTACATGTAGGAGGCTCCTGCAGGGTATAGCAAACTATTAACAGAGCAGGAGATAAGAAATTCTAAATGAAACAGAATCTGCAGTAAAGGAAGTGTAAACATTAGATCTCTCTTTACAGGAAGTGTTTAGGAAGGCTGTGTAAGTCACATGCAGGGAGGTGTGACTAAGGCTGCATAAACAAAAGTAAAGTTATATAATTCCTAAATGGCAGAAAATTGTGCAGTGAGACTGCAGGGGCATGAGCTATACACCAAAACCGCTCCATGAAGCTAACATCTGTTTTATCCATTTATTTACTAAAGCATAATAACGACACCTTTAGCTAACTGGTAGTTGGATTTTCAGTAGTGCAAAAAAATCAGCTAGTTGCAGTTAATTTTTAATGGGTAGTAAGCTTTTTGCTTCAAAGGAAGTTAAAGAGAGCAACTCGGTGTCTTTTGCCCTAATTTCTTTGTACAGTGCACTGAATACGGGCTTAATGAGAGCAAGCATACATGCAATAGACGGATTCAGAATGTTTGTAAACAATAGGCACCAAGATACTTCCGGGTGGCAGAACGCGAGCAGCTTGCTCTATATCACCCTAGTGTCAGCCCTCAATACTAGCTCTCTTGCCTTCCTGCAGAACCTGAAAGGTAAGAACAGTAACGTCACCAGGCTCATGTCTGGAACCAGAATCCTGTTACCGGTCACAAACCACCGCCAGGTAGCCGAAATGGTGATTTAGTAGCATGGATTGGATGTAGCCCCGAGCAGGGGTTAATGATTCACCAATCCATCCTGTGTGTCACCACGTGGTGCTGCTCCCTGAGCTAGGGACAGGATGGGGCCCCAGACACGCAGCTCACCGCAGGCAAACCAGCACTGCGTGGGGCACAGCACCGGCATGACAGAGATAAACACCACCACTACAACCCCTCCATGTGCTGAGCCAGCCGGTAATTAAAAGGTTAACCCATCACCCCAGGGTTTCACACATTGTGTATTGACATATAGTTAATCCTAAGAGTGCCAGAGAAGGCCGTGTAGCGCTGGGCACCCACCTGGCACTAAAAGGGTTAACCCTGGCACTGAATGGGTTAACTGGACACCCAGCCAGACACTGTGGAGAGCATGGCAGCCCTGGACCCCCCTTCCCGGGAGACCGGAGCCCCCACCCCAGCCAGGATCATGGCAGCCGGCCCCTCCCTGATGGGCTGCGTGCGACCTGTCCCTGGATGCCCACAGTCACCGGCCAGGGAAGGGCCGGGGCCCCCGCAGCCTGTCAGCATGACAGCCCCGGGCGTCAGCAGCTCACACCCGCCCAGCCGGTCACCATACATCACTCATCCCGCCTGTCTGCTACAGGCCAGCCCGCGCTCGTACCGGGGAGACCGAGCAGACAGAGATCCGCCGCACAGTGCAGGAAGACAGGAGGGAAGCGCCTCTTCAGGGATGGCAGCAAAATGAGAAGAGGGAGCAGAAAGCCTGCCGTTCGCGCTCATGTTATGAGTGGTATGTATGTTATGAGCGACTCCGTTATAAAGCAATTTACTAGTGGAACGCTTCAGCTTTTGCCACCCAGAAGAACGTCTGTTATGGTTGTGACGTCATGGTGAAAGCTCCTATAACATCCATTGACTCTGTGTACTACATATAGGAGCTGAAACCTCTCTAAATTACTGGGGGGTGGGGGGAATAAAAAAAGCTTGGCTATGTTGATTAGTTAGGTTTACCAATATGATTTTTTTTATGACTGCTTATGAATTCTGTGGAGAAAGGTTTGGAAGTGCTGCCCAACAGTATGTGGCATTGATCGGGTACTTATATGAAATAAATGAAATAACCAGTTTGGGTCCCAAACAAATGCTCTATGTTTGGCTGAATGATTTCACCCTAGGATCATGACACCCACCATAAAGTCAAGCAGCACTTTCAAAGTGCAGAGTTCATTTCAGTTTGTGATTAGAGCAGCTTACAGTCCATACAGAATTTACCCCATGAAAACAACATATAAAAGGCTGGAAATGAGAGAAAATGTATTACAATCTTTACTTATTTTACTATAGCAGATATATATATATATATATTTTTGGGCCGTTTCTTTACCTGCCAAAACCTGCCATCAAGTAATTATAATTTCCTGAAGTATTTCCCCCTTTAAACAAGGACCGCAAAGCTTGAGAAAACATTTCCTGTTAATTATCACTCCTTGGAATGCCACAGGCTTTATGATTACAAGTTAAAGTATCTTTTCAGCTGTTCCTTCCTTTGTTTATCAACTCAACGGGAAGCAGGGTTGAAGAAGGAATGAAACGGCAAAATAGCACTTATATGTCTAAGCCCACTTGCTGGGGAAGTTTGGCTACAGCTGAAGGAACTGATGTGCAGAGGCCATTCTGTAACAGGGCCTTTTATTGAACATTGTGCATCTGCCACTTAAACACTAACAGGTTATTTATAACCACAGCAACATGAGCAAAATAGTATTTAGAGTGGAGAACAGGAACGGACTCCTTCTAGGTTACCAAAGATACACTATGGCTGCCGGACTGTTTAAGTAGCTCTATATGAAGCATGCAGTAATTTCTTAGTCAAATTTTTTTACGGGGTTAATAATATCTTGAGAGTTTCGAACGGCTTTCATCACTAAACGTTATAGCAGATGTACAGAATCCGCCAGAGTGATTTTTATTCTCATTTAGAAAGTAAAGAGGATTGCATGTGTAAGGTAATTCCAGGAATTCATATAACAGGATCTGTGGCAATTCAACTTTGAAGAGACACTTGTTTCTAAAGAACACTGAACTGTTTAAGTTTTAAAATATAAATATTGTTAAAGAATAGTGTTTTTTTACATGAATGGTGTCTGCTAACAGTAGCCGTTACTTTAATCTATAATCTTTGATACTGAAGAAAAGCCTGAATAGTAATATAGCCACAGAGAGCAGCCATCTTCCTTCTTTGGAAACTGCAACCAATGAGGCTTCAGTTCTCCAATACCAAGTTAGAAATTAGCTAACATATCATGCAACACTGCACAAGGGTGATTAGCGCCCCGCTGAAACCAGCATAACATACAGGAAAGGGTGATTAACACCCCGCTGAAACCAGCATAACATACAGGAAAGGGTGATTAGCGCCCCACTGAAACCAGCATAACATACAGGAAAGGGTGATTAGCGCCCCGCTGAAACCAGCATAACATACAGGAAAGGGTGATTAGCTCCCCGCTGAAACAAACATAACATACAGGAAAGGGTGATTAGCGCCCCGCTGAAACCAGCATAACATACAGGAAAGGGTGATTAGCGCCCCGCTGAAACCAGCGTAACATACAGGAAAGGGTGATTAGTACCCCGCTGAAACCAGCATAACATACAGGAAAGGGTGATAAGCGCCCCGCTGAAACCAACATAACATACAGGAAAGGGTGATTAGCGCCCCGCTGAAACCAACATAACATACAGGAAAGGGTGATTAGCGCCCCGCTGAAACCAGCATAACATACAGGAAAGGGTGATTAGTGACCCGCTAAAACCAGCATAACATACAGGAAAGGGTGATTAGCGCCCCGCTGAAACCAGCGTAACATACAGGAAAGGGTGATTAGCGCCCCGCTGAAACCAGCATAACATACAGGAAAGGGTGATTAGCGCCCCGCTGAAACCAGCATAACATACAGGAAAGGGTGATTAGCGCCCCGCTGAAACCAGCATAACATACAGGAAAGGGTGATTAGCGCCCCGCTGAAACCAGCATAACATACAGGAAAGGGTGATTAGCGCCCCGCTGAAACCAGCATAACATACAGGAAAGGGTGATTAGCGCCCCGCTGAAACCAGCATAACATACAGGAAAGGGTGATTAGCGCCCCGCTGAAACCAGCGTAACATACAGGAAAGGGTGATTAGCGCCCCGCTGAAACCAGCATAACATACAGGAAAGGGTGATTAGCGCCCCGCTGAAACCAGCATAACATACAGGAAAGGGTGATTAGCGCCCCGCTGAAACCAGCATAACATACAGGAAAGGGTGATTAGCGCCCCGCTGAAACCAGCATAACATACAGGAAAGGGTGATTAGCGCCCCACTGAAACCAGCATAACATACAGGAAAGGGTGATTAGCGCCCCGCTGAAACCAGCATAACATACAGGAAAGGGTGATTAGCGCCCCACTGAAACCAGCATAACATACAGGAAAGGGTGATAAGCGCCCCACTGAAACCAGCATAACATACAGGAAAGGGTGATTAGCGCCCCACTGAAACCAGCATAACATACAGGAAAGGGTGATAAGCGCCCCGCTGAAACCAGCATAACATACAGGAAAGGGTGATTAGCGCCTCACTGAAACCAGCATAACATACAGGAAAGGGTGATTAGCTCCCCGCTGAAACCAGCATAACATACAGGAAAGGGTGATTAGCGCCCCGCTGAAACCAACATAACATACAGGAAAGGGTGATTAGCGCCCCGCTGAAACCAACATAACATACAGGAAAGGGTGATTAGCGCCCCGCTGAAACCAGCATAACATACAGGAAAGGGTGATTAGCGCCCCGCTGAAACCAGCATAACATACAGGAAAGGGTGATTAGCGCCCCGCTGAAACCAACATAACATACAGGAAAGGGTGATTAGCGCCCCGCTGAAACCAGCGTAACATACAGGAAAGGGTGATTAGCGCCCCGCTGAAACCAACGTAACATACAGGAAAGGGTGATTAGCGCCCCGCTGAAACCAGCGTAACATACAGGAAAGTGTGATTAGCGCCCCGCTGAAACCAGCATAACATACAGGAAAGGGTGATTAGCGCCCCGCTGAAACCAGCATAACATACAGGAAAGGGTGATTAGCGCCCCGCTGAAACCAGCGTAACATACAGGAAAGGCTGATTAGCGCCCCGCTGAAACCAGCGTAACATACAGGAAAGGGTGATTAGTGCCCCGCTGAAACCAACATAACATACAGGAAAGGGTGATTAGCGCCCCGCTGAAACCAGCATAACATACAGGAAAGGGTGATTAGCGCCCCGCTGAAACCAGCATAACATACACGAAAGGGTTATTAACGCCCCGCTGAAACCAGCGTAACATACAGGAAAGGGTGATTAGTACCCCGCTGAAACCAGCATAACATACAGGAAAGGGTGATTAGCGCCCCGCTGAAACCAACATAACATACAGGAAAGGGTGATTAGCGCCCCGCTGAAACCAACATAACATACAGGAAAGGGTGATTAGCGCCCCGCTGAAACCAGCATAACATACAGGAAAGGGTGATTAGCGCCCAGCTGAAACCAACATAACATACAGGAAAGGGTGATTAGCGCCCCGCTGAAACCAGCGTAACATACAGGAAAGGGTGATTAGCGCCCCGCTGAAACCAGCATAACATACAGGAAAGGGTGATTAGCGCCCCGCTGAAACCAGCATAACATACAGGAAAGGGTGATTAACGCCCCGCTGAAACCAGCGTAACATACAGGAAAGGGTGATTAGTACCCCGCTGAAACCAGCATAACATACAGGAAAGGGTGATTAGCGCCCCGCTGAAACCAGCCTAACATACAGGAAAGGGTGATTAGCGCCCCGCTGAAACCAAAATAACATACAGGAAAGGGTGATTAGCGCCCCGCTGAAACCAGCATAACATACAGGAAAGGGTGATTAGCGCCCCACTGAAACCAGCATAACATACAGGAAAGGGTGATTAGCGCCCCGCTGAAACCAGCGTAACATACAGGAAAGGGTGATTAGCGCCCCGCTGAAACCAGCATAACATACAGGAAAGGGTGATTAGCGCCCCGCTGAAACCAGCATAACATACAGGAAAGGGTGATTAGCGCCCCGCTGAAACCAGCATAACATACAGGAAAGGGTGATTAGCGCCCCGCTGAAACCAGCATAACATACAGGAAAGGGTGATTAGCGCCCCGCTGAAACCAGCATAACATACAGGAAAGGGTGATTAGCGCCCCGCTGAAACCAGCGTAACATACAGGAAAGGGTGATTAGCGCCCCGCTGAAACCAGCATAACATATAGGAAAGGGTGATTAGCGCCCCGCTGAAACCAGCATAACATACAGGAAAGGGTGATTAGCGCCCCGCTGAAACCAGCATAACATACAGGAAAGGGTGATTAGCGCCCCGCTGAAACCAGCATAACATACAGGAAAGGGTGATTAGCGCCCCACTGAAACCAGCATAACATACAGGAAAGGGTGATTAGCGCCCCGCTGAAACCAGCATAACATACAGGAAAGGGTGATTAGCGCCCCACTGAAACCAGCATAACATACAGGAAAGGGTGATAAGCGCCCCGCTGAAACCAGCATAACATACAGGAAAGGGTGATTAGCGCCCCACTGAAACCAGCATAACATACAGGAAAGGGTGATAAGCGCCCCGCTGAAACCAGCATAACATACAGGAAAGGGTGATTAGCGCCTCACTGAAACCAGCATAACATACAGGAAAGGGTGATTAGCTCCCCGCTGAAACCAGCATAACATACAGGAAAGGGTGATTAGCGCCCCGCTGAAACCAACATAACATACAGGAAAGGGTGATTAGCGCCCCGCTGAAACCAACATAACATACAGGAAAGGGTGATTAGAGCCCCGCTGAAACCAACATAACATACAGGAAAGGGTGATTAGCGCCCCGCTGAAACCAACATAACATACAGGAAAGGGTGATTAGCGCCCCGCTGAAACCAACATAACATACAGGAAAGGGTGATTAGCGCCCCGCTGAAACCAGCATAACATACAGGAAAGGGTGATTAGCGCCCCGCTGAAACCAGCGTAACATACAGGAAAGGGTGATTAGCGCCCCGCTGAAACCAGCATAACATACAGGAAAGTGTGATTAGCGCCCCGCTGAAACCAGCATAACATACAGGAAAGGGTGATTAGCGCCCCGCTGAAACCAGCATAACATACAGGAAAGGGTGATTAGCGCCCCGCTGAAACCAGCGTAACATACAGGAAAGGCTGATTAGCGCCCCGCTGAAACCAGCGTAACATACAGGAAAGGGTGATTAGTGCCCCGCTGAAACCAACATAACATACAGGAAAGGGTGATTAGTGCCCCGCTGAAACCAACATAACATACAGGAAAGGGTGATTAGCACCCCGCTGAAACCAACATAACATAGAGGAAAGGGTGATTAGCGCCCCGCTGAAACCAGCGTAACATACAGGAAAGGGTGATTAGCGCCCCGCTGAAACCAGCATAACATACAGGAAAGGGTGATTAGCGCCCCGCTGAAACCAACATAACATACAGGAAAGGGTGATTAGCGCCCCGCTGAAACCAACATAACATACAGGAAAGGGTGATTAGCGCCCCGCTGAAACCAGCATAACATACAGGAAAGGGTGATTAGCGCCCAGCTGAAACCAACATAACATACAGGAAAGGGTGATTAGCGCCCCGCTGAAACCAGCGTAACATACAGGAAAGGGTGATTAACGCCCCGCTGAAACCAGCGTAACATACAGGAAAGGGTGATTAGTACCCCGCTGAAACCAGCATAACATACAGGAAAGGGTGATTAGCGCCCCGCTGAAACCAGCATAACATACAGGAAAGGGTGATTAGCGCCCCGCTGAAACCAACATAACATACAGGAAAGGGTGATTAGCGCCCCGCTGAAACCAGCATAACATACAGGAAAGGGTGATTAGCGCCCCGCTGAAACCAGCATAACATACAGGAAAGGGTGATTAGCGCCCCGCTGAAACCAGCATAACATACAGGAAAGGGTGATTAGCGCCCCGCTGAAACCAACATAACATACAGGAAAGGGTGATTAACGCCCCGCTGAAACCAGCGTAACATACAGGAAAGGGTGATTAGCGCCCCGCTGAAACCAGCATAACATACAGGAAAGGGTGATTAGCGCCCCGCTGAAACCAACATAACATACAGGAAAGGGTGATTAGCGCCCCGCTGAAACCAGCGTAACATACAGGAAAGGGTGATTAGCGCCCCGCTGAAACCAGCATAACATACAGGAAATGGTGATTAGCGCCCCGCTGAAACCAGCATAACATACAGGAAAGGGTGATTAGCGCCCCGCTGAAACCAACATAACATACAGGAAAGGGTGTGTGACGAACCCTACTGCATAGACCTGTATTGCGGGTTCATCTGTTTCCATGGGATTCGTGGATTTCCTGTCCGTACGCTATTAGTTTTTCGTTTCCTAAAGTACCGAGTAAAACTACCGAACATCGGCCACCCAGGAGAGGAGTGTGCGGCTCATTAACACCTTGACCACAAATTAGAACGTTGTGGTTAACCGCAAACACCTCTCCATTCCATTTCGTACGGGTGGTCGTCGTTCGTATGCCGACCACGAGGCGGCGGCCATTTTGGACACGAGGCGAATCAGCGGTGTTCGGTGCAAAACCCATGGATCTAAAAACGGACTCTTTATCTACCGAACACCGCTGGAGACGGCCGTCCCTCCTTCTATTCCCTTGGAGGCATACGAACCCTGTTCCGTTCGGGGGTTTTCTTCATCCGTATGGACTTACCCAGATAGCCGGCCCATGGAGTCATTCGTACACCGAAAGACTTATGAGAGACTTTGACTCCATGGCGATTGGACTGTGTACTTCGGATCTGAGCGCTATTCGGTAGGAATATGCCCTCAGATTCAGGCTATCTGGGGATACGTTGCACGAACACTATATCTTCGGTACTTCGGATTTTATGTATTTTATTGCATTTTGTGTGTTTGTGTTTAAAATGGCGATGGTTCCTATCCTCGGAGTTAATTAGGTTTCTCCCTAATTATCTCCGGGATAGGAAGAAATGTCTTATGGGTAAAATGGGGAGGGCTTGTGTTATAGCCACTGCGATTGGCTACTGTTTAATATATTTTACAGTCTTCCACCAGGTCCCCTAGGGGAGTGTCTACCTGGTGGAGACCTGCATAAATACTGGGCAGGTAGCCCCCATTAAACACATTCTGCTTGACCTTCAAAACGGAGCTTTGTCTCGTTTGTGGAGGGATTGACTATTGGGACAGCGTTTTCGTTTATTTCTAGCTGTGGAAGGATTTCGGATGGATTGCTGATCGGGAGTTACCGCATTCGTATGCTCCGGTCGGGAGTCTTATGATCGGTTATGCTGGAACTGCATTTCTGGAGAAAGGGGATTATCGGCTAAACGGCGGCTTCACTCTCCAGGCGGCGAGTGTCGTAACAACTGGTGGCAAGCGACGGGATGAATCCCACCGCCCTGAAGGCCAGCTACACACCCCGGATTGGAAATGCAATATGAGGAGTTAAGGCGTGCTACCCTTAAAGACATTTTGGAGCGCAGAGGACGATCAGCGAGCAATCTCAAGAAAAGAGAGATTATTGCTATATTGGTAGAGATGGATACAGCACAGGGAAGGGAGATAGCTAATGTGCCTGGCCTGCTGGATCTAACACCCGAGGAAATAGCGTTTAACCGGGCAGTTCAGATCAGGCTGGCACACTTTGGCCCCAACCCTGCAGCGGATATTGTAGTGCAAGTACAAGCCACAGTAGCAGCACAACAGGCGCTCCAGAGAAGCGGAGCTACAGCAGCAGAGGTACCCCATAATAACAATGGGAAGAAAAAGGTACCATTTGCTGCTTTTAAAAACTTTATTGAGACTGAAGGAGAGATAGACGGGTTCCTGGCGGACTTTGAACGACAGTGTGCTTTACACCAGGTACCCGCAGAAGAATGGGTTCCTATCCTCTCTGGGAAATTATCCGGCCGGGCTAGTGAAGCTTTTCGGGCCATCCCAGAGGAGGAACTCACTAGCTACCGGACAGTAAAAGATGCTCTTTTGACCCGGTACGCTGTTACCCCTGAGGCGTACCGGAGGCGATTCCGGGACAATAATAAACAGGCTGGTGATTCCTATGTGGAATGGGCATGCCGGGTACACCGCACGGCAGCCCACTGGATGACAGGATGTCGAGCGGTAACTGGGGAAGAGGTGCTGCAAGTGTTCCTGCTAGAACACTGCTTTGACAAATTACCTGCAGGAGTTCGAGAGTGGGTCAGGGACCGTAAACCCGCTACCTTCCATGAAGCTGCTCGTCTGGCTGACGAATACACTGATGCCCGTAAGCTCGATCAGACAGCAGCCAAGGTCCCTGCCCGAGTGGAATACAAACCGGCAGCACCTCCAACCACCAACCTATATCACCCCCCAGCACAACGTACCCCCGCTATACCGCCAGCAACCAACCATGGGCAGTCAGCCCGATTCAACAAACGGGGTTACTCCAACCAGGTCCAGTGCTTTGGGTGCAAGCAGATGGGACATAAAAAACCAGAATGCCCTTTAAACCACGCCAACCAAGCACCATCCTGGAGAAACCCAGCCGGCGGAGCCCAGCAACCACCTCAGCCTTCTGCTCACTGCCTGGAGCAGGAGGAGTTTTGGGGTTTCCTGCACGAAGCAGACCCAGTTCACGCAGCTCAGCAGGACAACCGCCAACACCACAGACAGACCGTTAAGTTGAACGGGAAAGAGGTCACTGGTCTAAGAGACACCGGGGCTACGATGACCTTGCTCCAAAAGAACCTGGTTTCGGAACACCAACACACCGGGAACACTGTGGCAGTAAGGGTGGCAGGAGGCGCCGTGTTCCGTCTGCCTGTTGCCCGGGTTCATTTGGACTGGGGAGCGGGAGCTGGACATGTGAATGTGGGGGTTATGAAGGACTTGCCTGCCGATGTTTTGCTGGGAAATGATTTGGCCCCTTTGATTTCCGCCTATGCTACTGTGGGACCTGGCGAAGCCAACCCAGTGACTACCCGTGCTCAGACCCGTGCTGCTGGAACCGGCCCACCTGCTGCTGAGACCCAGGTAAGGACCGATTCCCCGACTGACACCCCAGGGCCGACGTTAGCTAGTTGGGATTCCCCGGAGGAGTTCGGGAGGGAAACCCAGACAGACCCATCTCTCCAGAGGTATAGAGGCAGAGCAGATACTGGAGAGGAGGGAGCAGAGGGGGAGCGGTATGAGTGGGTGGGGGACAGGTTATATCGGATCCCTAAGCCATCCCAGAAAAGTGTTGCCCCTCCGCCGAATCGACAGCTGGTAGTGCCCGCGAAATACCGGCGAGAGATTCTGCGGATAGGGCATGATGTCCCGCTAGCCGGACATCTAGGGTCCCGCCGCACAGGCCATAGGATTATGCAGAATTTATTTTGGCCAGGAATTAACCAGGCTGTGCGGATATATTGTAGCACGTGTGACACTTGTCAACGGGTAGGGAAGCGGGGGGACCACCCAAAAGGTAGGCTTATGTCGATGCCTATTATTGGGGAGCCCTTTGCCCGCATAGCCGTTGATATTGTGGGTCCACTGGCCAGGGCTAGTCCATCTGGTAAGAAATACATTCTCACCGTGGTGGACTATGCCACTCGCTATCCAGAGGCAGTGGCGCTGTCTAACATAGAGGCAGAGACAGTTGCTGATGCCCTGGTTAGGATTTTTACCAGGGTCGGGTTCCCTCAAGAGATTCTCTCTGACCAGGGAACCCAATTTACCGCTGTGCTCACCCAGCAGCTGTGGAGGGTATGCGGCATTAAACCGATACTTAGTTCCCCATACCATCCACAGACTAACGGTCTCTGCGAGCGATTTAATGGCACCCTCAAACAGATGCTGAGGACCTTTTCTGACACTTGCCGAGACTGGGAGCGATTCCTGCCTCATCTGTTGTTTGCCTACAGAGAGGTGCCCCAGGAATCTACTGGGTTCTCCCCCTTTGAGCTGCTTTATGGGAGAAGGGTCCGCGGACCTCTAGATCTCATTAGAGGCCACTGGGAGGGGGAGACAGAGCAGGAAGGTACCCCCATAGTACCGTATGTTCTGGAACTTCGGGACCGCATGGAGAAACTGTCTCTGATGGCAAGAGAGAATCTCCGGGTGGCCCAGGGGAGACAGAAGGAATGGTATGATCGGGGTGCCCGACAGCGAGTATTCCAGGTTGGGCAGAAGGTACTAGTGCTCAAACCTGTGAAGGCGAACAAGATGCAGGCATCTTGGCAGGGCCCGTATAAAGTATTAGCCCAGGTGTGCGATACTACGTACCTTATAGCCAGCTGTTCAGATGACAGGATCCAGCGATCCTTTCATGTGAACATGCTAAAGGAATATCAGGAACGACCGGAGGATGTAGCCGCAGTGTGTGCCCCCGCTGCAGACGATACCGAAAGCTTACCCCTACCCGACCTATTAGCCAGAGGTGCCCAGACGGATCTGACTGAGCTCGTACAGCTAGGGGACAGGTTAAGCCCCGCGGAGAAGGAACAGGCGAAACAGCTTCTGTGGGAGAAGCAGGCGACGTTCTCCCAAGAACCCGGCTACACTACCCTAGCTGTACATAAGGTAGAGACCCCTGGACAGAACCCCTTACGACAGCCCCCTTACCGTATCCCTGAAGCAGTCCGAGAAGGAATGCGGAAGGAGATAGAGGAGATGACCCAGCTTGGGGTCATCGAGCACTCCGATAGCCCTTGGGCCTCCCCTGTAGTCCTGGTGCCTAAGAAAGATGGGACCACCCGGTTCTGTGTGGACTACAGGAGGCTCAACGAGCGGACCACCACTGACGCCTACCCGATGCCACGGGTAGACGAGTTATTAGACCGCATTGCCAGGGGACGCTACCTGACCACCATAGACCTGTGTAAGGGCTACTGGCAGATTCCCCTGGCCAAAGACGCCATCCCCAAGTCGGCCTTCGTCACCCCCTTTGGCTTATACCAATTTAAGGTTATGCCATTTGGGATGAAGAACGCCCCAGCTACCTTCCAACGAATGGTGGATAGGCTCCTTGATGGCTTCCAGGACTTTGCTTGTGCATACCTGGACGATATTGCGGTCTACAGTGAGTCCTGGGAGGAACACCTGGTACACGTAGGGGTAGTACTGGATAAAATTCGGGCCGCTGGCCTGACGTTGAAGCCAGAGAAGTGTCATCTAGGTATGGCTGAGGTACAATACTTGGGTCACAGGGTGGGGTGTGGGAGCCAGAGACCAGAGCCGGCCAAGATAGAGGCAGTAGCGAACTGGCCCACACCTATAACCAAGACCCAAGTATTGGCCTTCCTAGGGACTGCAGGGTATTACAGACGCTTTGTCCCCGACTATAGCTCGATAGCTAAACCCCTGACAGACCTGACTAAGAAGAACCTCCCTAAGCAGGTCCTGTGGTCTCCAGCTTGTGAAGCTGCGTTTCAAGCACTTAAGCAGGCCCTCGTGAATGCCCCTGTCCTGGCTGCCCCACTTCCTAACAAACGTTTTCTCGTCCATACAGATGCTTCCATGTATGGACTGGGGGCTGTGCTAAGCCAGGTCGGGGAAGATGGAGGAGAACACCCTGTCGCATACCTCAGTCGAAAGCTGTTACCCCGGGAAGTGAGTTATGCGGCAGTAGAGAAAGAGTGTTTGGCCCTGGTCTGGGCATTGAAGAAATTGAGCCCCTATTTGTATGGACAGGAATTTTCCCTTATCACGGACCACAATCCCCTTGTTTGGCTTAACCGGGTCTCGGGAGACAATGGTAGACTGCTGCGGTGGAGTTTAGCATTACAGCCATATAACTTCACCATCAGCTACCGACCCGGTAAGCAGAATGGGAATGCAGATGGGTTATCCCGGCAAACCGACGTCCTTGCTACTTCCTAGTCCGGTCATCCCCACGTTGACCCGCTAAAGGGCCAAGCCGGGTCTGCCGGAGTGTTCCACAAGGGGGGAGCCGTGTGACGAACCCTACTGCATAGACCTGTATTGCGGGTTCATCTGTTTCCATGGGATTCGTGGATTTCCTGTCCGTACGCTATTAGTTTTTCGTTTCCTAAAGTACCGAGTAAAACTACCGAACATCGGCCACCCAGGAGAGGAGTGTGCGGCTCATTAACACCTTGACCACAAATTAGAACGTTGTGGTTAACCGCAAACACCTCTCCATTCCATTTCGTACGGGTGGTCGTCGTTCGTATGCCGACCACGAGGCGGCGGCCATTTTGGACACGAGGCGAATCAGCGGTGTTCGGTGCAAAACCCATGGATCTAAAAACGGACTCTTTATCTACCGAACACCGCTGGAGACGGCCGTCCCTCCTTCTATTCCCTTGGAGGCATACGAACCCTGTTCCGTTCGGGGGTTTTCTTCATCCGTATGGACTTACCCAGATAGCCGGCCCATGGAGTCATTCGTACACCGAAAGACTTATGAGAGACTTTGACTCCATGGCGATTGGACTGTGTACTTCGGATCTGAGCGCTATTCGGTAGGAATATGCCCTCAGATTCAGGCTATCTGGGGATACGTTGCACGAACACTATATCTTCGGTACTTCGGATTTTATGTATTTTATTGCATTTTGTGTGTTTGTGTTTAAAATGGCGATGGTTCCTATCCTCGGAGTTAATTAGGTTTCTCCCTAATTATCTCCGGGATAGGAAGAAATGTCTTATGGGTAAAATGGGGAGGGCTTGTGTTATAGCCACTGCGATTGGCTACTGTTTAATATATTTTACAGTCTTCCACCAGGTCCCCTAGGGGAGTGTCTACCTGGTGGAGACCTGCATAAATACTGGGCAGGTAGCCCCCATTAAACACATTCTGCTTGACCTTCAAAACGGAGCTTTGTCTCGTTTGTGGAGGGATTGACTATTGGGACAGCGTTTTCGTTTATTTCTAGCTGTGGAAGGATTTCGGATGGATTGCTGATCGGGAGTTACCGCATTCGTATGCTCCGGTCGGGAGTCTTATGATCGGTTATGCTGGAACTGCATTTCTGGAGAAAGGGGATTATCGGCTAAACGGCGGCTTCACTCTCCAGGCGGCGAGTGTCGTAACAGGGTGATTAGCGCCCCGCTGAAACCAGCATAACATACAGGAAAGGGTGATAAGCGCCCCGCTGAAACCAGCATAACATACAGGAAAGGGTGATTAGCGCCCCGCTGAAACCAGCGTAACATACAGGAAAGGGTGATTAGCGCCCCGCTGAAACCAACATAACATACAGGAAAGGGTGATTAGCGCCCCGCTGAAACCAGCATAACATACAGGAAAGGGTGATTAGCGCCCCGCTGAAACCAGCATAACATACAGGAAAGGGTGATTAGCGCCCCACTGAAACCAGCATAACATACAGGAAAGGGTGATTAGCGCCCCGCTGAAACCAGCATAACATACAGGAAAGGGTGATTAGCGCCCCGCTGAAACCAGCGTAACATACAGGAAAGGGTGATTAGCGCCCCGCTGAAACCAGCATAACATACAGGAAAGGGTGATTAGCGCCCCGCTGAAACCAGCATAACATACAGGAAAGGGTGATTAGCGCCCCACTGAAACCAGCATAACATACAGGAAAGGGTGATAAGCGCCCCGCTGAAACCAGCATAACATACAGGAAAGGGTGATTAGCGCCCCACTGAAACCAGCATAACATACAGGAAAGGGTGATAAGCGCCCCGCTGAAACCAGCATAACATACAGGAAAGGGTGATTAGCGCCCCACTGAAACCAGCATAACATACAGGAAAGGGTGATTAGCTCCCCGCTGAAACCAGCATAACATACAGGAAAGGGTGATTAGCGCCCCGCTGAAACCAACATAACATACAGGAAAGGGTGATTAGCGCCCCGCTGAAACCAACATAACATACAGGAAAGGGTGATTAGCGCCCCGCTGAAACCAACATAACATACAGGAAAGGGTGATTAGCGCCCCGCTGAAACCAACATAACATACAGGAAAGGGTGATTAGCGCCCCGCTGAAACCAACATAACATACAGGAAAGGGTGATTAGCGCCCCGCTGAAACCAGCATAACATACAGGAAAGGGTGATTAGCGCCCCGCTGAAACCAGCATAACATACAGGAAAGGGTGATTAGCGCCCCGCTGAAACCAGCGTAACATACAGGAAAGGGTGATTAGCGCCCCGCTGAAACCAGCGTAACATACAGGAAAGGGTGATTAGCGCCCCGCTGAAACCAACATAACATAGAGGAAAGGGTGATTAGCGCCCCGCTGAAACCAGCGTAACATACAGGAAAGGGTGATTAGCGCCCCGCTGAAACCAGCATAACATACAGGAAAGGGTGATTAGCGCCCAGCTGAAACCAACATAACATACAGGAAAGGGTGATTAGCGCCCCGCTGAAACCAGCGTAACATACAGGAAAGGGTGATTAGCGCCCCGCTGAAACCAGCATAACATACAGGAAAGGGTGATTAGCGCCCCGCTGAAACCAGCGTAACATACAGGAAAGGGTGATTAGCGCCCCGCTGAAACCAGCATAACATACAGGAAAGGGTGATTAGCGCCCCGCTGAAACCAGCATAACATACACGAAAGGGTTATTAACGCCCCGCTGAAACCAGCGTAACATACAGGAAAGGGTGATTAGTACCCCGCTGAAACCAGCATAACATACAGGAAAGGGTGATTAGCGCCCCGCTGAAACCAGCATAACATACAGGAAAGGGTGATTAGCGCCCCGCTGAAACCAACATAACATACAGGAAAGGGTGATTAGCGCCCCGCTGAAACCAGCATAACATACAGGAAAGGGTGATTAGCGCCCCGCTGAAACCAGCATAACATACAGGAAAGGGTGATTAGCGCCCCGCTGAAACCAGCATAACATACAGGAAAGGGTGATTAGCGCCCCGCTGAAACCAACATAACATACAGGAAAGGGTGATTAACGCCCCGCTGAAACCAGCGTAACATACAGGAAAGGGTGATTAGCGCCCCGCTGAAACCAGCATAACATACAGGAAAGGGTGATTAGCGCCCCGCTGAAACCAGCATAACATACAGGAAAGGGTGATTAGCGCCCCACTGAAACCAGCATAACATACAGGAAAGGGTGATAAGCGCCCCGCTGAAACCAGCATAACATACAGGAAAGGGTGATTAGCGCCCCACTGAAACCAGCATAACATACAGGAAAGGGTGATAAGCGCCCCGCTGAAACCAGCATAACATACAGGAAAGGGTGATTAGCGCCCCACTGAAACCAGCATAACATACAGGAAAGGGTGATTAGCTCCCCGCTGAAACCAGCATAACATACAGGAAAGGGTGATTAGCGCCCCGCTGAAACCAACATAACATACAGGAAAGGGTGATTAGCGCCCCGCTGAAACCAACATAACATACAGGAAAGGGTGATTAGCGCCCCGCTGAAACCAACATAACATACAGGAAAGGGTGATTAGCGCCCCGCTGAAACCAACATAACATACAGGAAAGGGTGATTAGCGCCCCGCTGAAACCAACATAACATACAGGAAAGGGTGATTAGCGCCCCGCTGAAACCAGCATAACATACAGGAAAGGGTGATTAGCGCCCCGCTGAAACCAGCATAACATACAGGAAAGGGTGATTAGCGCCCCGCTGAAACCAGCGTAACATACAGGAAAGGGTGATTAGCGCCCCGCTGAAACCAGCGTAACATACAGGAAAGGGTGATTAGCGCCCCGCTGAAACCAACATAACATAGAGGAAAGGGTGATTAGCGCCCCGCTGAAACCAGCGTAACATACAGGAAAGGGTGATTAGCGCCCCGCTGAAACCAGCATAACATACAGGAAAGGGTGATTAGCGCCCAGCTGAAACCAACATAACATACAGGAAAGGGTGATTAGCGCCCCGCTGAAACCAGCGTAACATACAGGAAAGGGTGATTAGCGCCCCGCTGAAACCAGCATAACATACAGGAAAGGGTGATTAGCGCCCCGCTGAAACCAGCGTAACATACAGGAAAGGGTGATTAGCGCCCCGCTGAAACCAGCATAACATACAGGAAAGGGTGATTAGCGCCCCGCTGAAACCAGCATAAAATACACGAAAGGGTTATTAACGCCCCGCTGAAACCAGCGTAACATACAGGAAAGGGTGATTAGTACCCCGCTGAAACCAGCATAACATACAGGAAAGGGTGATTAGCGCCCCGCTGAAACCAGCATAACATACAGGAAAGGGTGATTAGCGCCCCGCTGAAACCAACATAACATACAGGAAAGGGTGATTAGCGCCCCGCTGAAACCAGCATAACATACAGGAAAGGGTGATTAGCGCCCCGCTGAAACCAGCATAACATACAGGAAAGGGTGATTAGCGCCCCGCTGAAACCAGCATAACATACAGGAAAGGGTGATTAGCGCCCCGCTGAAACCAACATAACATACAGGAAAGGGTGATTAACGCCCCGCTGAAACCAGCGTAACATACAGGAAAGGGTGATTAGTACCCCGCTGAAACCAGCATAACATACAGGAAAGGGTGATTAGCGCCCCGCTGAAACCAGCATAACATACAGGAAAGGGTGATTAGCGCCCCGCTGAAACCAACATAACATACAGGAAAGGGTGATTAGCGCCCCGCTGAAACCAGCATAACATACAGGAAAGGTTGATTAGCGCCCCGCTGAAACCAGCATAACATACAGGAAAGGGTGATTAGCGCCCCGCTGAAACCAACATAACATACAGGAAAGGGTGATTAGCGCGCAGCTGAAACCAGCGTAACATACAGGAAAGGGTGATTAGCGCCCCGCTGAAACCAGCATAACATACAGGAAAGGGTGATTAGCGCCCCGCTGAAACCAACATAACATACAGGAAAGGGTGATTAGCGCCCCGCTGAAACCAGCATAACATACAGGAAAGGGTGATTAGCGCCCCGCTGAAACCAGCATAACATACAGGAAAGGGTGATTAGCGCCCCGCTGAAACCAACATAACATACAGGAAAGGGTGATTAGCGCCCCGCTGAAACCAGCATAACATACAGGAAAGGGTGATTAGCGCCCCGCTGAAACCAGCATAACATACAGGAAAGGGTGATTAGCGCCCCGCTGAAACCAGCGTAACATACAGGAAAGGGTGATTAGTGCCCCGCTGAAACCAACATAACATACAGGAAAGGGTGATTAGCGCCCCGCTGAAACCAACATAACATAAAGGAAAGGGTGATTAGCGCCCAGCTGAAACCAGCATAACATACAGGAAAGGGTGATTAGCGCCCCGCTGAAACCAGCATAACATACAGGAAAGGGTGATTAGCGCCCCGCTGAAACCAACATAACATACAGGAAATGTTGATCAGCGCCCCGCTGAAACCAACATAACATACAGGAAAGGGTGATTAGCGCCCTGCTGAAACCAGCATAACATACAGGAAAGGGTGATTAGCGCCCCGCTGAAACCAACATAACATACAGGAAAGGGTGATTAGCGCCCCACTGAAACCAGCATAACATACGGGAAAGGGTGATTAGCGCCCCGCTGAAACCAACATAACATACAGGAAAGGGTGATTAGCGCCCCGCTGAAACCAGCATAACATACAGGAAAGGGTGATTAGCGCCCAGCTGAAACCAGCGTAACATACAGGAAAGGGTGATTAGCGCCCCGCTGAAACCAGCGTAACATACAGGAAAGGGTGATTAGCGCCCCGCTGAAACCAGCATAACATACAGGAAAGTGTGATTAGCGCCCCGCTAAAACCAGCATAACATACAGGAAAGGGTGATTAGCGCCCCGCTGAAACCAGCATAACATACAGGAAAGGGTGATTAGCGCCCCGCTGAAACCAGCGTAACATACAGGAAAGGGTGATTAGAGCCCCGTTGAAACCAGCGTAACATACAGGAAAGGGTGATTAGTGCCCCGCTGAAACCAACATAACATACAGGAAAGGGTGATTAGTGCCCCGCTGAAACCAACATAACATACAGGAAAGGGTGATTAGCGCCCCGCTGAAACCAACATAACATAGAGGAAAGGGTGATTAGCGCCCCGCTGAAACCAGCGTAACATACAGGAAAGGGTGATTAGCGCCCCGCTGAAACCAGCATAACATACAGGAAAGGGTGATTAGCGCCCCGCTGAAACCAACATAACATACAGGAAAGGGTGATTAGCGCCCCGCTGAAACCAGCATAACATACAGGAAAGGGTGATTAGCGCAGAGCTGAAACCAACATAACATACAGGAAAGGGTGATTAGCGCCCCGCTGAAACCAGCGTAACATACAGGAAAGGGTGATTAGCGCCCCGCTGAAACCAGCATAACATACAGGAAAGGGTGATTAGCGCCCCGCTGAAACCAGCATAACATACAGGAAAGGGTGATTAACGCCCCGCTGAAACCAGCATAACATACAGGAAAGGGTGATTAGTACCCCGCTGAACCCAGCATAACATACAGGAAAGGGTGATTAGCGCCCCGCTGAAACCAGCATAACATACAGGAAAGGGTGATTAGCGCCCCGCTGAAACCAACATAACATACAGGAAAGGGTGATTAGCGCCCCGCTGAAACCAGCATAACATACAGGAAAGGGTGATTAGCGCCCCGCTGAAACCAGCATAACATACAGGAAAGGGTGATTAGCGCCCCGCTGAAACCAACATAACATACAGGAAAGGGTGATTAACGCCCCGCTGAAACCAGCGTAACATACAGGAAAGGGTGATTAGTACCCCGCTGAAACCAGCATGACATACAGGAAAGGGTGATTAGCGCCCCGCTGAAACCAGCATAACATACAGGAAAGGGTTTTTAGCGCCCCGCTGAAACCAACATAACATACAGGAAAGGGTGATTAGCGCCCCGCTGAAACCAGCATAACATACAGGAAAGGGTGATTAGCGCCCCGCTGAAACCAGCATAACATACAGGAAAGGGTGATTAGCGCCCCGCTGAAACCAACATAACATACAGGAAAGGGTGATTAGCGCGCAGCTGAAACCAGCATAACATACAGGAAAGGGTGATTAGCGCCCCGCTGAAACCAGCATAACATACAGGAAAGGGTGATTAGCGCCCCGCTGAAACCAACATAACATACAGGAAAGGGTGATTAGCGCCCCGCTGAAACCAGCATAACATACAGGAAAGGGTGATTAGCACCCCGCTGAAACCAGCATAACATACAGGAAAGGGTGATTAGCGCCCCGCTGAAACCAACATAACATACAGGAAAGGGTGATTAGCGCCCCGCTGAAACCAGCATAACATACAGGAAAGGGTGATTAGCGCCCCGCTGAAACCAGCATAACATACAGGAAAGGGTGATTAGCGCCCCGCTGAAACCAGCGTAACATACAGGAAAGGGTGATTAGTGCCCCGCTGAAACCAACATAACATACAGGAAAGGGTGATTAGCGCCCCGCTGAAACCAACATATCATACAGGAAAGGGTGATTAGCGCCCAGCTGAAACCAGCATAACATACAGGAAAGGGTGATTAGCGCCCCGCTGAAACCAGCATAACATACAGGAAAGGGTGATTAGCGCCCCGCTGAAACCAACATAACATACAGGAAAGGGTGATCAGCGCCCCGCTGAAACCAACATAACATACAGGAAAGAGTGATTAGCGCCCTGCTGAAACCAGCATAACATACAGGAAAGGGTGATTAGCGCCCCGCTGAAACCAACATAACATACAGGAAAGGGTGATTAGCGCCCCACTGAAACCAGCATAACATACGGGAAAGGGTGATTAGCGCCCCGCTGAAACCAACATAACATACAGGAAAGGGTGATTAGCGCCCCGCTGAAACCAGCATAACATACAGGAAAGGGTGATTAGCGCCCAGCTGAAACCAGCGTAACATACAGGAAAGGGTGATTAGCGCCCCGCTGAAACCAGCATAACATACAGGAAAGGGTGATTAGCGCCCCGCTGAAACCAGCGTAACATACAGGAAAGGGTGATTAGCGCCCCACTGAAACCAGCATAACATACGCGAAAGGGTGATTAGCGCCCCGCTGAAACCAGCGTAACATACAGGAAAGGGTGATTAGCGCCCCGCTGAAACCAGCATAACATACAGGAAAGGGTGATTAGCGCCCCGCTGAAACCAACATAACATACAGGAAAGGGTGATTAGCGCCCCGCTGAAACCAGCATAACATACAGGAAAGGGTGATTAGCGCCCCGCTGAAACCAGCATAACATACAGGAAAGGGTGATTAGCGCCCCGCTGAAACCAGCATAACATACAGGAAAGGGTGATTAGCGCCCCGCTGAAACCAGCATAACATACAGGAAAGGGTGATTAGCGCCCCGCTGAAACCAACATAACATACAGGAAAGGGTGATTAGCGCCCCGCTGAAACCAGCATAAAATACAGGAAAGGGTGATTAGCGCCCCGCTGAAACCAGCATAACATACAGGAAAGGGTGATTAGCGCCCCGCTGAAACCAACGTAACATACAGAAAAGGGTGATTAGCGCCCCGCTGAAACCAGCGTAACATACAGGAAAGGGTGATTAGCGCCCCGCTGAACCCAGCATAACATACAGGAAAGGGTGATTAGCGCCCTGCTGAAACCAACATAACATACAGGAAAGGGTGATTAGCGCCCCGCTGAAACCAGCATAACATACAGGAAAGGGTGATTAGCGCCCCGCTGAAACCAGCGTAACATACAGAAAAGGGTGATTAGCGCCCTGCTGAAACCAGCGTAACATACAGGAAAGGGTGATTAGCGCCCCGCTGAAACCAGCATAACATACAGGAAAGGGTGATTAGTGCCCCGCTGAAACCAGCATAACATACAGGAAAGGGTGATTAGCGCCCCGCTGAAACCAACATAACATACAGGAAAGGGTGATTAGCGCCCCGCTGAAACCAGCATAACATACAGGAAAGGGTGATTAGCGCCCCGCTGAAACCAACATAACATACAGGAAAGGGTGATAAGCGCCCCGCTGAAACCAGCATAACATACAGGAAAGGGTGATTAGCGCCCTGCTGAAACCAACATAACATACAGGAAAGGGTGATTAGCACCCCGCTGAAACCAACATAACATACAGGAAAGGGTGATTAGCGCCCCGCTGAAACCAGCGTAACATACAGGAAAGGGTGATTAGCGCCCCGCTGAAAAAAGCGTAACATACAGGAAAGGGTGATTAGTGCCCCGCTGAAACCAGCATAACATACAGGAAAGGGTGATTAGCGCCCCGCTGAAACCAACATAACATACAGGAAAGGGTGATTAGCGCCCCGCTGAAACCAGCATAACATACAGGAAAGGGTGATTAGCGCCCCGCTGAAACAAACATAACATACAGGAAAGGGTGATTAGTGCCCCGCTGAAACCAACATAACATACAGGAAAGGGTGATTAGCGCCCCGCTGAAACCAACATAACATACTGGAAAGGGTGATTAGCGCCCTGCTGAAACCAGCATAACATACAGGAAAGGGTGATTAGCGCCCCACTGAAACCAGCGTAACATACAGGAAAGGGTGATTAGTGACCCGCTGAAACCAGCATAACATACAGGAAAGGGTGATTAGTGCCCCGCTGAAACCAACATAACATACAGGAAAGGGTGATTAGCGCCCCGCTGAAACCAACATAACATACAGGAAAGGGTGATTAGCGCCCCGCTGAAACCAACATAACATACAGGAAAGGGCGATTAGCGCCCCGCTGAAACCAGCATAACATACAGGAAAGGGTGATTAGCGCCCCGCTGAAACCAGCGTAACATACAGGAAAGGGTGATTAACGCCCCGCTGAAACCAGCATAACATACAGGAAAGGGTGATTAGCGCCCCGCTGAAACCAGCATAACATACAGGAAAGTGTGATTAGCGCCCCGCTGAAACCAGCATAACATACAGGAAAGGGTGATTAGCGCCCCGCTGAAACCAGCATAACATACAGGAAAGGGTGATTAGCGCCCCGCTGAAACCAGCGTAACATACAGGAAAGGGTGATTAGCGCCCCGCTGAAACCAGCGTAACATACAGGAAAGGGTGATTAGTGCTCCGCTGAAACCAACATAACATACAGGAAAGGGTGATTAGTGCCCCGCTGAAACCAACATAACATACAGGAAAGGGTGATTAGCGCCCCGCTGAAACCAACATAACATAGAGGAAAGGGTGATTAGCGCCCCGCTGAAACCAGCGTAACATACAGGAAAGGGTGATTAGCGCCCCGCTGAAACCAGCATAACATACAGGAAAGGGTGATTAGCGCCCAGCTGAAACCAACATAACATACAGGAAAGGGTGATTAGCGCCCCGCTGAAACCAGCGTAACATACAGGAAAGGGTGATTAGCGCCCCGCTGAAACCAGCATAACATACAGGAAAGGGTGATTAGCGCCCCGCTGAAACCAGCGTAACATACAGGAAAGGGTGATTAGCGCCCCGCTGAAACCAGCATAACATACAGGAAAGGGTGATTAGCGCCCCGCTGAAACCAGCATAACATACAGGAAAGGGTGATTAACGCCTCGCTGAAACCAGCGTAACATACAGGAAAGGGTGATTAGTACCCCGCTGAAACCAGCATAACATACAGGAAAGGGTGATTAGCGCCCCGCTGAAACCAGCATAACATACAGGAAAGGGTGATTAGCGCCCCGCTGAAACCAACATAACATACAGGAAAGGGTGATTAGCGCCCCGCTGAAACCAGCATAACATACAGGAAAGGGTGATTAGCGCCCCGCTGAAACCAGCATAACATACAGGAAAGGGTGATTAGCGCCCCGCTGAAACCAGCATAACATACAGGAAAGGGTGATTAGCGCCCCGCTGAAACCAACATAACATACAGGAAAGGGTGATTAACGCCCCGCTGAAACCAGCGTAACATACAGGAAAGGGTGATTAGTACCCCGCTGAAACCAGCATAACATACAGGAAAGGGTGATTAGCGCCCCGCTGAAACCAGCATAACATACAGGAAAGGGTGATTAGCGCCCCGCTGAAACCAACATAACATAAAGGAAAGGGTGATTAGCGCCCCGCTGAAACCAGCATAACATACAGGAAAGGGTGATTAGCGCCCCGCTGAAACCAGCATAACATACAGGAAAGGGTGATTAGCGCCCCGCTGAAACCAACATAACATACAGGAAAGGGTGATTAGCGCGCAGCTGAAACCAGCATAACATACAGGAAAGGGTGATTAGCGCCCCGCTGAAACCAGCATAACATACAGGAAAGGGTGATTAGCGCCCCGCTGAAACCAACATAACATACAGGAAAGGGTGATTAGCGCCCCGCTGAAACCAGCATAACATACAGGAAAGGGTGATTAGCGCCCCGCTGAAACCAGCATAACATACAGGAAAGGGTGATTAGCGCCCCGCTGAAACCAACATAACATACAGGAAAGGGTGATTAGCGCCCCGCTGAAACCAGCATAACATACAGGAAAGGGTGATTAGCGCCCCGCTGAAACCAGCATAACATACAGGAAAGGGTGATTAGCGCCCCGCTGAAACCAGCGTAACATACAGGAAAGGGTGATTAGTGCCCCGCTGAAACCAACATAACATACAGGAAAGGGTGATTAGCGCCCCGCTGAAACCAACATAACATAAAGGAAAGGGTGATTAGCGCCCAGCTGAAACCAGCATAACATACAGGAAAGGGTGATTAGCACCCCGCTGAAACCAGCATAACATACAGGAAAGGGTGATTAGCGCCCCGCTGAAACCAACATAACATACAGGAAAGGGTGATCAGCGCCCCGCTGAAACCAACATAACATACAGGAAAGGGTGATTAGCGCCCTGCTGAAACCAGCATAACATACAGGAAAGGGTGATTAGCGCCCCGCTGAAACCAACATAACATACAGGAAAGGGTGATTAGCGCCCCACTGAAACCAGCATAACATACGGGAAAGGGTGATTAGCGCCCCGCTGAAACCAACATAACATACAGGAAAGGGTGATTAGCGCCCCGCTGAAACCAACATAACATACAGGAAAGGGTGATTAGCGCCCCGCTGAAACCAGCATAACATACAGGAAAGGGTGATTAGCGCCCCGCTGAAACCAGCGTAACATACAGGAAAGGGTGATTAACGCCCCGCTGAAACCAGCATAACATACAGGAAAGGGTGATTAGCGCCCCGCTGAAACCAGCATAACATACAGGAAAGTGTGATTAGCGCCCCGCTGAAACCAGCATAACATACAGGAAAGGGTGATTAGCGCCCCGCTGAAACCAGCATAACATACAGGAAAGGGTGATTAGCGCCCCGCTGAAACCAGCGTAACATACAGGAAAGGGTGATTAGCGCCCCGCTGAAACCAGCGTAACATACAGGAAAGGGTGATTAGTGCCCCGCTGAAACAAACATAACATACAGGAAAGGGTGATTAGTGCCCCGCTGAAACCAACATAACATACAGGAAAGGGTGATTAGCGCCCCGCTGAAACCAACATAACATACAGGAAAGGGTGATTAGCGCCCCGCTGAAACCAGCGTAACATACAGGAAAGGGTGATTAGCGCCCCGCTGAAACCAGCATAACATACAGGAAAGGGTGATTAGCGCCCAGCTGAAACCAACATAACATACAGGAAAGGGTGATTAGCGCCCCGCTGAAACCAGCGTAACATACAGGAAAGGGTGATTAGCGCCCCGCTGAAACCAGCATAACATACAGGAAAGGGTGATTAGCGCCCCGCTGAAACCAGCGTAACATACAGGAAAGGGTGATTAGCGCCCCGCTGAAACCAGCATAACATACAGGAAAGGGTGATTAGCGCCCCGCTGAAACCAGCATAACATACAGGAAAGGGTGATTAACGCCCCGCTGAAACCAGCGTAACATACAGGAAAGGGTGATTAGTACCCCGCTGAAACCAGCATAACATACAGGAAAGGGTGATTAGCGCCCCGCTGAAACCAGCATAACATACAGGAAAGGGTGATTAGCGCCCCGCTGAAACCAACATAACATACAGGAAAGGGTGATTAGCGCCCCGCTGAAACCAGCATAACATACAGGAAAGGGTGATTAGCGCCCCGCTGAAACCAGCATAACATACAGGAAAGGGTGATTAGCGCCCCGCTGAAACCAGCATAACATACAGGAAAGGGTGATTAGCGCCCCGCTGAAACCAACATAACATACAGGAAAGGGTGATTAACGCCCCGCTGAAACCAGCGTAACATACAGGAAAGGGTGATTAGTACCCCACTGAAACCAGCATAACATACAGGAAAGGGTGATTAGCGCCCCGCTGAAACCAGCATAACATACAGGAAAGGGTGATTAGCGCCCCGCTGAAACCAACATAACATACAGGAAAGGGTGATTAGCGCCCCGCTGAAACCAGCATAACATACAGGAAAGGGTGATTAGCGCCCCGCTGAAACCAGCATAACATACAGGAAAGGGTGATTAGCGCCCCGCTGAAACCAACATAACATACAGGAAAGGGTGATTAGCGCGCAGCTGAAACCAGCGTAACATACAGGAAAGGGTGATTAGCGCCCCGCTGAAACCAGCATAACATACAGGAAAGGGTGATTAGCGCCCCGCTGAAACCAACATAACATACAGGAAAGGGTGATTAGCGCCCCGCTGAAACCAGCATAACATACAGGAAAGGGTGATTAGCGCCCCGCTGAAACCAGCATAACATACAGGAAAGGGTGATTAGCGCCCCGCTGAAACCAACATAACATACAGGAAAGGGTGATTAGCGCCCCGCTGAAACCAGCATAACATACAGGAAAGGGTGATTAGCGCCCCGCTGAAACCAGCATAACATACAGGAAAGGGTGATTATCGCCCCGCTGAAACCAGCGTAACATACAGGAAAGGGTGATTAGTGCCCCGCTGAAACCAACATAACATACAGGAAAGGGTGATTAGCGCCCCGCTGAAACCAACATAACATAAAGGAAAGGGTGATTAGCGCCCAGCTGAAACCAGCATAACATACAGGAAAGGGTGATTAGCACCCCGCTGAAACCAGCATAACATACAGGAAAGGGTGATTAGCGCCCCGCTGAAACCAACATAACATACAGGAAAGGGTGATCAGCGCCCCGCTGAAACCAACATAACATACAGGAAAGGGTGATTAGCGCCCTGCTGAAACCAGCATAACATACAGGAAAGGGTGATTAGCGCCCCGCTGAAACCAACATAACATACAGGAAAGGGTGATTAGCGCCCCACTGAAACCAGCATAACATACGGGAAAGGGTGATTAGCGCCCCGCTGAAACCAACATAACATACAGGAAAGGGTGATTAGCGCCCCGCTGAAACCAGCATAACATACAGGAAAGGGTGATTAGCGCCCAGCTGAAACCAGCGTAACATACAGGAAAGGGTGATTAGCGCCCCGCTGAAACCAGCGTAACATACAGGAAAGGGTGATTAGCGCCCCGCTGAAACCAGCATAACATACAGGAAAGGGTGATTAGCGCCCCGCTGAAACCAACATAACATACAGGAAAGGGTGATTAGCGCCCCGCTGAAACCAGCATAACATACAGGAAAGGGTGATTAGCGCACACTGAAACCAGCATAACATACAGGAAAGGGTGATTAGCGCCCCGCTGAAACCAGCGTAACATACAGGAAAGGGTGATTAGCGCCCCGCTGAAACCAGCATAACATACAGGAAAGTGTGATTAGCGCCCCGCTGAAACCAGCATAACATACAGGAAAGGGTGATTAGCGCCCCGCTGAAACCAGCATAACATACAGGAAAGGGTGATTAGCGCCCCGCTGAAACCAGCGTAACATACAGGAAAGGGTGATTAGCGCCCCGCTGAAACCAGCGTAACATACAGGAAAGGGTGATTAGTGCCCCGCTGAAACCAACATAACATACAGGAAAGGGTGATTAGCGCCCCGCTGAAACCAACATAACATAGAGGAAAGGGTGATTAGCGCCCCGCTGAAACCAGCGTAACATACAGGAAAGGGTGATTAGCGCCCCGCTGAAACCAGCATAACATACAGGAAAGGGTGATTAGCGCCCCGCTGAAACCAACATAACATACAGGAAAGGGTGATTAGCGCCCCGCTGAAACCAGCATAACATACAGGAAAGGGTGATTAGCGCAGAGCTGAAACCAACATAACATACAGGAAAGGGTGATTAGCGCCCCGCTGAAACCAGCGTAACATACAGGAAAGGGTGATTAGCGCCCCGCTGAAACCAGCATAACATACAGGAAAGGGTGATTAGCGCCCCGCTGAAACCAGCATAACATACAGGAAAGGGTGATTAACGCCCCGCTGAAACCAGTGTAACATACAGGAAAGGGTGATTAGTACCCCGCTGAAACCAGCATAACATACAGGAAAGGGTGATTAGCGCCCCGCTGAAACCAGCATAACATACAGGAAAGGGTGATTAGCGCCCCGCTGAAACCAACATAACATACAGGAAAGGGTGATTAGCGCCCCGCTGAAACCAGCATAACATACAGGAAAGGGTGATTAGCGCCCCGCTGAAACCAGCATAACATACAGGAAAGGGTGATTAGCGCCCCGCTGAAACCAGCATAACATACAGGAAAGGGTGATTAGCGCCCCGCTGAAACCAACATAACATACAGGAAAGGGTGATTAACGCCCCGCTGAAACCAGCGTAACATACAGGAAAGGGTGATTAGTACCCCGCTGAAACCAGCATAACATACAGGAAAGGGTGATTAGCGCCCCGCTGAAACCAGCATAACATACAGGAAAGGGTGATTAGCGCCCCGCTGAAACCAACATAACATACAGGAAAGGGTGATTAGCGCCCCGCTGAAACCAGCATAACATACAGGAAAGGGTGATTAGCGCCCCGCTGAAACCAGCATAACATACAGGAAAGGGTGATTAGCGCCCCGCTGAAACCAACATAACATACAGGAAAGGGTGATTAGCGCCCAGCTGAAACCAGCATAACATACAGGAAAGGGTGATTAGCGCCCCGCTGAAACCAGCATAACATACAGGAAAGGGTGATTAGCGCCCCGCTGAAACCAACATAACATACAGGAAAGGGTGATCAGCGCCCCGCTGAAACCAACATAACATACAGGAAAGGGTGATTAGCGCCCTGCTGAAACCAGCATAACATACAGGAAAGGGTGATTAGCGCCCCGCTGAAACCAACATAACATACAGGAAAGGGTGATTAGCGCCCCACTGAAACCAGCATAACATACGGGAAAGGGTGATTAGCGCCCCGCTGAAACCAACATAACATACAGGAAAGGGTGATTAGCGCCCCGCTGAAACCAGCATAACATACAGGAAAGGGTGATTAGCGCCCAGCTGAAACCAGCGTAACATACAGGAAAGGGTGATTAGCGCCCCGCTGAAACCAGCATAACATACAGGAAAGGGTGATTAGCGCCCCGCTGAAACCAGCGTAACATACAGGAAAGGGTGATTAGCGCCCCACTGAAACCAGCATAACATACGGGAAAGGGTGATTAGCGCCCCGCTGAAACCAGCGTAACATACAGGAAAGGGTGATTAGCGCCCCGCTGAAACCAGCATAACATACAGGAAAGGGTGATTAGCGCCCCGCTGAAACCAACATAACATACAGGAAAGGGTGATTAGCGCCCCGCTGAAACCAGCATAACATACAGGAAAGGGTGATTACCGCCCCGCTGAAACCAGCATAACATACAGGAAAGGGTGATTAGCGCCCCGCTGAAACCAGCATAGCATACAGGAAAGGGTGATTAGCGCCCCGCTGAAACCAGCATAACATACAGGAAAGGGTGATTAGCGCCCCGCTGAAACCAACATAACATACAGGAAAGGGTGATTAGCGCCCCGCTGAAACCAGCATAAAATACAGGAAAGGGTGATTAGCGCCCCGCTGAAACCAGCATAACATACAGGAAAGGGTGATTAGCGCCCCGCTGAAACCAACGTAACATACAGAAAAGGGTGATTAGCGCCCCGCTGAAACCAGCGTAACATACAGGAAAGGGTGATTAGCGCCCCGCTGAACCCAGCATAACATACAGGAAAGGGTGATTAGCGCCCTGCTGAAACCAACATAACATACAGGAAAGGGTGATTAGCGCCCCGCTGAAACCAGCATAACATACAGGAAAGGGTGATTAGCGCCCCGCTGAAACCAGCGTAACATACAGAAAAGGGTGATTAGCGCCCTGCTGAAACCAGCGTAACATACAGGAAAGGGTGATTAGCGCCCCGCTGAAACCAGCATAACATACAGGAAAGGGTGATTAGTGCCCCGCTGAAACCAGCATAACATACAGGAAAGGGTGATTAGCGCCCCGCTGAAACCAACATAACATACAGGAAAGGGTGATTAGCGCCCCGCTGAAACCAGCATAACATACAGGAAAGGGTGATTAGCGCCCCGCTGAAACCAACATAACATACAGGAAAGGGTGATAAGCGCCCCGCTGAAACCAGCATAACATACAGGAAAGGCTGATTAGCGCCCTGCTGAAACCAACATAACATACAGGAAAGGGTGATTAGCACCCCGCTGAAACCAACATAACATACAGGAAAGGGTGATTAGCGCCCCGCTGAAACCAGCGTAACATACAGGAAAGGGTGATTAGCGCCCCGCTGAAAAAAGCGTAACAACAGGAAAGGGTGATTAGAGCCCCGCTGAAACCAGCATAACATACAGGAAAGGGTGATTAGCGCCCCGCTGAAACCAACATAACATACAGGAAAGGGTGATTAGCGCCCCGCTGAAACCAGCATAACATACAGGAAAGGGTGATTAGCGCCCCGCTAAAACCAACATAACATACAGGAAAGGGTGATTAGCGCCCCGCTGAAACCAGCATAACATACAGGAAACGGTGATTAGCGCCCCGCTGAAACCAGCATAACATACAGGAAAGGGTGATTAGTGCCCCGCTGAAACCAACATAACATACGGGAAAGGGTGATTAGCGCCCCGCTGAAACCAACATAACATACAGGAAAGGGTGATTAGCGCCCCGCTGAAACCAGCATAACATACAGGAAAGGGTGATTAGCGCCCAGCTGAAACCAGCGTAACATACAGGAAAGGGTGATTAGCGCCCCGCTGAAACCAGCGTAACATACAGGAAAGGGTGATTAGCGCCCCGCTGAAACCAGCATAACATACAGGAAAGGGTGATTAGCGCCCCGCTAAAACCAACATAACATACAGGAAAGGGTGATTAGCGCCCCGCTGAAACCAGCATAACATACAGGAAACGGTGATTAGCGCCCCGCTGAAACCAGCATAACATACAGGAAAGGGTGATTAGTGCCCCGCTGAAACCAACATAACATACAGGAAAGGGTGATTAACGCCCCGCCTAAACCAGCATAACATACAGGAAAGGGTGATTAGCGCCCCGCTGAAACCAGCATAACATACAGGAAAGGGTGATTAGCGCCCCGCTGAAACCAACATAACATACAGGAAAGGGTGATTAGCGCCCCTCTGAAACCAGCATAACATACAGGAAAGGGTGATTAGCGCCCCGCTGAAACCAGCATAACATACAGGAAAGGGTGATTAGCGCCCCGCTGAAACCAACATAACATACAGGAAAGGGTGATTAACGCCCCGCTGAAACCAGCATAACATACAGGAAAGGGTGATTAGCGCCCCAATGAAACCAACATAACATACAGGAAAGGGTGATTAGCGCCCCGCTGAAACCAGCATAACATACAGGAAAGGGTGATTAGCGCCCCGCTGAAACCAACATAACATACAGGAAAGGGTGATTAGCGCCCGCTGAAACCAGCATAACATACAGGAAAGGGTGATTAGCGCCCCGCTGAAACCAGCGTAACATACAGGAAAGGGTGATTAGCGCCCCGCTGAAACCAGCATAACATACAGGAAAGGGTGATTAGCGCCCCGCTGAAACCAACATAACATACAGGAAAGGGTGATTAGCGCCCCGCTGAAACCAGCATAACATACAGGAAAGGGTGATTAGCGCCCAGCTGAAACCAGCATAACATACAGGAAAGGGTGATTAGCGCCCCGCTGAAACCAGCATAACATACAGGAAAGGGTGATTAGCGCCCCGCTGAAACCAGCTTGAATGGAGTGCGGTATAATTACGTGGCAGATAAAAATGCAATATATACCTGAAAGGCACATTGATTGCTTGGGACATTAACAGAATGAAAACATGATATGTAAATTAACCATTTAAGGACCGCATGATGGTGTATGGCATGCTGTTATGCAGTGCAGGGCTTTAAATCCCTGTTGATGACATACACCGTCATACATTAAAAGTAGCAGCAGGGTTAGATACCTGATGGTAACAAGGAGTCTCAGGAGTTCACCGTGAAATCTGCACATGACCCTTTCAATTCATTTAAATACAACGCAATTTTGAGTGTGCCCCCAGCATCAGGAAGACACTACAGGGTCTGAAAAAACCCTGGTGATATCTCCTTGCTTGTCCCTCTGCCCAGTGATTGGTGATGGGAATTGATAACTGGTAAAAAAAAAAGAGGAAAGACTTCAGCGCTTAGAGAAACTAGTACAATTCACAGAGGCAGCCTAACACCCAAGTCTGGTGTTTTTCTTCTCCGGTAGTCTCATAGTCAGATATAACAAGGGGGTTGGTGTGACACCTTGATTTACCTTGGGAGATATATCTCACGATAAAAGCAGAACAAACAGGAACTGATAATGTTGTTTATCTTAATGTTCTTGGAGGAAGTTAAATAAGTCAAATGTACACTTACACTTTTCTGGAGCTTCAGCTCAGCTCCAAATTGAGCGCGTGGGCAGAATGATCCTCGTCTAAGGATATGAAGTAGTTATGGTACAGCAGACCAGCCTGATAATGGGAGATATTATTGTTGGACCTATAGGGCAAAACAGATAAAATAATATTGTGTAGTATTTTGCACACAATATCTTGAAAGTAGATTGGCATACAATTATACACTCACATGTTAAGGAGCCTCCTAAATTGGCTTCTGTGGTAACGCATACAGTGGTATGATCCCCACTCTAGGATAAATGTGAAGTGAAATAGGAAAAGATAAAACACAAAAATAGTGCACACCACAACTGTAAATACAATTACAAATCTACTTACATGAGAGAGCAAATAACGATTTGCTCATTCCTGAGGGCGTAGGTGGTATTTATCACCACCAAGGATATATAGAGCAGGAGTCAAGCAGCAGCAAGGTGTATAGGTCCAATAAAAAAGTACTTGACTAAAAAAAAACAGAACAACAATAAAATAACAATATTTGAAGCACTTAATGTGTCACCAATTTCTGGCTTTATCAAATGTGTAATTACAGAGAAAAAGGGACCTGAGCGGCTTGTGCAGGTAGAAAATGTGAAAATAATGATCATATGACGTCACAGTCACATGACCGTAAGTTAACATAAAATATAAAATGAAGTATGATGTTACGACACTCACCGCCTGGAGAGTGAAGCCGCCGTTTAGTCGATATTCCCCTTTCTCCAGAAATGCAATTCCAGCATAGCCGATCATAAAACTCCCGACCGGAGCATACGAACACGGTAACTCCCGATCAGCAATCCATCCGAAATCCTTCCACAGCTATAAATACACGAAAACGCTGTCCCAATAGTCAATCCCTCCACAAACGAGACAAAGCTCCGTTTTGAAGGTCAAGCAGAATGTGTTTAATGGGGGCTACCTGCCCAGTATTTATGCAGGTCTCCACCAGGTAGACACTCCCCTAGGGGACCTGGTGGAAGACTGTAAAATATATTAGACAGTAGCCAATCGCAGTGGCTATAACACAAGCCCTCCCCATTTTACCCATAATACATCTCTTCCTATCCTGGAGATAATTAGGGAGAAACCTAATTAACTCCGAGGATAGGAACCATCGCCATTTTAAACACAAACACAAAAAGTGCAATAAAATACATAAAATCCGAAGTACCGAATCCATAGTGTTCGTGTCACATATCCCCAGATAGCCTGAATCTGAGGGCATATTCCTACCGAATAGCGCTCAGATCCGAAGTACACAGTCCAATCGCCATGGAGTCAAAGTCTCTCATAAGTCCTTCGGTACACGAATGACTCCATGGGACGGCTATCTGGGTAAGTTCCTACGGATGAAGGAAACCCCCGAACGGAACAGGGTTCGTATGCCTCCCAGGGAATAGGAGGGGAGACGGCCGTCTCCAGCGGTGTTCGGTAGATAAAGAGTCCGTTTTTAGATCCATGGGTTTCGCACCGAACACCGCTGATTCGCCTCGTGTCCAAAATGGCCGCCGCCTCGTGGTCGGCATACGAACGACGACCACCCGTACGATGGAATGGAGAGGTGTTTGCGGCTAACCACAGCGTTCTAATTTGTGGTCAAGGTGTTAATGAGCCGCACACTCCTCTCCTGGGTGGCCGATGTTCGGTAGTTTTACTCGGTACTTTAGAAAACGAAAAAACAACAGCGTACGGACAGGAAATCCACGAATCCAAGGAGAACAGATGAACCCGCAATACAGGCCTATGCAGCAGGGTTCGTCACACGGCTCCCCCCTTGTGGAACACTCCGGCAGACCCGGCTTGGCCCTTTAGCGGGTCAACGTGGGGATGACCGGACTAGGAAGTAGCAAGGACGTCGGTTTGCCGGGATAATCCATCTGCATTCCCATTCTGCTTACCGGGTCGATAGCTGATGGTGAAGTTATATGGTTGTAATGCTAAACTCCACCGCAGCAGTCTACCATTGTCTCCCGAGACCCGGTTAAGCCAAACAAGGGGATTGTGGTCCGTGATAAGGGAAAATTCCTGTCCATACAAATAGGGACTCAATTTCTTCAATGCCCAGACCAGGGCCAAACATTCTTTCTCCACTGCCGCATAACTCACTTCCCGGGGTAACAGCTTTCGACTGAGATATGCGACAGGGTGTTCTCCTCCATCCTCCCCGACCTGGCTTAGCACAGCCCCCAGTCCATACATGGAAGCATCTGTATGGACGAGAAAACGTTTGTTAGGAAGGGGGGCAGCCAGGACAGGGGCATTCACGAGGGCCTGCTTAAGTGCTTGAAACGCAGCTTCACAAGCTGGAGACCACAGGACCTGCTTAGGGAGGTTCTTCTTAGTCAGGTCTGTCAGGGGTTTAGCTATCGAGCTATAGTCGGGGACAAAGCGTCTGTAATACCCTGCAGTCCCTAGGAAGGCCAATACCTGGGTCTTAGTGATAGGTGTGGGCCAGTTCGCTACTGCCTCTATCTTGGCCGGCTCTGGTCTCTGGCTCCCACACCCCACCCTGTGACCCAAGTATTGTACCTCAGCCATATCTAGATGACACTTTTCTGGCTTCAACGTCAGGCCAGCGGCCCGAATTTTATCCAGTACTACCCCTACGTGTACTAGGTGTTCCTCCCAGGACTCACTGTAGATCGCAATATCATCCAGGTATGCGCAAGCAAATTCCTGGAAGCCATCAAGGAGCCTATCCACCATCCGTTGGAAGGTAGCTGGGGCGTTCTTCATCCCAAATGGCATAACCTTAAATTGGTATAAGCCAAAGGGGGTGACGAAGGCCGACTTGGGGATGGCGTCCTTGGCCAGGGGAATCTGGCAGTAGCCCTTACACAGGTCTATGGTGGTCAGGTAGCGTCCCCTGGCAATGCGGTCTAATAATTCGTCTACCCGTGGCATCGGGTAGGCGTCAGTGGTGGTCCGCTCGTTGAGCCTCCTGTAGTCCACACAGAACCGGGTGGTCCCATCTTTCTTAGGCACCAGGACTACAGGGGAGGCCCAAGGGCTATCGGAGTGCTCGATGACCCCAAGCTGGGTCATCTCCTCTATCTCCTTCCGCATTCCTTCTCGGACTGCTTCAGGGATACGGTAAGGGGGCTGTCGTAAGGGGTTCTGTCCAGGGGTCTCTACCTTATGTACAGCTAGGGTAGTGTAGCCGGGTTCTTGGGAGAACGTCGCCTGCTTCTCCCACAGAAGCTGTTTCGCCTGTTCCTTCTCCGCGGGGCTTAACCTGTCCCCTAGCTGCACGAGCTCAGTCAAATCCGTCTGGGCACCTCTGGCTAATAGGTCGGGTAAGGGCAAGCTTTCGGTGTCGTCTGCAGCGGGGGCACACACTGCGGCTACATCCTCAGGTCGTTCCTGATACTCCTTTAGCATGTTCACATGAAAGGATCGCTGGATCCTGTCATCTGAACAGCTGGCTATAAGGTACGTAGTATCGCACACCTGGGCTAATACTTTATACGGGCCCTGCCAAGATGCCTGCATCTTGTTCGCTTTCACAGGTTTGAGCACTAGTACCTTCTGCCCAACCTGGAATACTCGCTGTCGGGCACCCCGATCGTACCATTCCTTCTGTCTCCCCTGGGCCACCTGGAGGTTCTCTCTTACCATCAGAGACAGTTTCTCCATGCGGTCCCGAAGTTCTAGAACATACGGTACTATGGGGGTACCTTCCTGCTCTGTCTCCCCCTCCCAGTGGCCTCTAATGAGATCTAAAGGTCCGCGGACCCTTCTCCCATAAAGCAGCTCAAAGGGGGAGAACCCAGTAGATTCCTGGGGCACCTCTCTGTAGGCAAACAACAGATGAGGCAGGAATCGCTCCCAGTCTCGGCAAGTGTCAGAAAAGGTCCTCAGCATCTGTTTGAGGGTGCCATTAAATCGCTCGCAGAGACCGTTAGTCTGTGGATGGTATGGGGAACTAAGTATCGGTTTAATGCCGCACACCCTCCACAGCTGCTGGGTGAGCACAGCGGTAAATTGGGTTCCCTGGTCAGAGAGAATCTCTTGAGGGAACCCGACCCTGGTAAAAATCCTAACCAGGGCATCAGCAACTGTCTCTGCCTCTATGTTAGACAGCGCTACTGCCTCTGGGTAGCGAGTGGCATAGCCCACCACGGTGAGAATGTATTTCTTACCAGATGGACTAGCCCTGGCCAGTGGACCCACAATATCAACGGCTATGCGGGCAAAGGGCTCCCCAATAATAGGCATCGACATAAGCCTACCTTTTGGGTGGTCCCCCCGCTTCCCTACCCGTTGACAAGTGTCACACGTGCTACAATATATCCGCACAGCCTGGTTAATCCCTGGCCAAAAAAAGTTCTGCATAATCCTATGGCCTGTGCGGCGGGACCCTAGATGTCCGGCTAGCGGGACATCATGCCCTATCCGCAGAATCTCCCGCCGGTATTTCGCGGGCACTACCAGCTGTCGATTCGGCGGAGGGGCAATACTTTTCTGGGACGGCTTAGGGATCCGATATAACCTGTCCCCCACCCACTCATACCGCTCCCCCTCTGCTCCTTCCTCTCCAGTGTCTGCTCTGCCTCTATACCTCTGGAGAGATGGATCTGTCTGGGTTTCCCTCCCGAACTCCTCCGGGGAATCCCAACTAGCTAACGTCTGCCCTGGGGTGTCAGTCGGGGAATCGGGTCTTACCTGGGTCTCAGCAGCAGGTGGGCCGGTTCCAGCAGCACGGGTCTGAGCACGGGTAGTCACGGGATTGGCTTCGCCAGGCCCCATAGTAGCATAGGCAGAAATCAGAGGGGCCAAATCATTTCCCAGCAAAACATCGGCAGGCAAGTCCTTCATAACCCCCACATTCACATGTCCAGCTCCCGCTCCCCAGTCCAAATGAACCCGGGCAACAGGCAGACGGAACACGGCGCCTCCTGCCACCCTTACTGCCACAGTGTTCCCGGTGTGTTGGTGTTCCGAAACCAGGTTCTTTTGAAGTAAGGTCATAGTAGCTCCGGTGTCTCTTAGACCAGTGACCTCTTTCCCGTTCAACTTAACGGTCTGCCTGTGGTGTTGGCGGTTGTCCTGCTGAGCTGCGTGAACTGGGTCTGCTTCGTGTAGGAAACCCCAAAACTCCTCCTGCTCAAGGCAGTGAGCAGAAGGTTGAGGTGGCTGCTGGGCTCCGCCGGCTGGGTTTCTCCAGGATGGTGCTTGGTTGGCGTGGTTTAAAGGGCATTCTGGTCTTTTATGTCCCATCTGCTTGCACCCAAAGCACTGGACCTGGTTGGAGTAACCCCGTTTGTTGAATCGGGCTGACTGCCCATGGTTGGTTGCTGGCGGTACAGCGGGGGTACGTTGTGCTGGGGGGTGATATAGGTTGGTGGTTGGAGGTGCTGCCAGTTTGTATTCCACTCGGGCAGGGACCTTGGCTGCTGTCTGATCGAGCTTACGGGCATCAGTGTATTCGTCAGCCAGACGAGCAGCTTCATGGAAGGTAGCGGGTTTACGGTCCCTGACCCACTCTCGAACTCCTGCAGGTAATTTGTCAAAGCAGTGTTCTAGCAGGAACACTTGCAGCACCTCTTCCCCAGTTACCGCTCGACACCCTGCCATCCAGTGGGTTGCCGTGCGGTGTACCCGGCATGCCCATTCCACATAGGAATCACCAGCCTGCTTATTATTGTCTCGGAATCGCCTCCGGTACGCCTCAGGAGTAACAGCGTACCGGGTCAAAAGGGCATCTTTTACTGTCCGGTAGCTAGTGAGTTCCTCCTCTGGGATGGCCCGAAAAGCTTCACTGGCCCGGCCGGATAATTTCCCAGAGAGGATAGGAACCCATTCTTCTGCGGGCACCTGGTGTAAAGCACACTGTCGTTCAAAGTCCGCCAGGAACCCGTCTATCTCTCCTTCAGTCTCAATAAAGTTTTTAAAAGCAGCAAAGGGTACCTTTTTCTTCCCATTGTTATTATGGGGTACCTCTGCTGCTGCAGCTCCGCTTCTCTGGAGCGCCTGTTGTGCTGCTACTGCGGCTTGTACTTGAACCACAATATCCGCTGCAGGGCTGGGGCCAAAGTGTGCCAGCCTTATCTGAACTGCCCGGTTAAACGCTATTTCCTCGGGTGTTAGATCCAGCAGGCCAGGCACATTAGCTATCTCCCTTCCCTGTGCTGTATCCATCTCCACCAATATAGCAATAATCTCTCTTTTCTTGAGATTGCTCGCTGATCGTCCTCTGCGCTCCAAAATGTCTTTAAGGGTAGCACGCCTTAACTCCTCATATTGCATTTCCAATCCGGGGTGTGTAGCTGGCCTTCAGGGCGGTGGGATTCATCCCGTCGCTTGCCACCAATTGTTACGACACTCACCGCCTGGAGAGTGAAGCCGCCGTTTAGTCGATATTCCCCTTTCTCCAGAAATGCAATTCCAGCATAGCCGATCATAAAACTCCCGACCGGAGCATACGAACACGGTAACTCCCGATCAGCAATCCATCCGAAATCCTTCCACAGCTATAAATACACGAAAACGCTGTCCCAATAGTCAATCCCTCCACAAACGAGACAAAGCTCCGTTTTGAAGGTCAAGCAGAATGTGTTTAATGGGGGCTACCTGCCCAGTATTTATGCAGGTCTCCACCAGGTAGACACTCCCCTAGGGGACCTGGTGGAAGACTGTAAAATATATTAGACAGTAGCCAATCGCAGTGGCTATAACACAAGCCCTCCCCATTTTACCCATAATACATCTCTTCCTATCCTGGGGATAATTAGGGAGAAACCTAATTAACTCCGAGGATAGGAACCATCGCCATTTTAAACACAAACACAAAAAGTGCAATAAAATACATAAAATCCGAAGTACCGAATCCATAGTGTTCGTGTCACATATCCCCAGATAGCCTGAATCTGAGGGCATATTCCTACCGAATAGCGCTCAGATCCGAAGTACACAGTCCAATCGCCATGGAGTCAAAGTCTCTCATAAGTCCTTCGGTACACGAATGACTCCATGGGACGGCTATCTGGGTAAGTTCCTACGGATGAAGGAAACCCCCGAACGGAACAGGGTTCGTATGCCTCCCAGGGAATAGGAGGGGAGACGGCCGTCTCCAGCGGTGTTCGGTAGATAAAGAGTCCGTTTTTAGATCCATGGGTTTCGCACCGAACACCGCTGATTCGCCTCGTGTCCAAAATGGCCGCCGCCTCGTGGTCGGCATACGAACGACGACCACCCGTACGATGGAATGGAGAGGTGTTTGCGGCTAACCACAGCGTTCTAATTTGTGGTCAAGGTGTTAATGAGCCGCACACTCCTCTCCTGGGTGGCCGATGTTCGGTAGTTTTACTCGGTACTTTAGAAAACGAAAAAACAACAGCGTACGGACAGGAAATCCACGAATCCAAGGAGAACAGATGAACCCGCAATACAGGCCTATGCAGCAGGGTTCGTCACATATGATATATAAAATAGTGAGGCATTGCAACATACAAGCGGTTTTAAATGTTAAAAAATAAGGGTTTTGAAGGGTATAGGCAGACTGGGAATGTAAATATTGAGCTCTGACGGTAATCAAACCATGTGATCAGTGTGTCTATTAACAAATAGCCCAGTATGGTAGTGGGGCATCACATGCCCGGCTCATTGAACCCTCTGTACTGTTTGAGCTGGGGAAATAATTAAACATCTTGACCTAGGTTCATAGTAAAAGAATTAAATGTAAAGTGACAAAATGCTCTTAGTTACATAGCCTGGTGATGTACTTTCCAGAAATATATGGGTTTCTTTTGCAGGAGTTTTTGATTCTGAGGTTTTAACCCCTTCAGCCCAGAGGGAGGGGGGAACCCAATAACCCAATAGTGCCTGGAAAACTAGTCAGGTATAGTTAGGTTAGTAATTAAAGGGTTACTCCAACCACTATGACCACTTCTGCTTTTTCTTGTCAAGTTCTAGCCAATGAAACAAAAAAAACATAAAGCATGGCTAAATTAAATATGACACTTTGCTAAATGACTGCACACCACTATGGTCAGGTCGTTTTGAAAGGAGTATAAAAGGAAGGAATGTGGTAACACAGAGGTGGCAAAGAGGCGAGGTGCTGACACTTGTATCTTCTAGCCCTGGAAGAAAAGGGTTTTCCAAAAATGTAAGGCCCATATTTGAACTTTGTCAATCTTGGTTAAACAAACACAGACTTGTGAAATATCTACCCACCAAGAGAAAAATTCTCAGAGGGTACAGAGGGGGTGTGAAATGACTATTAAATATATAGTTCTGGGATATATTGTATAACTTTTTAGATAGCAAAGTAACATTGGAACTTATTCCATTGAATATGCATGTCTCCAAGCATTCTACACATCTCCATATAACAGAACTAACTCATACATCAATCAATACATTGTATAACGTGACAGAATGACATAACATACAGGAAATTGATATGGAAAAGGCTCCACACAGAGCACATATTGGCCACAACATGCCACAACTTGTCTAGAGACAACCTTCCGATTAATCCACAAAAATCAAAATGTCCCATCGATCTTCCACGTGTTTTAGAATATTTGTGCCAGCTACTGCACACCTGCCATTTATCTCTGAAAGACGTTGATCAGTCACGGTGACGCTGTCCAGATATTACTTTACAAATCTCCTATTCTTGTATTCCCCTCTAATAATACCCATGGCATGCGAGCCACTTGTGATGAACTTTCAGTTCTTAAAACGCGTGTAAGTAATATGGCTGAGTACTACGAATGACATGATGACTAAATTGCAGTTTTAATGTGCACTCATATTGCTGATCTAACCCCATGATTTAATGAAGCTTTTTCACACATTTCAATCAAGCGTTTAATGTAAACACTCAGAGTCTGGATATCATTCTACAGACCGACGTTTGTGTCACATAGCAATCTTACACACACTTACACTCAACCAAACCATTCCGAACTAATTTTACAATCAAAACATTATTTGTGGTAACATTTTGTATTATGATACCCGCTCTGTGGGGCAACATATAGGGATTTAATTACTTAAATGAGCCCAAAAAATCCCAACTCAGCTCCAGTTACAGTTGGCCATTTCAGAATAACTTTCCCCATTCAAATTAGCTTCAATGTGAAGATTAGTGAATAAAGCACATGGTATGTCAGATTACTATGGAAGTAACAGGGCAGTAAACCTGCGTGTGCTTTCTGTACTCTGATGTTCTCACACATCATTGAATAAAAATAATTTATATTCAAGGCAGTGGCTGTTATTAAAGGGACACTGTAAGTACCCAGACCACTTCAGCCCATTGCCCTTAAACCTGAGCATTTCATTATTTCAGTTTTAATAAACTGCAATAATAACCTGCTAGGATTAACTCCTCTGGTAGACAGCCACTAGAGGGGCTTCTGGATGCTTCGACGACTGTGGTCGCCTAAACGATGCTGGACGTCCTCACGATAGGCATGAGGACTTCCAGCGTCACCGGAATTCCCATAAGAAAGCACTGAATAATGCTTTCCTATGGGGAGATCCTAATACGAACGATTGGGTGGGGGAGGAGAGTGGGCGGAGCTGAGCCAGCACTGAGGGACATCAACGCTTGACAGAGGGGCAAGCTGTAGTGCCAGGTAAATGAGTTTGTTTTCCTGGCACTATAGTTTCCCTTTAAATATTAATGTTGTTACATAGTTACATAGCTGAAAAGAGACGTCCATCAAGTTCAGCCTTCCTCACATTTGTTTTTTGCTGTTGATCCAAAAGAAGGCAAAAAAAACCAGTTTGAAGCACAATTTTGCAACAAACTAGGAAAAAAATTCCTTCTTGACCCCAGAATGGCAGTCAGATTTATCCTTGGATCAAGCAGTTATTACCCTACATTGAAAGATTATATCCTTGAATATTCTGTTTTTGCAAGTATGCATCTAGTAGCTGTTTGAACATCTGTATGGACTCTGATAAAACCACTTCTACATCCTGATTGTTCTTACAGTAAAAAAAAAACTTTTCTTTATCTTAGACGGAATCTTCTTTCTTCCAGTCTAAACGCATGGCCTCGTGTCCTATGTAAAGTCCGGTTTGTGAATAGATTTCCACACAATGGTTTGTATTGGCCCTGGATATATTGGTATAATATTATCATATCTCCTCTGAGGCAACGTTTTTTCTAAACTAAAGAGGTTTCAATTTGTTAAACTAAACTATACATTTTTGGGATATGACAAGGCAATTTACAGTTTTATAGCTGAGCTGCAATCAGAGTCCGAGACTTTCCAAATGAAGTTATGACCTTAAATTTGAAATGTAATGCTAGATTTCTGACACTTGAGGGTTCAGTGAATAGCTGCTGTGTATACAAGCCTTGTAGAATTGGAAAATCTACGTGTCTTGAGACATACATGTAAGCTCTGATACTATATAACATACAGCAGAACCCATTGTAACAGTAACATACTTTACGGAGATGCCCGCTTCCAGTCTGAACAGAGACGTTTTGATAAGAGAGCCTTTCAGCAGGAAGCATTCCCTGGGAGGGTGAGGTGCCTTTAATTTACCCTGCTAATGACAGGGTAAGCAGAGACCTACATCCTCTGTACACTAAGGGGTTGTCAAGGTGAGGCTGTTATGACAAGGCCCACATTTCCTCGCTAAATGGCAGGGTCACTAGCATTGTGTAACAACACATTGTCATGGGCTATTGTTACACATTGAGCATTTAAATAACACAGATCATTTCTCATTCTTAGATACTTGTATGTGATTGGTCAGGAATTCTTTCAATGCTAACCTGTCAAAACACAGACGGGGCATGCCAGTAACAGATTTAGAACATTTAAGGAGTACCTTTGCTTTTTATGGAAAATACACTTCTGAATAAAGAATTGAAAATCATTATAATAACGTGTGTTTACCCTTTTTTCACATGATGCTTAGATTTAGTATAAATGTAAATTCATGGAGCCATCATAATCAATCCATGCCAGTTCAGTAGTTCTGATGTCACTGGAATGCACCATTTAACAGTTCTTGAGTGATCCATTTTAAGGGTTTTACAGTGGTGTCAATTTCTACATTGACCTTTATTTTTCAGAACCCCAAAAAACATATATTAGTTAAATACACGGGAGAAGAAAACATAGTATTAAAAAGTTTGGCAAACGGCGGTTCCCTAATAAGAAGATTAAGGTTCTGCGTGGTTATGCAGTTACTCCAACCCTTTTTTGTTAGAATAATGTCCTATTGAGCATTATTCTTTAGGTCCCCCTAGAAAGGGCTAAACAACGTTTTAAACTAAGCTTTTCTTACCTTTCTTGCAAAGCTCAGAGCCGCTCGGCACGCCCCTTTTGTGATGTCACAGCAGACGTGTGGAGTTCCAATCAAAGGCTTCTCCTAGAAGTCTGGGAGCACATGCGCACGCTCTGAGCCTGCAAAGGGATGGGGAGAGTGAGTGGTCAGGGAAAGGAGGCGGGAGGGCGGGAGGCAAAATAAATATTATAGGATGAGATAGGGAGGGAGGTGGGAGGAGAGGCATGAGCTTTCCAGCAGTGAAGGTCTGTAACCAGTGTGCAGTGCACGCTGACGGCGTTCTGGGTTTCCTAAGTCACATGTGCCAAGGGATTAACTAGCCCCCGGCACACACATTCAAATACCTTGGGACATGCAGTGTTTTAAGCTGAAAGACTGCACATCCAGATTTCTATCACCATAACCACTTCAGAAAGTAGAAATGGTCACGGTGGTTGGAGTAACCCTTTTAGGTCTAAATACTCAGTCTCACCTATACTTTCAGTTCAGTTAATCAGGCCTGATATTTTGCATTCTCTCTTAAAGGACCACTATAGGCACCCAGACCACTTCTGCTTAATGAAGTGGTCTGGGTGCCAGGTCCCTCTAGGATTAACCCTGCCTGCTGTAAACATAGCAGTTTCAGAGAAACTGCTATATTTACATTAGGGTTAATCCAGCCTCTAGTGGCTGTCTCACTGACAGCCGCTAGAGTCGCTTCCGCGCTTCTCACTGTGATTTTCACAGTGAGAAGACGCCAGCGTCCATAGGAAAGCATTGAGAAAGGAGGAGGAGAGGGGGGCGGGGCCTGACAGCCAAGATGGCTGACTGTGTTTTCTGAGGGCTCCAGCACCGGAGAGCAAAACACACTAATTTTACCGATACCAAGCGACGCAAATGGCTCGAGGTGCTCGGAATGGGACTCAGGAGGATCTGAGGAACACGGGGATGCCTGCCCGGACGCGATACACAACACAACGGCAAGAGCCGGCCATGCGGCCTAACCTGGAACGAAGCCTGATGCATGGGGGAGACGGCTGCTCTCCCTGCAAGGAACAAGCTCACAAGCGTGAAACGACAACAGCCCTGCTGCCCCCTCCTCCCCCTGGGCCGGTAGGGGATATCCCGGTCCTCACGGGGGACAAAGAACCCCGTGAAACAGCCTGAAATTCTGCAGACACGTAGTGCCCCTGGGACTACCGCTACAACGGTACTTGCCTGCCCCAGGGAGAGCACGACGACATCAACAGTCCACAGCACAGCACAAGCCGACTACGCGGCAAGGCTGGATGCACACTTTGAAGCATTTTGGCCTAAACTGGAAAGGCGCTTGCAACCACGCACCGAAGCTCAATATGGCGACCGACCAGCTACACCACCCTGAGGGGGACATAAAATGGCCGCTGCATGATACTCTCAGTGCATGCGAGGCCGACGATACCACGCCACCACGCACAAAGTACCCAAACGACTGCCCGGAGTAAAGAACCTCCTTCTGGGCTGGGAGCCATACAGGATAGATATCCAACCCAACGTCCACACACCCGGAGGGGCTTCGGGAGAGCGGAGCCCCAGAGGGCCCACGGTCCCACCGTGTATGGTACAGGGACCCGAGGACACAGGGACGTGACCCCCGCAGTAGCCCGGGCTGGAGGCTCTGAACAGACACGCCACAACAACCTCTCAATGTACCCACTGGGACAAAATCAGCCACAGAACTGCGACCCGGAAGACGGAACCCGAACGGAGATACCAGCAACCTGGCCCGCAAGTGGGGTGGGCTGAGCGACACTAGATGCACCCACATGCCACGGAGGCAGAGCACGGAGAAAGCCTGTGCAATCACAGACCCGGACTCTTATTTATTTATTTATTTATTAAAAATTCTTAAGAAAACGCAGTCTTATTACCCATAGGGTCTCGATGCGCATACCAGCAATAAAAACAGACAAAACAATATCCAGCAAAACCACAGCATTATAATCACATGCATTTGAACCAAGTTAAAAATTTCATGTCATCCCATACGCCTGAGCAAATAAAACTGTTTTTAAGCTCCGGCGGAATTTCAGTAGATCATTCTCAAGTCTTAATGTCAGAGGCAGGGAGTTCCAAAATTGCGCTCCCTGAACATCACTCGTTCTCCCGCCGCACTTTTTCTTTTTAAAATTTGGAATCTTCAATAAGGCTAAATCAGCCGATCTCAAGGATCGACTGGGAGCATAGCGTGTGAATTTATCCTTCAGATAGTCTGGTCCCATACCATGGATTGCCTTATATACCAAACAACCATTTTTAAACAGAACCCGTTCACGAACGGGCAGCCAGTGCAAGGCTCTTAATGATGGAGTGATATGGTCATTGCGGGCCACACCCGTAAGTAGCCTTGCAGCTGCGTTCTGTATCAACTGTAGCTTGTGTATGATGTTCTGAGGCAGTCCAAGGTACAGAGCATTGCAGTAGTCCAATCGGCTACCGATGATGGCGTTGACCACCGAGATTTGATCGGAGGGGGTAATGAATCTAAAAATAGACCTCAGAAGCTTCAGGTGGTAGTGGCAAGAGCTTACCACCTGATTAATCTGGGGCTTCAGTGTCAACCTGGAGTCGAAAATGACTCCCAGATCTCTGACCTTGGTGGCAGGACTCGGAGATGGAGAAAACGAGTCCGGCCATGAGGGAAAGATACTGCTCACCTCCTGGTTACTGAAGATGATGCATTCAGTTTTGGAGCCATTAAGTTTTAGATAATTGGCTCCCATCCACGACTGGATATCCTGTAGGCAGGAAGAAAGATTGATTTGATCCTCCTTTTTCTTGGCCAGGCGAAAGTACAACTGGGTATCGTCGGCATAGATATGATAGGGAAGCATGTGGCGGCGGATGATATGGGTCAGTGGCCTCATATAGATGTTAAACAGGATTGGAGATAAAGCCGAACCCTGGGGGACTCCACACGTCAGGGAGATGTTAGAGGAGTAAAATGTCCCCAATTTTACCCTTTGAACCCTGTCGTGGAGAAACGAGGTCACCCAAGCCAGCACCCTGTCATCCACACCAGCCACAGTAAGTAGCCTCTCTGTCAATCTATCATGATCGATGGTATCGAAGGCCGCCGATAAATCCAGGAGTACCAGGGCAATTTCCTCCCCTCTGTCCAAGGCCCACAGGAGATCGTCGTGGACTTTAACCAGGGCAGTCTCTGTCCCTCTACCAGGTCGAAATCCCGATTGGAAGTCATCCAGAATGTGATTAGATTCCAGGTGAGGCTGAATTTGCCATACCGCCGCTCTCTCGATGATCTTGGCCAAAAAAGGCAAGGTGGAAATAGGTCGATTGTTGCTCAACTCGGAGCGTGGCACAGTTGGTGTCTTCAGCAGAGGAATAACCACAGCCTGCTTCAGAATGCCAGGAACAACTCCGGTGGCAAATGACATACTAACAATGTCTGCAATATAGGGGGCCAAAGCATCAGCGGCATCCTTCACCAGCTGAGCAGTGCAGGGATCCAGCGATGAGGACGATGCCCTGAGAGATTTGAGGATGATCAAGATCTCAGATGTACTGACGGGTTTAAAATTCGAGAACATCGAGCCATCATAGGGTGTAAGAATTTCTGCATCAGGTTCCACCACTATGTTGCTCCTAATTAGATCAATTTTTTGTTTAAAAAAGTGAGAAAGGGATTCACAAAACTTTTGAGATGTTTCTTCTTGAGGAAGCGAACAGTTAGGATTTGCTAAGAGGTTTGTTGTGCGAAAAAGCTCTGCCGCTGAGTTTTTCGCTTTTGTAATCTTATCTGTAAAATATTGTTTTTTCGTATTTTTAATACTAGATTTATATAATTTTAAAGATTTTAAATATTCCAATTTAAGGTCGATATTGTAATCTTTTCTCCACCGTTTTTCAGCTGCTCGACATCGCCATTTCATCTCCCTGGTCACCTGATTAAACCAGGGAGGGTTTTTATCTACTTGTCTTACTAGACAAGTTTTTTCATCGGGGCTAGAAGTTCTATTGATTCTACAATCACTGAATTAAACAGTAAGATTTTCTCTTCTACTGTGTGGAGGATCATGAAATTTAATAGGGTCCATTTTGCTGGAAAAAGTTGTGCTAAGAAGAGGTCCGGTGACTTTGGAAATATCTCGAGACCATGAGCAGATATTATTTCTTTTTGGGATGTGGGGGATTTTCTTCATTTCAACACCTACTGCCTCAAACTTGATCAAGTTATGATCACTCCAGGCCGTGGGTTGAGGAGTGGCAGTCGAGCAAATCAACCCATTGTGGAAAATCCAATCTAGTGTATGTCCGGTTCTATGTGTAGGGCCGGATACTGCTTGGTTATACCCTATGGTTTTAGCATAGAGTATTAAACTCTGGGCATGAGAGTCCATAGGAGAATCAGCCCATAAGTTAAAGTCTCCCAAAATAATGGAGGAGGTAAACTTAAGACTTATAGTAGTTAGCAGTTCAGATATCTCCTCCATAAAGACGGGGGTACTAGTATTAGGCGGATGATAAATAAGAGCTAGACCTGCCGTTTCCCTCTCAGTGCGCTGCCATAGGAGAGAGAGATATTCAAATGTGGTGAAGGATGTCACCTCCATCTCAATTTCACTGATTTTAAGATGTTTTTTAAAAATAATCGCAATCGCCCCGCCTCTTCTTGTGGCCCGATTACACATAAGTATGTGATATCCAGGGGGGGCCAGTTCATCAAGACGAGGTGGGGTTGAGGGAGAAAACCATGTTTCTGTTAAAAACAAAAAATCAAGGTTGTTATCCTTAATTACAATATTGATGGCCTCAGCGTTCTTAATTGCTGAGCGGGCATTCAATAGAGCACCCTTAAAAGACGGGCCATGATTACTCTTTAGAGTATTATTAGTCTTGCTAAGGTTGCTAGCCAAATTAAGAATAGTTTTAATCTGGGAGCTTCCATAGTGAGATAATATTTTATTTTTCTTTAATTTGAGGGCAGTACGAATATCTATTGGGCCATTAGTATTTAGAGCCTTCAAATCAGAGGCAGAGTAATTCAAGTTACTCATGTTGCTATAAAGCTTCAACAACTGATGCACAATCTGCAGATTATATATAACAATAACAGATAACGACCAGGTTTACCAATTGTCAAAAATATGCGATCTTAACTTTTAGCAAAAATGATCAATAGCAAAAAATGCGAAGAGTAACACTTACAGTTGAAGACAGGCTAAAATTACCAAAATAAAAATAAAAATAACAGCATTAAAAAATAAATAGATAAACAATAAGAAAATAAAAATAGGGGGGAAAATTAATAAAAACAAATAAGAGGTAATTAAATTGTCGTTGGTCCGCCCGTCCCGCCCGTCCGGGGCACGGACTGGCACAGACGGGCTTCCCTCTGGCGTGCCGCCGGAGTGCCGCCTGCGCCCGCTGCGCTCCGCGCAGCGCGCGGCAGCAAATAAGGGGATACCAAGCCCCTCCTCCTGGTAACAGGGATTGGCTCCGCCCACAGTGGTGCTGTCAATCAAGATGGCCACCAAGTGGAAAAATAGGTGGTTTATGCAAATATAAGCAGTGATGCCCGCGGTCTTCCCCGCCTGGGCAGAGTGCAAGTTCAAAGTGCAAAATGATGATGATAAAAGTGCTGAGGTGCAGTGGTCACGGCCACGTTTGAAATGCTGGAGCTGGAGCTATTGTTCATGCGCAGCGCGCGGCAGCAAATAAGGGGATACCAAGCCCCTCCTCCTGGTAACAGGGATTGGCTCCGCCCACAGTGGTGCTGTCAATCAAGATGGCCACCAAGTGGAAAAACCCCTCTTGAACCCCTAATGGCAAGATATGCACAAACCCTTATTCCATGCCTCCATCTATTGTGTGCCTCTTGCTGGTGGCTATACCACTGCAGTATATGAGTACGCCCATCTACCATGCTGGCATTCAGACTACGAGAACTCTCTGATTCATGCTAGCCGGGACTCGGAGGCTTATGCTGTTCACCTCAGAAAACTACCACACTAGATAGTCTGTGCCTCATGAATGCTATTCTGGAAAATGCACGGGTCCAGTATGCCATATAATCGCTTTCTTACACTGAATATCTTGCGCTATGTTTAACCTGTTTAGCCTGTTTAACCTGCTTACCTGTTTAACATGTGTAACCTATATCTCTTGCTAGCAACTCACAACTATTAGAAACGTACTAGTAATGTTGAGCGAGCCCATAATTCCAGGCAAATGTTGTATGCACATATTAGATGCAAATGTTGTATGCCTCTGTACTGTGCCCCAGATTACAGCGCAATGCAAGCTCCAAACTTGCCTAATATGCAAATATTAAGAAATGTGCCCTAGCTCTACTGATTACCCACAGGCTTAAACGTCCCAGCCACTTACGCAGCCCCATGGCAAAACTGCGTGTGTTCACAGTTGCCTACTTATATATTCGGAACAGCCTGTGTTAAACGCTGCCCAACATATAACATGTAGAATAGATAACTCTCACTAGCATATGTGGTTGCATACGGCCATTATGGCGAGGCAAACCTCAATGTTACTCACATCACACCGACACTAACATAGCTAATCTAAACCTGTTAAGCATCGGTTTTGCTCACCTGTTTTACTCACTATTACGCTGAAAGTATAATTGTTTAACTTAGCTTGTTTAAACTGTAAAAATGTGCGAATTCTCATGCCACTACCTAATGTATGTTACTCTTGAAATACGCTGTTGTGGCGCCTGATTATATTCTGTACCTACCCGCACAACAAAAATAAAGAATTAAAAAAAAAAGAAAGGAGGAGGAGAGTCCCCAGCGCCGAGGGAGCCCGGCGCTGGAAAAAAGGTAATGGATTAACTCCCCCCCCCTAGAGCCCAGCGGGAGTGGGACCCTCAGGGCACTATAGTGCCAGAAAAAGGAGTATGTTTTCCTGGCACTATAGTGGTCCTTTAAACGGATTTACATGCATACAGTGCTGCAGACCTGCACAACATGCACCACGCCAGATAATATCAGGTGGCCTGCAAGGAACTACCACTGGTGCAACCGCTGTGCTGCATTGGGGCCCGTACACTTAGGAGGCCCATCGGGTGACCCATGCACTTAGGGCCAACCAGTGGGCATGTGTCAGCAGCGTGAACAAGCCCCTTGCTTATCGGCAGCCAGCTGGGAGGACGTGAGTGCTGCGAGTCACTTCCTCCAAGAGACCGGAGCCGCTAAAGAGGGGTAGGAGGCTAGGCCGGGAGAGACTGGAGCTGCACAGAGGTAGCAGAGAATAGAAGGCAGGAAAGGATGGGGTGTAGGCTGCAAGAGCCAGCCCCTAACTCCCAACATCCTCAACCTGTAAACTAGACACAAGGTAAGGCACACTACAGCACCCAAAAGCCAGCATGTGTGTGTGTGTATCTGTAAGTCTGTCAGTGTGCGTATCTGTATGTCTGTCAGTGTGCGTATCTGTATGTCTGTCAGTGTGCGTATCTGTCTCCCTGTGTGTGTGTATCTGTCAGTGTGTGTGTGTGTATCTGTCAGTGTGTGTGTGTATCTGTCAGTGTGTATATATCTGTCAGTGTGTGTATATGTATGTCTGTCAGTGTGCCTATCTATATGTCTTCCTGTGTGTGTGTGTATGTATCTCTGTATCTGTCAGTATGTGTATATGTATGTCTGTCTTTCAGTGTGCGTATCCATAGGTCTCCCAGTGTGTGTGTGTATATGTATGTCTGTCAGTGTGCGGATCTATAGGTGTGTGTGTGTGTGTGTATATATATATATCTCTGTGTCTGTCAGTGTGCGTATCTATGTCTTCCTGTGTTTGTATCTTTATGCCTGCCTATGTGGTGTGTATCTGTATTTTTATATGTACATTTATAACTTAATTTGTAAAGTGAGGCACTAAAAACCTATCTGCAGTCGGAAGACGTTTGGCATATTTAATTTTGGCCCCTACCTACTGCCACGTTGTGCAGGTTTGCTTTAGGTCAAACCAGGTTGAACTTGTTTTTGTATTTTTTTTTAAATACTAATTATTTGGTTCTTCTCTTATTCCCAACAAATAAATCCTCAAGATCCTTTACATCCTGTTGCTTTTTTTCTCGTACCCTATCTCCAGGAGAAAATAATTATGCAATTGGAGAAAAATAATTTTAGGAATAAAAGCTTCTTTTGAAAACTGGCATCATTTACTTGAGGGAAGTAAAAAACCTTTACTTGTCTACACTGACCAAAAAAACCTTGAATTTCTACAGACTACTAAAACATTATCAGCACAAAGAATCTGTTCTTTCAAAGGTTCAGGTTTCACATAGTGTATAGACCTGGTTCAAAGAATAAAAAGGCTGATTCTTTCTCTATCACGTATGCATTCTCAGGATGATAACTCAAATGAACCTACTTTAATCACATCACCTTCTAAGTATATTGGAATAACTTCTCAATTTATAAACAAAATAAAACAAATTGATAAAGAAGAACTTCAAATTCCTATAAATTCCCGTCTAACTGAACAAGAAGGTGTCTATTTCGAAGGGGACAAGTTGTATATTCCTCCTTCTCTAAGAAGCGTAGTATTAGAAATGGTCCATGATCTTCCGCTTGCTGGACACTTGGGAATAAAGAAAACCATCTAACAACCAGGCATTTTTGGTGGCCTGATTTAGTAAATACTGTTTCGTCCTATGTGTCCTCCTGCCACGTCTGTCAAACATCTAAACCTGTCCTCCAACATACTTATGGATTATTGATGAATTTGCCTAGTCCTGATCGTCCATGGTAATCCATCTCTATGGATTTTATTGTTGACCTGCCAATATCTCAAAAACAAACTGTGACGGACCATCCGGCACCCCGATCAGGTACCTCCGTCAAGTCGCTGCTTCCTAGTACTTGCGAGCACAATAAGCACTGCACTGGAACACCATAACCACCATAAACCACACACACCGCCGCAGCTTGGTTGGGGTCTCGCTGTCCTCCACCCACCCTGGACCCAAGTGTCCAGTGGGTAGACCTCTCCTAGTCCAGAGAGCGAAGAAGGCTGCTCTTACAAGAGCAAGTGTTGTGATCCAAGGGAGTATAGTGATTATAGCAATCCCTAGAGTGTGAATATAGCTCTCCCATCCCCCAAACATGAGCCTAGACTTCATGAAGGGTAAAACGAATCTTGTATAATGGTAGCCCCGACTGGCCTTTTATGACAGTCCCCATGCAAGGGGCACTCCCCCCTTAACCTGGGAGTAAACCACAGTATTAACAAATACACAATAACATTGGCTCTCAGGTCCAGGACACTCCCATACAAAATAGGTCCATCCCTTCCCTATGCCTGGGAGATAATTGAGTCAAGCACTATACTTAACTCAATTATCTCCAAACACAAAAAAAAACACATTTTTACAAACTCCCAAAAATACATTAAAACACACAAAACCCCCACAAACGTTACATCCCCTGATAGCCCTGATCTGGGTGACCAACATATCCAAAAAACACCCAGATCAGTTCAGGGGTTCAGGAATTTCCTGGAAGTCATAGTTTTGGCCGACCGCACGCATGGTCCCATGCCCAAAACAGTTCCATAGAATCGCGGCTAAGTGCCACTGGGGTACCGACTGGGAACCGCAAAGTTTTCATGCCGAAAATAGTTCCAGGGCATTTGCGGCTAAGGCCCCCTGAAGTTTATTTGCGGTTTTGGTCCATGCGAATGTCTGACGGTGAGCTAGCGTTTTGTTCTATGGAAAGTCCTGAACCAGGGGGAATAAAATATGGGTCTTTATAGTCGCTGACCTGGCCCATAGTCCTGAGGTAAGAGGCTGGCCTGCAGGCCCCTCCAAGAACACGTGACGAGGCTCAGTTCGTCACACAAACCACTATTCCTGTGGTTGTGGATCGTTTCACTTAAATGTCTAATTTTATTCCAATTTCAAAAATTCCTTCTTAACTCGAATTATCCAAATTGTTTATCTCTAATATTGTACGACTTCATGGGTTACCCGATGAAATTATCTCAGATCGGGCATCACAGTTCACATCTAAGTTCTGGAAAGAATAATGTAAAAGTCTTGGATTTATAAATAAATTCTCCTCTTCGTATCACTCTAAGACAAATGGGCTAACCGAGAGAGTAAACCAATGTCTAGAACAGTATCTTTGATGTTTCTGTACTCATCTTTAAGATAATTGGTCATCATGGTTACCTGTGGCTGAATTCGCTTATAACAACTCTTTACAGTCAAGCACCAAGATGACACCTTTTTACTCCAATCATGGTTTTCATTCAACCTCTTTTCCTACTGATCTCATTTGTAGTACCAATCCTTAAGTGAATTTTTTTTTTTTTTTAAATTCTTTATTTATTCCAAGGTAGAACAGTACATCGAAAACATAACATATCAATACGTTGTAAGGTGTCGTTACATTTTGTATGACATATCCCCAGTAAACCTTTAAGAGCAATAGATTGACATATCTAGCTAACTTTTACTGTATCAATGTATCCTGCAATGTGTACAACATAGAGTACAAAGCTGATTCCCTGTTCTCCCTGGTATTTTTTAACTTATAACATAAAATGAAAATCAGATATAACAGAAAGAAGCTACAGAATACCATACAGGCATTTCTTTGGTCGATAGGGCATGCCTCATCATTTTCATGCATTAATGTGTGGATCTTATAAATCTGTAACGTATACATTTAGAAATCGTTATCCGTTGATTCCTGTGAGCACAGGCCTTAAGTGAATTTTCAAATATAAGAAATGACAAATTTGTTCAAAACCCTAAAAAGTTATCTTAAATCTTCCTCCTCAATTCAAAACAAATTTGCTGACAAAAGGTGAAGACCTCCTCCTGAATATAAAGTTAAAGATAATCTGGCTCTCCACAAAACATATCGAAACAAACAGACCATCGAAAAAACTTTGTTCCTTATTCATTGGGCCTTTTCCTATAGAGAAAATTATCAATGAAGTTGCTGTCAAATTAACTTTGCCTTCCACGGTGAAACTCCATCCTGCTTTCCACGGGTCGCTTTTAAAACCCTACGTTCCAGATCCATTTCCAAGAGATAAACAACAACCTCCAGACCCAGTTCTGGTTGATGGAGAAACTGAATATGAAGTCCATAGGGTCTTGGATTCTCGACTTCATAATGGAAAACTCCAATACTTAATCCGTTGGAAAGGGTATGGCCCTGAAGATGACATATGGGAAGACAAGGAAAAAATACATGCCTCACTCCATAAAAAATATCCTGGTAAACCTCATTAATAGCACTCAGGGTGTGCTCCTTAGGAGGGGGGCGGGAGGTACTGTCAGGATTCCCCCATATTTATTTTTACAGCTGATGGCTCTGTCCTAATTTATTTAATTCATAATTGTTGGTGTCTGAAAGGACTATAACCACTATCGAATTCAGGCTCTATTTATTTTCAGCATTTACTGTTGCAACTTAAAAGACTGTGTTACTTTCCTAAAATAGGAATGAACGGTTTCTCCTGTATTCTATTTAAAGTCTAATGAACTGTATTCATTATTCCTATCAAGGAGTTACCTTATTTCATTTTGTTGCTATTTGAATACCATTTTTTCTGTGAAGCATTTCTAAGCAAGATTACCATTGCTAAATGTAATATTCATTTCAGTTTATATTGCTGCAGAAGATTGTTAAAGCAAATATAACTTATTGCAACAAATCAAAGGTTCTTAAAGTGGCAGTATCAAATTTATTCTTTCAACTACGGTTGAGTTCCAAATGAAGTTTTTCTCGAAGTATTACACGGACACAGGTAAGCTGAAACTCTCAGCCTCTCACTGCTTGCAATTGCCAGTATGATTTGGTATTTAGTGAGACAGAGCAGAACTCCTCTTTAGCCACTCTATTGGGGTCTGTGGGCACCTGAGGACCTTGATTCAACTGTTTGGAAGCTTCTGAAAATGAACCGGGGGAATTTAAGTGGTTATGGTGCCTGGATTGTTTTAAAGCAAAAACATGAAGTGATGAACACAGAGTGATATCACTGGCACACAAGCAGGGATTGCACATAAAAGAAGCTGCCTGCAAAACATTAAACACATCATATTATGTTAACTAGAATTTCAATTTTACTTCATAGTAGGAAGCTTCATATTATGTTTATTTTCCTTTACTTAGCTCCTATAACAGCGAAATTTTTTACTCAGTAACAGAAGAATCAATCAGAAAACAGACAGATCTAAGCACACAGGCATGTATTGTCTAACTCAGGGGTAGTCAACCTTTTTCGACCTACCGCCCACTAATGCATCTCTCTTGATGGTAAAATTTCCGTACCGCCCACCAGTGCTGCAGTAACTCAAACTTTTTATCGCAAGTGTCTTCAGATACTCTGGTAAATAGCCACGAGCTTATTTCTTTTTTTCAGACGTGGGCTCTAAATTTGTTGCACAATTTAACAACTACTTTTACTCTTACCACGTTTTGATCTGCACTCCACACAGTGCTCCCCCCCTTTCCCTTTTATTACAAACACCCAAAACAACGCTGTATTAGCTGCCAATTTTATTACGTGTCACCATAAAAATAAATTCCCCCTTTTTTTTTGCTTCTTTACCTTCCTTATATTATATCAATATCTCAGGGATCTCTTGTTCCCCTTCTCTTTATCCTCTCCTTCCTTTACTTATTTAATTCCTTCTTTCTTTTATAAGATAAAACTTAACTTGCCAAAACATGAGCCACTCTAAACAATGATTTCTCTCCTCTTTTATTTATCCCCTTGTTCTATTTTTCTTCCCCCCCCCCCCTTTTTTTTTAAATGCTTTTCTTTTACCTTCCTTATGGCAATGTCCAAAAGTAAGGCTGAGCTAGTTAGCCCACTTATTATTATTAGCCAACAACAATTCTCTCCTTGTCCTGCCTATAACTTTTCTTTCTCCTATTTTACAAGTGCTCTCCTTTGCTTCTGCCTGTCCCTGCTACCGTGCATCAGCTCCAACTCGTCCCCTTCCTCTTCCCACGTGTTACACTCGCTTGTGTTGGCACGCACGCGCTTCCACGCATTTTCTTGTTCTCAGGAGTTCGTTCCCGTATTTACGCGTTCATGCGCGTTTGTGCACTCGCGCCCGCCCGCCCACCCACTCTCTCTCTCTCGATGGAAGGAGGATTCAGCTTGTTGTGCTGCCAAACCCCCTACCGCCCACCTGGAATCCTGAAACGCCCACGAGTGGACGGTAGGGACCAGGTTGATGACCCATGGTCTAACTCCTTGTCTTTCTTCACTGCTCCTGACACGAAGGCCAGAATTGCTTTATTAAGTTATATTCCACAATTTAGAACACGCAAACAAAGTATTGTGTATACAGGCACTTAAAATTAATATATCAGTAAAATGAATAGTGCTGCTACCACCAATGTGTAGTTCTCTCACAATTTAACACAAATGTACAGAGTGTGATAATAGACTGTGTGGTTCAAAAACCAACACAAGTCAATAGGTGGAGCGCTCAAAAAGAAATAACTCACCCCCCTTTTTAGGCTTTGTGGAGTAACCTAGAAATGGGGATGAGATAAGAAAATAGAATGGTGTGATACGTTTTAATTAACAGTGGAGTGGTAAAGGAGATATATGGAACCACTCCCATGGTGCTGAGCCTCAGTAGGACAGGCTCAGATCACTTAGGCAAGCTTGTTTGGGATCACATGAAACCTACAGTTGATGAAGGTCATACTGTCCCTTTAAAAGGAAAAGAAATGCATTTAGTGCAGTATGAAGGTGAATCCTAATATATATGGTGAAGTAAACAGAACTGCTCACCTTATTCAGAGCCCAAGACCTGGCTCTGAGTATAATAGTATGTGTGTCAATGAGGGGACACAGAACCCTATAGGAGATATCAGGAACACTGGATGCTCACGTCCACAGGAAGAAGTTGAGTAAAAATTAAATGTATTCAAAATGTAAAAACACTTATACAAAATAAAATAACTGTTTAAAAACAATAATAGTGCAATTAATCTTCAATCCTGCTGACAGCCCATGACGCGTTTCGCCGCTCGGCTTCCTCAATCGGTATACCGATTCTATTTTCTTATCTCATCCCCATTTCTAGGTTATTCCAGACAGCACAATATATCTGTTTGTTAATAGTCAGCATTTCAGCATTCTATTGCCTTCTGATTATTATATCCTTATGGAAGTATAATATTTGGCAAGAGGTTTCATTCACCCTGGGGTATTTTTTTTCTCCAGGATTCTAGACACCTTTGTCATACATATTCAAGATATTTATATACAAATTGTATATTTTATACGCTATCTCCTTTTATCACCTAAGTGTGTTATCTTAGACTAAGGATCCTATATTATACCCGTTCTACTAGGAAGCTCCTGGATATCTGCTACTATTGTTTTAGTATATCACTCTATGTGTCAGTCTATGTCTGTGAGTCAGTGTCTATATCAGTAAGTCAGTCAGTATTTGTCAGTCAGTCAGTGTCTGCCTGTGAGTCAGTCAGTCTGTCTCAGTCAGTGTGTCAGTCAGTCTGTGAGTCTCTCAGTCAGTGTGTGTGAGTCAGTCAGTATCTCAGTGTCTGTGAGTCAGTCAGTCAGTGTGTCAGTCAGTCAGTGTGTGTCTCTCAGTCAGTCAGTCAGTGTGTCAGTCAGTCAGTGTGTCAGTCAGTCAGTGTGTGTCTCTCAGTCAGTCAGTGTGTGTCTCTCAGTCAGTCAGTGTGTCAGTCACTCAGTCAGTGTGTCAGTCAGTCAGTGTGTCAGTCTCTCAGTCAGTGTCTCTCAGTCAGTCAGTGTGTCAGTCAGTCAGTCAGTGTGTGTCTCTCAGTCAGTCAGTGTGTCAGTCAGTCAGTCAGTGTGTGTCTCTCAGTCAGTCAGTGTGTCAGTCAGTCAGTGTGTCAGTCAGTGTGTCAGTCAGTCAGTGTGTCAGTCAGTCTGTGAGTCAGTTAGTCTGTGAGTCAGTTAGTCTGTGAGTCAGTCAGTCAGTGTGTCAGTCAGTCAGTGTGTCAGTCAGTCTGTGAGTCTCTCAGTCAGTGTGTCAGTCAGTCAGTCTCTCAGTCAGTCAGTCTGTGAGTCTCTCAGTCAGTGTGTCAGTTAGTCTGTGAGTCAGTTAGTCTGTGAGTCAGTCAGTCAGTCAGTGTGTCAGTCAGTCAGCCAGTGTGTCAGTCAGTCTGTGAGTCTCTCAGTCAGTCTGTGAGTCAGTCAGTCAGTCTGTGAGTCTCTCAGTCAGTGTGTCAGTCAGTCTGTGAGTCTCTCGGTCAGTCAGTCAGTCTGTGAGTCTCTCAGTCAGTCAGTCTGTGAGTCTCTCAGTCAGTGTGTCAGTCAGTCAGTCAGTGTGTCAGTCAGTGTGTGTGAGTCAGTCAGTATCTCAGTGTCTGTGAGTCAGTCAGTCAGTGTGTCAGTCAGTCAGTGTGTGTCTCTCAGTCAGTCAGTCAGTGTGTCAGTCAGTCAGTGTGTGTCTCTCAGTCAGTCAGTGTGTGTCTCTCAGTCAGTCAGTCAGTGTGTCAGTCACTCAGTCAGTCAGTGTGTCAGTCTCTCAGTCAGTGTCTCTCAGTCAGTCAGTGTGTCAGTCAGTCAGTCAGTGTGTGTCTCTCAGTCAGTCAGTGTGTCAGTCAGTGTGTCAGTCAGTCAGTGAGTCAGTCAGTCTGTGAGTCAGTCAGTCTGTGAGTCAGTTAGTCTGTGAGTCAGTTAGTCTGTGAGTCAGTCAGTCAGTGTGTCAGTCAGTCAGTGTGTCAGTCAGTCTGTGTGTCAGTCAGTCTGTGAGTCTCTCAGTCAGTGTGTCAGTCAGTCAGTCTCTCAGTCAGTCAGTCTGTGAGTCTCTCAGTCAGTGTGTCAGTTAGTCTGTGAGTCAGTTAGTCTGTGAGTCAGTCAGTCAGTGTGTCAGTCAGTCAGCCAGTGTGTCAGTCAGTCTGTGAGTCTCTCAGTCAGTCTGTGAGTCAGTCAGTCAGTCTGTGAGTCTCTCAGTCAGTGTGTCAGTCAGTCAGTGTGTCAGTCAGTCTGTGAGTCTCTCGGTCAGTCAGTCAGTCTGTGAGTCTCTCAGTCAGTCAGTCTGTGAGTCTCTCAGTCAGTGTGTCAGTCAGTCAGTCAGTGTGTCAGTCAGTCTGTGAGTCTCTCAGTCAGTGTGTGTGAGTCAGTCAGTATCTCAGTGTCTGTGAGTCAGTCAGTCAGTGTGTCAGTCAGTCAGTGTGTGTCTCTCAGTCAGTCAGTCAGTGTGTCAGTCAGTCAGTGTGTGTCTCTCAGTCAGTCAGTGTGTGTCTCTCAGTCAGTCAGTCAGTGTGTCAGTCACTCAGTCAGTGTGTCAGTCAGTCAGTGTGTCAGTCTCTCAGTCAGTGTCAGTCAGTCAGTGTGTGTCTCTCAGTCAGTCAGTGTGTCAGTCAGTCAGTGTGTGTCTCTCAGTCAGTCAGTGTGTCAGTCAGTCAGTCAGTGTGTCAGTCAGTCAGTGTGTCAGTCAGTCAGTGTGTCAGTCAGTCAGTGTGTCAGTCTCTCAGTCAGTGTCTCTCAGTCAGTCAGTGTGTCAGTCAGTCAGTCAGTGTCTCTCAGTCAGTCAGTGTGTCAGTCAGTCAGTCAGTGTCTCTCAGTCAGTCAGTGTGTCAGTCAGTCAGTGTGTCAGTCAGTCAGTCAGTGTGTCAGTCAGTCAGTGTGTCAGTCAGTCAGTGTGTCAGTCAGTCAGTGTGTCAGTCAGTTAGTCTGTGAGTCAGTTAGTCTGTGAGTCAGTCAGTCAGTGTGTCAGTCAGTCTGTGAGTCTCTCAGTCAGTGTGTCAGTTAGTCTGTGAGTCAGTCAGTCTGTGAGTCAGTCAGTCAGTGTGTCAGTCAGTCTGTGAGTCTCTCAGTCAGTCTGTGAGTCAGTCAGTCAGTCTGTGAGTCTCTCAGTCAGTGTGTCAGTCAGTCAGTCAGTGTGTCAGTCAGTCTGTGAGTCTCTCGGTCAGTCAGTCAGTCTGTGAGTCTCTCAGTCAGTGTGTCAGTCAGTCAGTCAGTGTGTCAGTCAGTCTGTGAGTCTCTCGGTCAGTCAGTCAGTCTGTGAGTCTCTCAGTCAGTGTGTCAGTCAGTCAGTCTCTCAGTCAGTCAGTCTGTGAGTCTCTCAGTCAGTGTGTCAGTCAGTCAGTGTGTCAGTCAGTCAGTCAGTGTGTCAGTCAGTCAGTCAGTGTGTCAGTCAGTCTGTGAGTCTCTCAGTCAGTGTGTCAGTCAGTCAGTGTCTGTGAGTCAGTCAGTCTGTGAGTCTCTCAGTGTCAGTCAGTCTCTCAGTGTGTCAGTCAGTCAGTCTCTCAGTCAGTCAGTCTCTCAGTGTCAGTCAGTCAGTCTCTCAGTCAGTCAGTATCTCAGTGTCAGTCAGTCAGTCTCTCAGTCAGTCAGTCTCTCAGTGTCAGTCAGTCAGTCAGTCTCTCAGTGTCAGTCAGTCTCTCAGTGTGTCAGTCAGTCAGTCTCTCAGTGTGTCAGTCAGTCAGTCTCTCAGTCAGTCAGTATCTCAGTGTCAGTCAGTCAGTCTCTGAGTGTGTCAGTCAGTCCGTCATTCTGTCTGTCTCTCTCTCCCCCCCACAGTCAGTGTCTGTCTCTGTCTCTCAGTCAGTCAGTCTGTCTCAGTCAGTCTCGCGCTGTCACTAATTCTGTCTCACGGATTCCCGCCAATCATGACGTCACGGCTATCGCCATGCTGCCAGTATTGATTGGCATTTGTGGACGGGATTGATACAGTCAGTGGGCGGGGTTAGATCCAGTTGAGCTGCCTGGCTGTATGTGGAGGGGGCGGGGTCCAGTCAGTGGGCGGGGTTAGCTCCAGTCGAGCTGCCTTGCTTTGTGTGGAGGGGGCGGGGTCCAGTCAGTGGGCGGGGTTAGATCCAGTCGAGTTGCCTGGCTGTGTTTGGAGGGGGCGGGGCACCGTGCAGTGGGCGGGGTCCAGTCAGTGGGCGGGGTCAGCTGCAGTCGAGCTGCCTGGCTGTGTGTGGAGGGGGCGGGGTCCAGTCAGTGGGCGGGGTTATCCCCAGTCGAGCTGGCCGCAGTCTGCCAGTGTCGGTCCCAGCGCCCAGCAGCCATGGCCGGGTTACCGTGCCGGGTGCAGTATCTGGATGATATGGATCCCTTTATCTGCACCAACTTCCCCGAGCCCCGGAGGCCGCCCGTCTACTCCTTCCCGGAGAGCTCCCCGCTCAGCGAGCAGATCCCCGCCGTGTACAAACTGCTGGAGGCCCCCCTCAAGGTACCATCACTGTACCTCACTGGCAGAGAATGGGGGGGGTCACAGGCAACAGGCTGGCAGAGAATGGGGGGGGTCACAGGCTGGCAGAGAATGGGGGTATAGCTGGCAGGGAATGGGGGAGTGACAGGCAACAGGCTGGCAGAGAATGGGGGGGGGGGTACCAGGCAACAGGCTGGCAGAGAATGGGGGGGGTACCAGGCAACAGGCTGGCAGAGAATGGGGGGGTCACAGGCAACAGGCTGGCATAGAATGGGGGGTCACAGGCTGGCAGAGAATGGGGGGGTCACAGGCAACAGGCTGGCAGAGAATGGGGGGGGTCACAGGCTGGCAGAGAATGGGGGGGGTCACAGGCTGGCAGAGAATGGGGGGGGTCACAGGCTGGCAGAGAATGGGGGGGTCACAGGCTGGCAGAGAATGGGGGGGTCACAGGCTGGCAGAGAATGGGGGGGTCACAGGCAACAGGCTGGCAGATAATGGGGGTACAGCTGGCAGATAATGGGGGTACAGCTGGCAGATAATGGGGGTATAGCTGGCAGATAATGGGGGTATAGCTGGCAGGGAATGGGGGAGTGACAAGCAACAGGCTGGCAGAGAATGGGGTACAGCTGGAAGAGAATGAGGGAATGGGGGGGACAGCTGGCAGAGAATGGGGGGGACAGCTGGCAGCGAATAGAGGAATAATGGCACAGCTGGCGGAGAATAGAGGATTGGGGATACAGTTGGCAGAGGATTGGGGTACAGTTGGCAGAGAATAGAGGATTGGGGGTACAGTTGGCAGAGAATAGAGGATTGGGGGGTACAGTTGGCAGAGAATAGAGGATTGGGGGGTACAGCTGGCGGAGAATAGAGGAATGGGGCACAGCTGGTAGAGAGTAGATAATTGGGGGTACATCTCGTGAAGGATGGAGTATACAAACAGTCCTCTCTCAATGTATCAGTCCAGTAATTGGCGAGAATATGAGTGATAATGGCTGTTGATAAAGAAACATGTTGGCGTTTATGCCAATATTTGGGGAACATACTCTCTGTACCGTCCTTACCAGTGGAGAATGGAGCAGTCTAGCAGATGTGAGGTTGAAAGGGTTAAGATTTCTGTCTGGGAATACATGTGCACGCCCTTATTCCATATATGCGACTATCCCAAATTTAGCTGGAGTAAGTCTTGGCAAGCACGGTGCAGTCTGGCTCCTCTGATGACCCTTTGATCTTGCTCTGGTTTTAGTTAAAGCTCTCTTGGCTCAGTGTGGTTTCAGGTTCCATGCCAGGCAGTCCCTGTACCCCCTGACTGTACTTACTTGCTGGCTGGGATGGCCCTGGAAGAGTGTACCCACAAACTGCCTTGTGGGATCAGGTCGTGAAACGAGATTCTAAGTAAACATTACCTGCAGCGCGCGTTTTTGGTCTCCCGTTACAAGAGAAAGTACCATTTAGCGTGCTCACTATTGGTGAAATACACCTGTGGTTTCTCTGAGTCACCGTGACTAATATCCTTTGGATACCTTCATTTACTCACTAGTTCATTAGTTATTGGCCGGAATGTCTGCGGGTAGAATGCTGTGCATTGTGTTTGCTCTGTCAGTTGTAGGTAAATAACATGGACCAACGTGGCACAGTGCAGTACCCTCTGCGGTGTGATTTACTATAACCGCTCTGTGCCCAGGATGTGCCCTCTTTGTTGTGCATTGAGTTACTATAACCGCTCTGTGCCCAGGATGTGCCCTCTTTGTTGAGCAGTGAGTCAGTATAACTGCTCTGTGCCCAGGATGTGCCCTCTTTGTTGTGCAGTGAGTTACTATAACCGCTTTGTGCCCAGGATGTGCCCTCTTTGTTGTGCAGTGAGTTACTATAACCGCTCTGTGCCCAGGATGTGCCCTCTTTGTTGTGCAGTGAGTCAGTATAACCGCTCTGTGCCCAGGATGTGCCCTCTACGTTGTGCAGTTTGATTTACTATAACCAGCTATGTGCCCCCTGACAGGTGTAAACTGAGTTAATGAAACCTCCTCAGTGCCTAGGATATTCCCACTTCCACCTGCAGCATGGCAGTAGCCCTGTCAGTGCCCAGGATGTGCCCACTATTATATGCCAGTGTGATTTACTCTCCCCCTGCTATGTTCTCTCTGATTTACTCTAAACCTCTCAGTGCCTTGGATGTGCCCTTGCCACATAGATTATTTTGATCTCATTTAGTTTAACTCATTCAGTGCCAATAAAATGCTTGTGTTCTCCTGTTTAAGTGCTAAGGTGAATGGGTTTTGAGAAGGCTTGTGGCAATGAGTCTTGGTGAAACTGGTCGTGAATCCAGGTTTAAAAGATGGTGCTTTTTATTGTTCCTTGTTTTGTTTTGCACCCTGTCTCATTCAGCAAGGAGCTCCAGTGTTGACAGCATACTACACACAAGATACAATTATTCATTCTATGGATTCCCGCAGAGCTGGCCAGCACAGGGTTAAACATTTCCTCCCCCTTTGTTTGCTTTGAAGCCATCAGCTATTTGTTTACCTGGGGATTATTAAAGATCTCTAAAGCTCCTAATTGACCTATTGTAAATTACCTGTGGGTAATCCGTATCTAACTGACACACCCGGCTTCTCTTTCTCAGATCTATTTTTATTATTTACGAACATTACATGGGCAGCATGGAGCGAGGTGTAACACAAAAAGCAGTTCGTCTAACGGTTGATTTTGGGAAGTAATATATGCCACAAAATTCACTATGATGGCCTTCTCTAAGGAGATGTAAATAGCAATTCTAGAAAAGAAATTGAATTATTATACAGCACCAACACATTCTGTAGCGCTGTACATGAAATAGTGCAAAGAACGTGGTAACCTGAATGGTCTGAGAGTTTTGCGTGTAAGGTTGTCCGCTGGATGGAGTGGGACTGAAACCAGCCCAGTGCAGTGATGGTATTCAGTTAGGATCCCATGGGCGCAGGTACAGGTGGTAGTTATCGTTCCTTCGAATAGCACCTGTCTTATGTTGTACTACATCAGTCCGAAACAGAGTTGGTGTGGGTTGTCTACACAGAGCTATGAGAAAATTGGTGTTCCGTTTTTATTTCTCAATATGGAAATGTACTATACATTTCCATATTGAGAAATAAAAATGGAACACTGAGGATTCCTGGAGTATCTATCAAGGAACCCTTTTCTATCATTCTAACATGTCAGAAATGCTAGGCTTATTTGAGCCCTGGTTTGCAAGGAGAAATATCTTCCTCTCACCACTTTATAGAGCTCTTATTTGTAGTAATGCAGGTAGGCTGCGGCCTGATCTCCCATTACTAAATCCTTATTAGCGGGATGTGACATTAATACAGGCAGGCTGCGGCATGGTCTATAGTAACAGGATATAATATTAATACAGGTAGGCTGCGGCCTGCTCTATAGTAACGGGATGTGACATTAATACAGGCAGGCTGCGGCCTGCTCTATAGTAACGGGATGTGACATTAATGCAGGCAGGCTGCGGCCTGCTCTATAGTAACGGGATGTGACATTAATGCAGGCAGGCTGCGGCCTGCTCTATAGTAACGGGATGTGACATTAATGCAGGCAGGCTGCGGCATGGTCTATAGTAACGGGATGTGACATTAATGCAGGCAGGCTGCGGCCTGCTCTATAGTAACGGGATGTGACATTAATGCAGGCAGGCTGCGGCCTGCTCTATAGTAACGGGATGTGACATTAATGCAGGCAGGCTGCGGCCTGGTCTATAGTAACGGGATGTGACATTAATACAGGCAGGCTGCGGCATGGTCTATAGTAACGGGGTGTGACATTAATACAGGCAGGCTGCGGCATGGTCTATAGTAACGGGATGTGACATTAATACAGGCAGGCTGCGGCCTGCTCTATAGTAACGGGATGTGACATTAATGCAGGCAGGCTGCGGCATGGTCTATAGTAACGGGATGTGACATTAATACAGGTAGGCTACGGCCTGCTCTATAGTAACGGGATGTGACATTAATACAGGCAGGCTGCGGCCTGGTCTATAGTAACGGGATGTGACATTAATACAGGCAGGCTGCGGCCTGCTCTATAGTAACGGGATGTGACATTAGTACAGGCAGGCTGCGGCCTGTTCTATAGTAACGGGATGTGACATTAGTACAGGCAGGCTGCGGCCTGTTCTATAGTAACGGGACATATTATTAATACGGATAGGCTATGGCCTGGTCTATAGTAATGGGATGTAATATTAATACAGGTAGGCTGCTGCCTGGTCTATAGTAACGGGACATATTATTAAAGGACCACTATAGTGCCAGGAAAACATACTCGTTTCCTGGCACTATAGTTCCCTGAGGGTGCCCCCAACCTCAGGGACCCCCTCCTGCGGGGCTCTGGGGAGAGGAAAGAGTTAAAACTTACCTTTATTCCAGCGCCGGGCGGGGACCTCTCCTCTTCCTCTCCGCCTCCGATCCTCCCTTTCGGCTGAATGCGCATGCACGGCAAGAGCTTTTCACGGATTTTCACTGTGAGAATCACGCAAGCGCCTCTAGCGGCGGTCAGTGAGACAGCCACTAGAGGATTTGGAGGCTGGAATAACCCTATTATAAACATAGCAGTCTCTCTGAAACTGCTATGTTTATAAAAAAAAAAAGGGTTAATCCTAGAGGGACCTGGCACCCAGACCACTTCATTAAGCTGAAGTGGTCTGGGTGTCTAGAGTGGTCCTTTAATACGGATAGGCTGCGTCCTGGTCTATAGTATGTAAAGAGCATATTCTATGTAAAGAAGCCCCTCTATGCTCTTTCTTGTTTTGGGATGTTTGTTAATCTGGGTTCTCTGTAGAGGATTAGCGCTGCTTCCTATTGTGACTGCTAGATATCCTGCAGGACAAGCTTGTGAGTCACTTCACTTTGTGTTGTATTTCATCCTTTTCTAATGAATTTATGGCATTAGGAAGCTGACTGTGGATCTAGACTTAGTGTTTTGTTTTTTCACGGCATTGTTTATGGGTGTTATGTTTATTGGGGTGTCATCTGGAGATCTCAATGCCCTCATGGTGGAATTCAGTAACGACTTCTAATGCCCCACTGGCTCAGGTCCAAACCAGTGCCCTCGCTACAAGAACGGAGCGTAGGGAGATCGACAAATACTGCACCTGCTTACAACAAAGGAACATAAATAATAATCACCCAGAGAAATGCTGATAATAAACAGAGTAAGTCTTAATTACACATTGTGCAGAGTATCCTGTGTGAGAGACTAAATATTAATCCGTGAGTAGTGGATTAATGTAAGGTTTAATGGTCAAATCAGACTCACCGGACGAGAAAAGACTAACAGCCCCATTTAATAGGACTGATTATAAAGCAATAAACAAAGTGTTAAAGCCATGGATATAAAATACTATGGAAGCTTTGATAAACCAGTACCATTCATGCTGTACTCTGGTTCAGACAATCGCTATTCTGTTATTTAATTTGGCCAGAGCCCCCTCCACCTTCTTGTTTCTGGAAGACAAACATGTCCTGTTACAGCAAAGTTATTTAATTTGCATACTGTGCCAAGGCTGTGCCAGACAGGCCATGTAAATAAAAAAAAAAATACATTGGTAAATTTTAGTTGGCAATTGACTTATGAATAATTCCTCAAGTTACACCTCCGCATTGTGTCCACATGTGGCTGGTCCACCCTTTGGACCGCACTGTAGAATATGTTGGCGTTTTATAAATAATAGTTAGCATTCCGTATATTTGGATCCCCAGCTCTTCAGCGGAGTTATGTATGAAACCTAACGTTTTATTTATATGTTTCAATAGCACAAACTTACAATTATAAAAATAAATTTTTTTTTTTACTTCTAGTTAGCTATTGGGTTATACAAAAAATCTGGCAGGTGTACTGGGAAACATTGATAAATATAAATCCCTTTTAATGGCAATATCCAACTTCCTGTGGATCACACGTGACATGCTTTCTGTGCGATACAAAGCATGAAGGCAGACCGTCTGATTACAGGAAATGTATTCTTAGTGGTGCTTGTAGGAGCCAAAATTCATGTCTTGACGCAAGTTGCAGTTGATATAGTTGGCACATACACGGTCTATAATAATGTTTCCTCTTTAATTACATTAAAGGGACACACCAAACCCCCAAAGCTGAGGGGCTTGTCCCAGTTCAGAAAAATGAAATAATGACTTCTATGAATTGATTTAAGAACACCCTGCGGCAGTCTAGCTGAGCGCTAAGGAGAACGATTGTTTTAATAGGGAAGCATCAATCAATGCTCCCCTATAAGAATCATTTTATTGGGCGATTGTTGCTTTTGAGTGGCGCATTGGCTGTGCTTGCTCCAATTTTCACGCGGGGGAGACTTGTCACTGGCAGTCTCACAGCAATAGAGGACTTGCTGCTGGGTATTATTGTATTCTCTTTCCAATTCTGAATCTGCTTCATTTCTCATGCTGACTGTTTGTTACATGACATTCCTGACGTTAATAAAAATGTATTTGGGGCAAAAAAAAGTTTTATATTATTTGCAAGGTGGGAGGTGCGCCTGGCACTTATAGGGTTAAAGGAACAATCCAAACTTTTAAACCAAATAGCGATTTTGCAATAATTTCTTGAAATCTGAAGCCCGGCCATAAAATGTTTACTAGTTTTATTTATTGGCCCTTACGGCCTTGTTCTTTTCATTTTTACCTGGAAAGAGACAGCTGTAGAGGAAGTAGATATCAGGCCGGGTGTGTAACACACACGGATGATAGGAGTTGGTGTTACCACTTAGAGGGTCAGACGTCTGCCAGGTTTTCCAGGTTTGGTTTTTGGCAGCCTGCGATGTTCGACTGTACGGTTTTACGCTGGGCATTAAAGATGTTTCACAAGTCCAATGATTTATTGATTTTCCCTTTAAACACATTGCTTGTTCCATTGCTGTAATGGCCAATTCTCTGGGGCACATTAACACAACTTTACGACCAACTTTCCGTCATCGTGCTGAATTCCTATTTCCATATAAAATAATGTTTAACCCTTGGTAATCGGTATTTCTGTAAATCCATTCCACATGGTGTCTTCCTTGGCTTTAATTTGATTGGGATATATAAGTTGAAGTGGTTCCTTGTGGTGGGCCGTGTACTGACCCCAAAACAGCCTTGTGTGTTTGTGTGTTGGCGTGTGGTAGTGTCACTGGCCACGGCGGTGTTTAGTGGATCCCTGCACATTCCTGCACAGAGGAGACATTCCTCGCTGCTCACAGAGGAGGCTGCAATATCTCACATCCTTTTAAAGACAATACAAATGGCTGCCCTCAGGGAAGGAACTGGTTTGTGTCTTGGAGGGGGTTAAGGGTCATGTTTGGCAGTTTTGTTTGCTAGCTAATTAACAGTTCCACATCTCCACTTTTATGATTAGGTGAGTTTCTATCTGTCACAAGAATGTAAAAAATGTGATTGTGAATTGTTCCTTGTGTGCGTGAATGCAGTGTATGAACATTGCACAATACACAGGGGGAGGGAGGTACTGGTTTAAATGGACAATACATTTTAATTCAATTGTGCTTGTACCTTTTAACTTGTGTGAATGTTTTATTTCCTTTATTTGCTAAAAAAAAAAAAAAATGTGAATGGCTGTCCCTTCACCTCCCCCTCCCTGCCCAAGGAAGCCAATGTGATATAATTTGAGTTACGGAAGTTCCTTTAGATAAGCTGGTAGTAATTTGGGGAAAGGGATCTCTGTGTACCTGTGTGATAAAATCTGCTGTAAAGTGGACAGGTCCAGCAAACACCGCACCCTAAGCTATAAATAAGCGTTTTGTGTCACTGAATGCACCCATTTACAGGGTGACGCAATCTTCCAATCTGAGTGTGGACCAGGCGGCAATGGGTGCAGCCGTGGTGGGGTCCAGGCGGCAATGGGTGCAAACGGGGAGGGGGGAGGCAGGTGGTGCTGGTCCACCATGTGGTAATGGTAGGCAGCAAGCAAGGAATGACCAGAAAAAAACAGGGGTGTTATCATAATGGACACACAGGTTGGGCTTGATAAGGAATGTGTGTCTCGTGTAAGATGAAGAGCAGCCCTTGTGATGTCCTCAGGGGTCCATAACACAGTGGAACCCTAGTCTGTGTTGCCTTACATGTGTTTACGACCCTCGCTTTGTTGGTGTTTGCAAACAGCATGGCTGGTTCTCAGCCGGAACATCTGTTGTGGTTTATGCATGCTCTCTGCCAGTTCCCATTTTTAGATTCTGTGCTGTACAAGGATAGTTTCCCTGGCACAGGAGCCGGATTGAGAAATGGCCTGGCGCCCTGCCTTGCCTGAATCCCACTATTAAGCAGATAAATGTTTACATCTCGGTGACTGACGACTCACTCTTTATATCGCTCTGGTTAAATAAAGTGTTTCCTCTTGTAAAGTCCTCATTTAGAAAATTTCTGTAGTTCTCACGTCCTACACATTCACTGTGCAGCGACCTTTGATATAGCCCACCATGCTGGAGCCAGGCTCGCTGTTGTGACGTTGGCCATGGAGTAGCATGTTATTCCCAGTGCTGCTAAGATGTGACTGTTTGCAGCTTTTAAATCTGTAAGTTGTATGTTAATGTAAAATAGGAAGTATAATGCTCCAGATTCATGTGATTTAATAAACGTACACAGGGTGTTGGGTGTGATACCCAGGATGTGAAACATTGTTATTCCAGAGATCGCATGATTTCAGTTCACAGAATCTCTCTGTGCTCAGTGATTATCACATGAGATGATCAGGACACTCGGACAAGATCTGCGCTTCCCAAAAAACAACCTCAAGCATCTCCAGTTGCTAAGGAAATTATTGCTTAAGTACAAATGAGTCAATAAGACCTTCGGTTGTCAAAAATGAGTCATAATATCCATCAAAGTGTAAGGAACACTCACAGGAGTAAAATACATGACTGTATGTGTTGTGTCAGTTTATCTTACTTCTACCATTAGTTTGCCTGGCTGGTTCCAACCAGAGGGCAGACAGTCCACCTCTGACCAACCCCAAAGGATGGCTTTAGCCTCCCATCGGCTAGAATCCATCTGATATACAGATTGTATGGTTTCCCTTTGTGGTGGCAACATTCTGTGGAATGGGCAGCTAATCATAGGGCAAACTGCAGGTTTGATGAGGAAAAGTAGCCCTGCATGGACAACTAGTCATAGGTCAGATTGCATGCGGGGTAAAGGAAGAGGAGATGGCCAGTCCCAGTGCCCACTTTCAGGTCTTCCATTAAAATGGCCGAAATATGAAATCTCCAAATCTGTAGAAATAAAGTTTGGTGTTTTGATAAATGTTTAGTTTTTTTGCTTCTTATCAGACCATTACTTGCTGACACATTCTGGATACGCACAGTTGGTGTGTCTGCTTTGGATTGGAATAAGATCTGTGTCTGTAGATACCAGTCTGACAAGATGACACAATTTGACATTTACTCGGCCTGAGCTGTCTGCAGAGGTCTTTGGACTTTGCTCGAAGAAGGAAATGAAATCATAGAAAATAGGTTTTAATTACTAACCGTTCCTTTAAAGAAGCCAAAGCAGCTTTTATTTATTTATTTTACTTCTTTAACAGAACCATTTTTTTTTTGTTTAAAGTGTTAAATGCCGTTTTGTTCTGCAGATTAATTGTGACAGAGGTTTGTTTCCAAGCTAAAGGCCAGAGATGAGACATTAATGAAATGCTGTAATGTACGAATATTGATTAAAGAACCCGTTATTGATTTCACCCAGAGACATATTAACCATTTTGCTACCTCAATGGAATGAATATAAATGGTTTTATTTTCATGGATTTGGCAGAATGAAATCCAGTCCATAGATCCTCATTCACCCTGATTTATAGAGGAAAGAATGGCTTGGCCAGAAGTCACTAATATAATGCCTGCAGGTTTGCTGAAATTGTCCGCTCCCTCTGCTGCTTTCAAACAGTTCAGGAATTTTAAATGGGTCATATCATTTGTATAGTCAGGGGAGGGGGGGGGTGAACTTTACCATTTCACAGTTATCATTTCATGAGCAGTGCAGAGATTGAGAACGATTTATCACATCTACTGTTTGGTGAGTAAATTGTATTTTTACTTTTATATTAACATTTCAGACACTGTGTGATTTATTGCAAGACGGAGGATTACTGTATTCTGTCTAAAGCTTTTTGGAAAAATAAAAATTGTGTACATTTAAAGGGAAACTATAGTGACAAAAACAGCTTTTAGCTTCATGAAGCAGTTTTTGGTGTATAGATCAGTCACTTGCAGTCTCCCTGCTCAAATTTCTGACATTTAGGACTTAAATCACTGTGGTTATGCAGCCCTAGTCACACCTCCCTGCATGTAACTCACACAGCCTTCCTAAACACTTCCTATAAAGCAGTGATGGCGAACCTTTTTGAGCCCGAGTGCCCAAACCGCAATACATGCCAACTTTTTTTCCCTCAAAGTGCCAACACAGCAATTAAACCTGAATACTGAGGTTTAAGTTTAGAAAAAACAACTCGTACAGTTGTCCGAACTAATTAACAACTTTTGTTTTAAAAGAAGAACACAACAGAGAGTTCAATGATACAAATTTTAAATAATGATATAAATAGATACAATTAAGCTTATATTTATTAGTATCTCCAACAAATGCAATGCATACACACAGACTACTGAACACATTCTCACACCATCCGCTAAATACATACACCGTCCGCTAAATACATACACACACGCACACCGTCCGCTAAATACATACACACACGCACACCGTCCGCTAAATACATACACACACGCACACCGTCCGCTAAATACATACACACACGCACACCGTCCGCTAAATACATACGCACACCGTCCGCTAAATACATACACACGCACACCGTCCGCTAAATACATACACACGCACACCGTCCGCTAAATACATACACACGCACACCGTCCGCTAAATACATACACACACGCACACCGTCCGCTAAATACATACACACACGCACACCGTCCGCTAAATACATACACACACACACACCGTCCGCTAAATACATACACACACACACCGTCCGCTAAATACATACGCACACACCGTCCGCTAAATACATACACAAACACACAGTTCGCTGAGTACACATGCAGACAGACTGCTGAGTACACATGCAGACAGACTGCTGAGTACACATGCAGACAGACTGCTGAGTACACATGCAGACAGACTGCTGAGTACACATGCAGACAGACTGCTGAGTACACATGCAGACAGACTGCTGAGTACACACGCAGACAGACTGCTGAGTACACACGCAGACAGACTGCTGAGTACACACACATACTGCATTGGGGTGCAGTGTATGTGTCTGTGTGGAGTGGTGTGTGTGGGCGGGCACGGTTGCTGTGTGTAGGGGGTACGGGTGCTGTGGGTGGTTAGGGGTGCTGTGGGTGGTATGGGTGTGGAGGGTAGGGGTGCTGTGGGGGTTAGGAGTAAAAATACAAAACAAAAGATATATTAGTACTTTATCCCCCCCCCCCCCCCTCCCCACTCCTAAGTGGCAGAGAACTGAGCAGTGACACTTAGAAACATAGAATGTGACGGCAGATAAGAACCATTCGGCTCATCTTGTCTGCCCAGTTTTCTAAATACTTTCATTAGTCCCTGGCCTTATCTTATAGTTAGGATAGCCTTATGCCTATCCCACGCATGCTTAAACTCCTTTACTGTGTTAACCTCTACCACTTCAGCTGGAAGGCTATTCCATGCATCCACTACCCTCTCAGTAAAGTAATACTTCCTGGTATTATTTTTAAAACTTTGCCCCTCTAATTTAAGACTGTCCTCTTGTTGTGGTAGTTTTTCTTCTTTTAAATATAGTCTCCTCCTTTACTGTGTGGATTCCCTTTATGTATTTAAATGTTTCTATCATTCCCCCCCGTCTCGTCTTTCCTCCAAGCTATGCATGTTAAGATCCTTTAACCTTTCCTGGTAAGTTTTTTTTATCCTTCAATCCATGAACCAGTTTAGTAGCCCTTCTCTGAACTCTCTCTAAGGTATCAATATCCTTCTGAAGATGCGGTCTCCAGTACTGTGTACAGTACTCCAAGTGAGGTCTCACCAGTGTTCTGTACAATGGCATGAGCACTTCCCTCTTTCTACTGCTAATACCTCTCCCTATACAACCAAGCATTCTGCTAGCATTTCCTGCTGCTCTATTACATTGTCTGCCTACCTTTAAGTCCTCAGAAATAATCACCCCTAAATCCCTTTCCTCAGATGTTGAGGTTAGGACTCTATCAAATATTCTGTACTCTACCCTTGGGGTTTTATGTCCAAGATGCATTATCTTGCACTTATCCACATTAAATGTCAGTTGCCACAACTCTGACCATTTTTCTAGTTTACCTAAATCATTTGCCATTTGGCTTATCCGTCCTGGAACATCAACCCTGTTACATATCTTGGTATCATCAAAAAGACATACCTTACCATCAAGACCTTCTGCAATATCACTAATAAAAACATTAAAGAGAATGGGTCCAAGTACAGATCCCTGAGGTACCCCACTGGTGACAAGCCCAAGCTTCGAATATACTCCATTGACTACAACCCTATGTTGCCTGTCACTCAGCCACTGCCTTACCCATTCAACAATATTGGAATCCAAACTCAAAGATTGTAGTTTATTGATAAGCCTTCTATGTGCAACAGTGTCAAAAGCCTTACTGAAATCTAGGTAAGCAATGTCTACTGCACCACCCTGATCTATAATTTTAGTTACCCAATCAAAAAAATCAATAAGATTAGTTTGGCATGATCTCCCTGAAGTAAACCCATGTTGTCTCTGATCTTGAAATCCATGTGTTTTTAGATGTTCAACAATCCTATCCTTTAACATGGTTTCCATCACTTTCCCCACTACTGAAGTTAGGCTTACTGGCCTATAGTTGCCCGACTCCTCCCTATTACCTTTCTTGTGAATGGGCACAACATTCGCTAACTTCCAATCTTCTGGGACTACTCCTGTTATCAATGATTGGTTAAATAAATCTGTTAATGGTTTTGCTAGTACACCACTAAGCTCTTTTAATAGCTTTGGGTGTATTCCATCAGGTCCCACTGACTTATTTGTCTTTACTTTTGACAGTTGAAATAGAACCTCTTCCTCTGTAAACTCACGTGTAATAAATGACTCATTTGCCCTTTTTCCTAACTGAGGTCCCTTTCCTTCATTTTCATCTGTAAATACCGAAAAAAAATATTCATTGAGGCAGTCGGCTAGACCTTTATCCTCATCTACATACCTTCCTTTTGTTTTTAATCAAACTAATCCTTGTTTTACTTTACTTTTCTCATTTATGTATCTAAAAAAAGTTTTGGCCCCTTTTTTTTTTACTGACTGTGCTATTTTCTCTTCTGTGTGTGATTTGGAGAGTAGAAAGGGTATCTTGCTACACAGAATAAGGTTCAAGTGTATTTTAGCAGCTTTTTTATATCTTATATTATTTTAACTTTTGTCATTCATTGTGCTCTCTTATCAGTCTTTGTACACTTGCAAATTATACACAACATTGCTGTGCTGTGATATGTTCATATGCTATCTTTGTATCCCTTGCTTCAAATAAATGTTATGCCGGTATGTTTTCAAATGAAAAGTGCTCGGCAGTGAAGGGGTTAAAGACCAGAGCTATGCAATAGTCAGACTTCTAGCATTTAACCCCTTGATGGTAATAATACAGTTCAGATCAGGCAGAACTTTGTCTAATAATTGATCGAAGTCTCTCCTAAATGCAGAATGTGAGAGTCCCTGATAAAACCCGTGATCTGGAATTACCCTGCGTTCTGGTATAAAACTAAAAGCAAGGCGGCTGCCGTCAGACACCTTGCACCCCAGCGGATTCTGAGCAATCACTTGACACATTCCTTGAATTCCGAGAGCTAGGTGCAGCTGTATGATGAATTAAATCACCCTATGGCCGCTCACCAAGTTTACCAGACTGTATGCTTCTGATAAACTCCTCGGCAGCAGATTCACGTGTCTAATAATGCTGTACTGCAAAGGAAGCACTGCTCTTAATCTGAATATTCACTTTGGGTCAATATCCTTCCGTTCTCCTTATCTCGCTGGTGCTCTCTTGCACCAAACAGGGCTGTTCACCAAGATGTGAATTCTCTAAAACTTGACATTTTAGGCCCGAATAGCCAGGTCAGCTTTATTTTAATTTTGGGTTAATTTCTGGAATTCTGATTTAAGTGAATGAGCCTGGGGCTGTCAGTTGGGTTTTGTGTTCACAGACCCGTATCTTCTAACACTTTAAATAGTGATTGAAGTAGAATGTCTGATTCTTGTGCAGTACAATAACATTGTGTGAAAATGTTGCTTTAAGCGAATGGTTTTAGTTTCCTATATTTTTTTTTTTTTACCCAGCTCGTAGTGAATTCAGAAAATCGATAAGAAGCTAAATGCTCGGTTTCCCCTTCTTGACATGCCGTGACTGACTCATAAAACAAACGTTGCCTTCCCTGAATGTAATATGCCATCCCTACAGTACAGAGCAGATTATCATGCTGGTACTAGCTGTGTACAGATGGCTGCTGGGATCTCTCATGTCTAACACACCTTTGCAGATCTGTTGGGCTCCGTGTTGGCGACTTCCTGAAGAAATCCGAATAAAAATGGGCTACATGGTTTATTAAATGACCTGTCAGTGTCCATAATGCACGGCCGCTTTTGAGGTGATTTACATTTCAGGAGTATCCCATTTCAAAGGCCCTTTCTAATAGCTTTTATGATTAAATAATGACTATTTAATAAGTTATTAGGGCCTGGCTGTCAATCAGCCATTGAAGTTTACTTCCTCCTCCTGATCTTTTCCCTGAGCTAACGGAAGTCGCGGGCGCGCTCTACGTGAGTCCGTCCCCCGCATTCCTCTTCTCAGACCAGAGATCAGACCAGTATTCATTATGCGGGGATGGCTTCAGATGTTTCTCAATGAGAAGCCTCTGATAGGGTCATCTCAATCTGTCCTTACTGGTAAAATATTTTATAAATTAAAGATTTCCCAATGAGGAAACCGAAAGGGGTGCGTGCTAGGGCTACAAATCGTAAAAACTGCAGCTTTTGCAAGCTCATTTACGATATACCCCAGTGAACACAGGTTTTGGAAAACACATGCATGTTCACTGGGGGTATATCTGCTAAACAGTCATTTATATTTTCTTCTTAGCCCTGAGGAATGTTTCCTTTCTAGAAACGGAGATGACGTTTCCTTAATGCGTGACTAACCTGGCCGCGCATTTGGGTTTTCCATCTTGCTGCACGTTCCCCATTAACCATTTGGCCAATGTGTTAACAATGTGCTGGTTGCCAGAGGGTTAATGCAGAATGACTACCTGTGACTGAATAGATTTTCCCTTTATGCTTGCCCCGGGGCTCATATTCTCATCCCACAGAAACAGGCTAGACTAGTTCCATGGTTTAAAGTAGAGACGTTTCAAAGCAATGGTTTCTGCCTGTAGAACAAACTGCTATTATACAGCGTCTAATCGTCGACCAGTAACCATTTCTATTAATATATTATATATGCTCACTGCTGGATTTAATATTAACCTGGGCGTAATGCAGTTCGCCCTCTGTTTCTGTCCATCTCGGCCCCTCCTGTGTGAACGGTTTAAAAAGTGATAGCGACCACACAGGGTTTCCGTCATTCTAACAATTATCGTGTTCCTGTGTCCAGGATGCCAAACCATGGCGTCTGAACTGCCATGTTGGAGCTACGGTGGACATACATTTCCTTTGCATGTCTTACTCTGCAAGCAGGCAATGCACCGGGACACTTCGAGCACTATAAACACTTCTTGCACGAGAGCTGCAATTAATTGGTGCTGCTCAGATTGTGTGAAAACGTGTTCGCTACACTTGGCACGTTTATTAGAAGCATTAGCAGCCCCTGGCTTCTTGATGTGTGTAATGGCACAAACATAAAGCTGGGACACAGCAGTGACCTTATCAGGCACCACAACCACTACATCATGGGAGCTGATCTACCGTTTTGACATTCCCGCTTTTGAAGTATTCCCTGTAATCCGTTTTCCTGTCTCATTTACTTATAGCACTGTCTATTAAACTTATTGTGAATTTAACAAGTGAATATGAAGCTGCAGAAAGTCTATTTTTAACAGTTGACAGGTTTTTTTCCGGTCTTCTAAAACCATTAAATCCACCTGTTCAACAGCATACGCTTTGTTGAACCCCCTATCCTTGAAATAGCCATGCTGTACTGAGTCCTGCACCTGTTCTTAAACAGGCTAAATACCGGCATCTAATCACGAGAAAGGTCATAGTGCGAGCTGTGAAGCATTCTGGGAGGGATACAGTGACTTTAGAACATGTGGTATTACCCTTCTTGTAACCCCAGAGTCACGGCTTAGCTCTGATATTCCCATCTAAGCCTGTGCAGTCATTCTGGGGGAGGAGTGCCATATATTATCATATATGATATTATTATTATTATAGTGTTATAAAAGGGATTTTTACAAAGTCAAATTTTTAGTACGGTAAATTCCTCCAGTTTTCACAGAAATTTGAGTTTAACAAGACTGCCAAATTTAGATAAATACTTAATTTAATTATTGATTAATATTTACAGAATGTATACTTTATTTACAATGTAGGTTAATAAAGGAGTCATCCCACTCTTATAACAACTTCAGCACATTGAAGGTGGCATGGGGCAAGAGTGGAGGCCGAGGTGGAGGGAGGAGGCCGAGGTGGAGGGAGGAGGCCGAGGTGGAGGGAGGAGGCCGAGGTGGAGGGAGGAGGCCGAGGTGGAGGGAGGAGGCCGAGGTGGAGGGAGGAGGCCGAGGTGGAGGGAGGAGGCCGAGGTGGAGGGAGGAGGCCGAGGTGGAGGGAGGAGGCCGAGGTGAAGGGAGGTGGAGGAGGAGGGTGAGAAGACCGAGGTGGAAGCTGAGGGTGGAGGCAGAGGAGGAGGTGAGTTATTATGGGGGTGAAAGTGTTCCTTTAAAGATTAATATGGAAACTCGTATTATCTGGGTTTGAAAACAAGCCGTACAAGCCTACTGCTCTGTATGTTTACCTTTTATTGCTTTATTATAGTAGATGTCTAACCTGTGCAGTTAGTTATTTTACCTACAGCAATTAGAAAGCCATAGATACTAGGTTAATGACGTTTAATAAACTCTACCCATCTCTATGCAGTATTAATCTACATCACAATGGCCTTTCTTAGTGAATCGTGGAAACCGTGAATCTGCACGAACGGCTCTGTATTGGACGGGTTTTTATAATCCTATAAATGTTTCATACCGTATACAAAACACCTCATTTTCCCGATCCAGGTAATTCGGAAGTCAGACTCGTTATCAGTGCGGCTTTTATCGTATTTATATTCTATAGATTTCTAGTGTCTCTACACCGTTTGGTAGAAAGTTCAAGCGCTGTTACTTCATAACTGCATATTTTCCCGTTTCTAACTGTTCGTACCAGAATAGGACAATCAGAGGGACTATTATCTCGTTCTTGTTTTGGGAACTGCCCTGGTAGTAAGTAGTTCATCCCAGTACATGATGATAGGAACGGTTTGATGAACTGATCGTTATGGTTAAATATCATACCATGGCTCCTATCTGTTTACACACTATATAACCGTTTAAGAACAACTCATTTATGGAGATTAATTTGTGGAATTGAGGTATCTCAGATTTTATTATTGTAGCATTGTTGGGCAATCTGTCTCATTGCCACAGGATTGAAACTCTTGAAGTCCAGATAATTGCCCAGGATTTAGCCACATACCATGATATTCATAGGAAGTCTCTGGGTTCAGGTTTCAGTTTTCTGTGATAATCTATTTGATGATGGGAATATCACAGTTGTTCAGGCAGTATCTAAAAAGACGTCCTAAGCACCAAAACAACTTTAGCGTAATGAAGCCATTTTTTGGTTTTCAAGTCATGCCCCTGCAGTCTCACTGCTTAATTCTCTGCCTTTTAGGAATTAAATCCCTTTGTTTATGCAGCTCTAGCCACACCTCCCTCCACAGTCTCCCTACATACTTCCTGTAAAGAGCGATCTAATCATTAAACCTTTTTTTAGCACAGGGTGTTTTAAGGAAAGCTATAGAGTTAGGAATACAAATATAGGATGTTATAGTACCCTAGTCACTGTTTAGGTCACCCCTCCCCCCGGGACCCAGGCAACTCGATTACAATAAATGGTCTGAGTGCCTATAGTGTCCCTTTAATTAAAATTTTCTTATCGCCTGCGGGGAGGTGTGACTAGTGCTGCATAAACAAAGTGCTTTAACTCCTAAACGGCAGAGAATTAAGCAGTGTCATTGCAGGGGTATGATCTATACACCAAAACTGCTTCATTAAGCGAATGTTGTTTTGGTGCTTATAGTGTCACTTTAAGAACCGTTTATTAGGAGATCAAGTGTCTGATTCCTTCACCTTTCCTTATAAACTCCCTTTTGTCCTCTGTGTACTTTGTAATAAACACGATGTCAATGAATGCCAACGAATGCAGCTTAAACGTACAAATATTGTAATGCTTCGACTTCTCTCCCGTATCTGTTTTTTCATTTTCCATCCAAATAAAGCTGGCGAAACTCTGTGTTCCTGTTTAGAGACCCCTGTTTGCTCTGCCAGATATCTGCTGTGAGATCATGGTTTTAGTTAGAGGACAAACTTGCGAGTTTCTTGAACAGTACAGCGTCCCTGGATTTAGTGAACGTTGTATGAGACCCGCCAGAGTCACAGCACAACCATCAGACACAGTCCCAAGGCCCCATGCTGGTGTTCAGAGGAGAGGAATTAAATGCAACAGTTAGACCGTATAGATAGTTTGCCGGGTTTAACCCTGTATAGTCATTGTACAGACACCTGGAGGGATTTATTACTGATCCCTTCAGATCCAGGTCTGTTTTTCTCTGCCTGCGTGACGTGTGCTGTTCAGACCAGCTATGAATGTGTTAATGAGCGATTTGTTTTTCCATTCTTTTCAGTAAACTGAGGGAAGCTCACTCAATTCGAATCAGATGTGCATCCTTATAAAATGCTTTACATGTCTGCCTGGACCCTGCTGCTCTGAGCACCAGGCCAGAACCTCGCCATTCACATCTCCACATGGATAAATAGACATCCTGTGTGCAGAGAATGGGGGTCCCCTCGCTCACCAGACCAGAACCTCACCATTCACATCTTCACATGGGTAAATAGACATCCTGTGTGCAGAGAATGGAGGTCCCCTCGCTGACCAGACCAGAACCTCACCATTCACATCTCCACATGGGTAAATAGACATCCTGTGTGCAGAGAATGGGGGTCCCCTCGCTCACCAGGCCAGAAACTCGCCATTCACATCTCCACATGGGTAAATAGACGTTCTGTGTGCAGAGAATGGAGGTCCCCTCGTTTACCAGGCCAGAACCTCACCATTCACATCTCCTCATGGGTAAATAGACGTCCTGTGTGCACAGAATGGAGGTCACCTCGCGCACCAAGCCACAACATAGTCATTCACATCTCCACATGGGTAAATAGACATCCTGTGTGCAGAGAATGGGGGTCCCCTCGCTCACCAGGCCAGAAACTCACCATTCACAACTCTACATGGATAAATAGACATCCTGTGTGCAGAGAATGGGGGTCCCCTCGCTCACCAGACCAGAACCTCACCATTCACATCTCCACATGGGTAAATAGACATCCTGTGTGCAGAGAATGGAGGTCCCCTCGCTGACCAGACCAGAACCTCACCATTCACATCTCCACATGGGTAAATAGACGTCCTGTGTGCACAGAATGGAGGTCACCTCGCGCACCAAGCCACAGCATAGTCATTCACATCTCCACATGGATAAATAGACATCCTGTGTGCAGAGAATGGGGGTCCCCTCGCGCACCAAGCCACAACATAGTCATTGACATCTCTACATGGGTACATAGACATCCTGTGTGCAGAGAATGGAGGTCACCTCGCTTACCAGGCCACAACATAGTCATTCACATCTCCACATGGGTAAATAGACATCCTGTGTGCACAGAATGGAGGTCACCTCGCGCACCAAGCCACAACATAGTCATTGACATCTCTACATGGGTACATAGACATCCTGTGTGCAGAGAATGGAGGTCCCCTCGTTTACCAGGCCAGAACCTCACCATTCACATCTCCTCATGGGTAAATAGACGTCCTGTGTGCACAGAATGGAGGTCACCTCGCGCACCAAGCCACAACATAGTCATTCACATCTCCACATGGATAAATAGACATCCTGTGTGCAGAGAATGGGGGTCCCCTCGCGCACCAAGCCACAACATAGTCATTCACATCTCCACATGGGTAAATAGACATCCTGTGTGCAGAGAATGGGGGTCCCCTCGCTCACCAGGCCAGAAACTCACCATTCACAACTCCACATGGGTAAATAGACGTTCTCTATCTATCTATCTATCTACCCATACCCGCTGGCTCGGCCTGGCTAACTGACAGCAGCATGCAGTACAGCCCCCTCTCTATCTATCTATCTACCCACCCGCTGGCTCGGCCTATCTAACTGACAGCAGCATGCAGTACAGTCCTCTCGTTACTCACTCTCTCTCTCTCTCTCTATATATATATATATATATATATATATATATATATCTATATCTATATCTATATCAATACCTGCTGGCTCGGCCTGTCTAACTGACAGCAGCATGCAGTACAGTCCTCTCGTTACTCTCTCTCTCTCTCTCTCTCTCTCTCTCTCTCTCTCTCTCTCTCTCTCTCTCTCTATATATCTATATCTATATCTATATCAATACCTGCTGGCTCGGCCTGTCTAACTGGCAGCAGCATGCAGTACAGTCCCCTTAGTTTAAAGCTCTTTTTTTGGAACCGTGGCTGCTTTCCTGATTTCTCTATTAAAAGATTTTCGTTTAATCTGTAGAGAATGATCAATGCTTTATAAGCCAGCTCGTGACGTTCCTGTTTAACTAATCCCTTTGTGTTTCTGGCTTTGAATCTGTGGCCCGCGGCCTCCTTCACTATAAAACAATTAACAGTATTTATTCAGCTTGAGCCGTTTTGGGGCCTATTTTCTGATTCCAGCCAAGGTGCAGAGTGATGAGTCCAACACCAAATATTACCGCATTAGTTTGGCCCTTGAAGGGTTAAGGTCGAGGCTCGTGACTCGTTTAACCTCTATAAATAAAAGCACTTTGCTGGTTGCATATTTCCCGTGATTACCAGTTACCATGCGTTCTATGGACGGTGTGTGAAACTGCAGATTGCTGATCCATGGATTGTAACGGAGAATGAATTTAAGATTTTAATAACCACGCTGAATACAGACTTTATTTGGAGAGCTTTCTCAGTTCCAATATTTTGGCCAAAGTTCACCTTGCATGCCTGTCCATTATCATTGTTTCTACCTTTTATATTTATATAAAACCTGAACGTGGCACGGCACTTACAGCATTCCCATGAGGCCTTGCCTGCAGGCTATGAATGTGCGTAATGGATGACGATGGCGCAGAGTAGGTCAGTTTTAGGCTAGCTTCGTCTATACACGTCACCACGTAAAGTTTAATTCCGGTCAAAGGTGATTGAGAAATGCTCAATTCTCCAGGTAAAGAATGCATGAATTGGCCGGGTCCTTATTAAATGAAGGAGTATTTACATTCCTGGGCTGTAATTAGATTGGAACAGAATTACTGACACATTCTTATAATATTGTGACTTTTTCAGTCATTGCCAGCACTCCATGCCCCTCTCCCAGAGAGCAGATTCATAGTTACATAGTTACATAGCTGAAAAGAGACTTGCATCCATCAAGTTCAGCCTTCCTCACATATGGGTGAGATTCAGATACTCTTATAATTCAAAACACACTACGTTCATTTTCCTTTCTTTCATATAGTACCAGGGTTGGCCGAAATCTAGATCCCCCGCTCCCATGATGCATTTCAACCTGTATAGATTGGAAGATGGTTAGAGCTGGGCCTTCTTCACCTCTTGCCTCCGTTCTATTCTGTTTGTAAATGACTTGGCACTGCAGAATATGTTGTCGCTATATACACTGATCAGCTACAACACTAACACCACTGACAGGTGTAGTTAATAACATTGATTATATTGTTACAATGGCACCTGCCAAGGTGTGGGATATAGGACACTATTTAAACATGGCTGCCTACTTGGAGTAAAGGTTAGCAAGTGATTCCCTGAGTAGAGGTGGTCATGTATATGTATGCATTACAAAATAGAGGCTATATTACATGTAATAAATAATTGTAAGTAATTGCCAGCAAATGATGACAATTTTCCTTTAAGGCGTAACAGATTGGGATCTGTATTTTGCCCACCTGCCTGACACTGATGTAATTGGTTTGCACAGTTTAAATCCATGTGACCGCCTTTTTGAGGTTAGTGGCTGCAGGGAGATATTAGCCATTAAGTGGAGTTAACCTGGAAGTTGTGGATTTGCCATGCGTACAGTTTCCCATGGCAAGGTCAAGTGTTTCTGCAATGTATGGGAATGTGTAACCATATCCCTCTCTTATTTCCCCTGCAGCTCGAAGACTGCACCCTCCAGTTATCCACGAATGGGAATTATCTGGATATCGAGCTGTCCCTGGCTGAGCAGAGAGATTACCTGGAGGCTTTCTTTGATGACATAAGGTACAGACAATCTCTTTATCGCTGGGGATGGAAGATACAGACACCTCTCTGGGGAAACTGTGCTCTTCCCACCCTGTTGTTGGTGTCATTCCACATTCGCCTGCCTCTGGTAGGGTGCCATCCTGCAGCGCTCTCCCCATTACTTACGAAGGCTGCATGCTTTATTTCTGGGGAAGGGTACGGTACACCTGTTGGAGTCACAGCTCTCACCCAATCACTTCTATTGGAAGCGTACTGTGTTAGCCCATTATTGCCCGGCAAAGTTTACTGCAATCCTTCCAACATACTGTTAGAGAGATAATGTGTGGCCCTGTGGTTACTGGTAGAGAGGTAATGTGTGGCCCTGTGGTTATTGATAGAGAGGTAATGTGTGGCCCTGTGATTACTGATAGAGAGGTAATGTGTGGCCCTGTGGTTACTGATAGAGAGGTAATGTGTGGCCCTGTGGTTACTGATAGAGAGGTAATGTGTGGCCCTGTGATTACTGATAGAGAGGTAATGTGTGGCCCTGTGATTACTGATAGAGAGGTAATGTGTGGCCCTGTGATTACTGATAGAGAGGTAATGTGTGGCCCTGTGGTTACTGATAGAGAGGTAATGTGTGGCCCTGTGGTTACTGGTAGAGAGGTAATGTGTGGCCCTGTGATTACTGATAGAGAGGTAATGTGTGGCCCTGTGATTACTGATAGAGAGGTAATGTGTGGCCCTGTGGTTACTGGTAGAGAGATAATGTGTGGCCCTGTGATTACTGATAGAGAGGTAATGTGTGGTTACTGGTAGAGAGATAATGTGTGGCCCTGTGGTTACTGATAGAGAGGTAATGTGTGGCCCTGTGGTTACTGGTAGAGAGATAATGTGTGGCCCTGTGATTACTGATAGAGAGGTAATGTGTGGCCCTGTGATTACTGATAGAGAGGTAATGTGTGGCCCTGTGATTACTGATAGAGAGGTAATGTGTGGCCCTGTGATTACTGATAGAGAGGTAATGTGTGGCCCTGTGATTACTGATAGAGAGGTAATGTGTGGCCCTGTGGTTACTGATAGAGAGGTAATGTGTGGCCCTGTGGTTACTGATAGAGAGGTAATGTGTGGCCCTGTGATTACTGATAGAGAGGTAATGTGTGGCCCTGTGATTACTGATAGAGAGGTAATGTGTGGTCCTGTGTATATTGATAGAGATGTAATGTGTGGTCCTGTGTATATTGATAGAGATGTAATGTGTGACTCTGTGGATATTGGTAGAGAGGTAATGTGTGGCCCTGTGGTTACTGGTAGAGAGGTAATGTGTAGCCGTGTGGATGTTGGTAGAGAGGTAATGTGTAGCCGTGTGGATATTGATAGAGAGGTAATGTGTGGCCCTGTGGTTACTGGTAGAGAGGTAATGTGTAGCCGTGTGGATATTGATAGAGAGGTAATGTGTGGCCCTGTGGTTACTGGTAGAGAGGTAATGTGTAGCCGTGTGGATGTTGGTAGAGAGGTAATGTGTAGCCGTGTGGATATTGGTAGAGAGGTAATGTGTGGTCCTGTGGTTACTGGTAGAGAGGTAATGTGTGGCCCTGTGGTTACTGGTAGAGAGGTAATGTGTAGCCGTGTGGATATTGGTAGAGAGGTAATGTGTGGTCCTGTGGTTACTGGTAGAGAGGTAATGTGTGACCCTGTGGTTACTGGTAGAGAGGTGATTTTGGCCCTGTGGATACTGATAGAGTGGTGATGTGTGACTCTGTGGATATTGGTAGAGAGGTGATGTGTGGCTCTGTGGTTACTAGTAGAGTGGTAAAACGTGGCCCTGTAAATTAAAATAATTTTTATATAAACCCTTATAAGTCGACGTAAAATATCTACTGTGAAATAAAAAGTCACATCCAAACATTTTCGGTAGTTGTGGACCAATTCCTTTACAAATCGTGTCCTTGAAGATCTGCCGGAGAGCGTTACTATGGTAACTTATTAACAGTTAGCAGAGTTGGGAAATACGATTTGATTCATCCTCCAAATATTCCCGGACTGATTCGGGCACGCGTGGCTAGATATTCAGAGGGTTTCATTTGTGAGATGACATATTTTGTGTTGTTAATTTTATTGATCTGCTTTGTGAGTTCACTGCTGGAATTTCTCATGGTTTGTTGCAGCGAGCCTGGCATTCTGTAACATCGATGCCTCCTTTATCAGGGAACGCAGCAATGTGGCGTGGTTGGCACATGTCCTATCTCTCTAACCTGTGGATTTGTTGTTTAGTTGCTGTGTTTTTTTATCATTTGGCCGAACTCTGATTCTTTCAAGCAGGGATTCGTATTGTGACAGTAATATGGATTGGCAGGCATCTTTGTGTTTCCTGTATGTGCCAACGCAGAGTTCTGTTCATTAAACATGACCAGTATGAATCAGCCTGGGTATCTTAACCATCAGATATTACTGGGTATCGTAACTGTTGGATATTACTGGGTATCGTAACCGTCGGATATGACTGGGTATCGTAACCGTCGGATATGACTGGGTATCGTAACTGTCGGATATGACTGGGTATCGTAACTGTTGGATATGACTGGGTATCGTAACTGTTGGATATGACTGGGTATCGTAACTGTTGGATATGACTGGGTATCGTAACTGTTGGATATGACTGGGTATCGTAACTGTTGGATATGACTGGGTATCGTAACTGTTGGATATGACTGGGTATCGTAACTGTTGGATATGACTGGGTATCGTAACTGTTGGATATGACTGGGTATCGTAACTGTCGGATATGACTGGGTATCGTAACTGTCGGATATGACTGGGTATCGTAACTGTCGGATATGACTGGGTATCGTAACTGTCGGATATGACTGGGTATCGTAACTGTCGGATATGACTGGGTATCGTAACTGTCGGATATGACTGGGTATCGTAACTGTCGGATATGACTGGGTATCGTAACTGTCGGATATGACTGGGTATCGTAACTGTCGGATATGACTGGGTATCGTAACTGTCGGATATGACTGGGTATCGTAACTGTCGGATATGACTGGGTATCGTAACTGTCGGATATGACTGGGTATCGTAACTGTCGGATATGACTGGGTATCGTAACTGTCGGATATGACTGGGTATCGTAACTGTCGGATATGACTGGGTATCGTAACTGTCGGATATGACTGGGTATCGTAACTGTCGGATATGACTGGGTATCGTAACTGTCGGATATGACTGGGTATCGTAACTGTCGGATATGACTGGGTATCGTAACTGTCGGATATGACTGGGTATCGTAACTGTCGGATATGACTGGGTATCGTAACTGTCGGATATGACTGGGTATCGTAACTGTCGGATATGACTGGGTATCGTAACTGTCGGATATGACTGGGTATCGTAACTGTCGGATATGACTGGGTATCGTAACTGTCGGATATGACTGGGTATCGTAACTGTCGGATATGACTGGGTATCGTAACTGTCGGATATGACTGGGTATCGTAACTGTCGGATATGACTGGGTATCGTAACTGTCGGATATGACTGGGTATCGTAACTGTCGGATATGACTGGGTATCGTAACTGTCGGATATGACTGGGTATCGTAACTGTCGGATATGACTGGGTATCGTAACTGTCGGATATGACTGGGTATCGTAACTGTCGGATATGACTGGGTATCGTAACTGTCGGATATGACTGGGTATCGTAACTGTCGGATATGACTGGGTATCGTAACTGTCGGATATGACTGGGTATCGTAACTGTCGGATATGACTGGGTATCGTAACTGTCGGATATGACTGGGTATCGTAACTGTCGGATATGACTGGGTATCGTAACTGTCGGATATGACTGGGTATCGTAACTGTCGGATATGACTGGGTATCGTAACTGTCGGATATGACTGGGTATCGTAACTGTCGGATATGACTGGGTATCGTAACTGTCGGATATGACTGGGTATCGTAACTGTCGGATATGACTGGGTATCGTAACTGTCGGATATGACTGGGTATCGTAACTGTCGGATATGACTGGGTATCGTAACTGTCGGATATGACTGGGTATCGTAACTGTCGGATATGACTGGGTATCGTAACTGTCGGATATGACTGGGTATCGTAACTGTCGGATATGACTGGGTATCGTAACTGTCGGATATGACTGGGTATCGTAACTGTCGGATATTACTGGGTATCGTAACTGTCGGATATTACTGGGTATCGTAACTGTCGGATATTACTGGGTATCGTAACTGTCGGATATTACTGGGTATCGTAACTGTCGGATATGACTGGGTATCGTAACTGTCGGATATGACTGGGTATCGTAACTGTCGGATATGACTGGGTATCGTAACTGTCGGATATGACTGGGTATCGTAACTGTCGGATATGACTGGGTATCGTAACTGTCGGATATGACTGGGTATCGTAACTGTCGGATATGACTGGGTATCGTAACTGTCGGATATGACTGGGTATCGTAACTGTCGGATATGACTGGGTATCGTAACTGTCGGATATGACTGGGTATCGTAACTGTCGGATATGACTGGGTATCGTAACTGTCGGATATGACTGGGTATCGTAACTGTCGGATATGACTGGGTATCGTAACTGTCGGATATGACTGGGTATCGTAACTGTCGGATATGACTGGGTATCGTAACTGTCGGATATGACTGGGTATCGTAACTGTCGGATATGACTGGGTATCGTAACTGTCGGATATGACTGGGTATCGTAACTGTCGGATATGACTGGGTATCGTAACTGTCGGATATGACTGGGTATCGTAACTGTCGGATATGACTGGGTATCGTAACTGTCGGATATGACTGGGTATCGTAACTGTCGGATATGACTGGGTATCGTAACTGTCGGATATGACTGGGTATCGTAACTGTCGGATATGACTGGGTATCGTAACTGTCGGATATGACTGGGTATCGTAACTGTCGGATATGACTGGGTATCGTAACTGTCGGATATGACTGGGTATCGTAACTGTCGGATATGACTGGGTATCGTAACTGTCGGATATGACTGGGTATCGTAACTGTCGGATATGACTGGGTATCGTAACTGTCGGATATGACTGGGTATCGTAACTGTCGGATATGACTGGGTATCGTAACTGTCGGATATTACTGGGTATCGTAACTGTCGGATATTACTGGGTATCGTAACTGTCGGATATTACTGGGTATCGTAACTGTCGGATATTACTGGGTATCGTAACTGTCGGATATTACTGGGTATCGTAACTGTCGGATATTACTGGGTATCGTAACTGTCGGATATTACTGGGTATCGTAACTGTCGGATATTACTGGGTATCGTAACTGTCGGATATTACTGGGTATCGTAACTGTCGGATATTACTGGGTATCGTAACTGTCGGATATTACTGGGTATCGTAACTGTCGGATATTACTGGGTATCGTAACTGTCGGATATTACTGGGTATCGTAACTGTCGGATATTACTGGGTATCGTAACTGTCGGATATTACTGGGTATCGTAACTGTCGGATATTACTGGGTATCGTAACTGTCGGATATTACTGGGTATCGTAACTGTCGGATATTACTGGGTATCGTAACTGTCGGATATTACTGGGTATCGTAACTGTCGGATATTACTGGGTATCGTAACTGTCGGATATTACTGGGTATCGTAACTGTCGGATATTACTGGGTATCGTAACTGTCGGATATTACTGGGTATCGTAACTGTCGGATATTACTGGGTATCGTAACTGTCGGATATTACTGGGTATCGTAACTGTCGGATATTACTGGGTATCGTAACTGTCGGATATTACTGGGTATCGTAACTGTCGGATATTACTGGGTATCGTAACTGTCGGATATTACTGGGTATCGTAACTGTCGGATATTACTGGGTATCGTAACTGTCGGATATTACTGGGTATCGTAACTGTCGGATATTACTGGGTATCGTAACTGTCGGATATTACTGGGTATCGTAACTGTCGGATATTACTGGGTATCGTAACTGTCGGATATGACTGGGTATCGTAACTGTCGGATATGACTGGGTATCGTAACTGTCGGATATTACTGGGTATCGTAACCGTCGGATATTACTGGGTATCGTAACTGTCGGATATTACTGGGTATCGTAACTGTCGGATATTACTGGGTATCGTAACCGTCGGATATTACTGGGTATCGTAACCGTCGGATATTACTGGGTATCGTAACCGTCGGATATTACTGGGTATCGTAACCGTCGGATATTACTGGGTATCGTAACCGTCGGATATTACTGGGTATCGTAACCGTCGGATATTACTGGGTATCGTAACTGTCGGATATCACAGTCCCATGCGTTTCATGTACTGCAGCAGAACATGTTACGGCTCTCCGCTATATGATTCTGCAGGGGTATATGATGTTTTAATGAGATGCATGGTAAACCCCATTTACCACGTGGCCGTGGATCCCAAATAGATTGCGCCAAGCAATCACCATGTATTTATCACCGTGCCGCTTGTCTGACTCTGTCAATATCTGCCTTAAAATGCCTTTTTGTGAAGCGGTTTGTTTATTGGCAGAATGTGGCGTTTTGGGATGGTGCACGCTGTACGTTAACTTATTTGCTGAGGGGATACTACACACAATCCCCGTATTACACTCTGGGGGTTGGTTCCTTTGGCTTGTTTTATCTCTTCATCTCACTCTCGCTTGGAATTGATATTCGGGCCGTGGATTCAGGAGAATTGCCGGGCCCTCTGTAATGATTGCGGAGCCATGACTTCCTGAATTGACAAACCGGGTGACTATTCCAAGATTATTCCGACATGTACTAAATCATTCTCCAAAAATCAAATTCATTTCTGTTTAGGTCTGTTTATTATTCTTTCCATGAGTTGGTTTAATATGACTACATTTCCCTAACTCCTATTGAATATGTAAAAATCTGAAATGATGGTGAGATTTGGTTAATGAAGACTTCTGTCTCTGGATACAGATATCAACGTGCATCTTTCTGTTGAGAATGTATCGTTAGGAGTGCAAAGCACTGCGTGGTACCCTGAACTCGTCCCACCTGCAGAATGCACTTTATATCCGACAGGAGCAGACTCCCTTCTGTGCTGCTCTGGGACTTCAGGGCTTGTCTGTGTCAGGGGCAGAGAGTGCTACAAACATATTTACATTTTTTATCACAGCGGTGAGAAGTTCAGTCTCAGTTAGTGTAAGTTTACTCCGATTTGGGGTAGTTGCAATCAAGCCAAAAGCAAATCTGTCCGAATTCTGAAAATCTATTTTCAGTTAATTTATTAGGGAACAAACACCAGGTGTTTGAAGCAAATGCCCTTTCCATGTGATTTTTGATCAAGTTACATTCCACTTTTACTTGTTTAGGTAAGATTGATGCCAAGTAATCAGTTTTTTTTCCCCAAGTTCCTGCAAATTGGACTCAAAAGTGATATTCTCATTAATTTATACTGACACATTCACAAAAATAGGAGAAATGGACATTGAACCAACTTAGGTGCACGGGAGGCTCATGGGAAAGTTAATTTGCCTGATATGTCATTGTGCGTTAAATAGTTCATTTGTAAAGTGTGTAGTTATGTTTCATAAATGGAATAATCCACGTTACAATAAATGATCCACTGTGCTGAGCTGCAGTTAATTGCCAAGTGACTTGTCCCACTACAAGCAGATACCTCCTGCCCTTTCTGTGACTCTGTATTGTACGAGGTAATCGCCGCGCTATGAGCAGATACCTCCTGCCCTTTCTGTGACTCTGTATTGTACGAGGTGATAGCCCCGCTATGAGCAGATACCTCCTGCCCTTTCTGTGACTCTGTATTGTACGAGGTGATAGCCCCGCTATGAGCAGATACCTCCTGCCCTTTCTGTGACTCTGTATTGTACGAGGTGATAGCCCCGCTATGAGCAGATACCTCCTGTCCTTTCTGTGACTCTGTATTGTACGAGGTGATAGCCCCGCTATGAGCAGATACCTCCTGCCCTTTCTGTGACTCTGTATTGTACGAGGTGATAGCCCCGCAATGAGCAGATACCTCCTGTCCTTTCTGTGACTCTGTATTGTACGAGGTGATAGCCCCGCTATGAGCAGATACCTCCTGCCCTTTCTGTGACTCTGTATTGTACGAGGTGATAGCCCCGCTATGAGCAGATACCTCCTGCCCTTTCTGTGACTCTGTATTGTACGAGGTGATAGCCCCGCTATGAGCAGATACCTCCTGTCCTTTCTGTGACTCTGTATTGTACGAGGTGATAGCCCCGCTATGAGCAGATACCTCCTTCCCTTTCTGTGACTCTGTATTGGACGAGGTGATAGCCCTGCTATGAGCAGATACCTCCTTCCCTTTCTGTGACTCTGTATTGTACGAGGTGATAGCCCCGCTATGAGCAGATACCTCCTTTCCTTTCTGTGACTCTGTATTGTGTGAGGTGATGGCCCCGGGGCCCCGCTTTAAGCAGATACCTCCTGCCCTTTCTGTGACTCTGTATTGTACGAGGTGATAGCCCCACTATAAGCAGATACCTCCTGTACTTTCTGTGCCTCTGTATTGTATGAGGTGATAGCCCCACTTTGAGCAGATACCTCCTGCCCTTTCTGTGACTCTGTATTGTACGAGGCGATAGCCCCGCTATGAGCAGATACCTACTGCCCTTTCTGTGACTCTGTATTGTACGAGGTGATAGCCCCGCTATGAGCAGATACCTCCTGCCCTTTCTGTGACTCTGTATTGTACGAGGTGATGGCCCCGCTATGAGCAGATACCTCCTGCCCTTTCTGTGACTCTGTATTGTACGAGTTGATAGCCCCGCTGTGAGCAGATACCTACTGCCCTTTCTGTGACTCTGTATTGTACGAGGTGATAGCCCCGCTATGAGCAGATACCTACTGTAGCGAAAGCCACTTCGCCACTGTGTTTTGGAGGGGGCTGCTTGCCCGCCTCTTACCCTGTGACTACGGTCCCTGGGCGATTTGGCCCTTTATGCACGGTATTTGGGCATACTGTGGGTTATTGGGCTGCCCCAGGATTATGGGCCCTCTCATCAGCCCATACGAAACTTAAACCCCCATGGCGTTTGAACTGTGTTTGTGGCATCTGAGCGCTGTTTGGATATGTTGAGCGCTCAGATCCAAGCCATCTGGGGATGGGCTGAATGTGGGGGTTCTGTTTAGTATAACAGGAGTTATGTATTTTTATATCTTTTGTTGGTTGCTGGTAACATGTGCTTAATGGAGGCTGTGTTTGTCCCTGGATATAATTAAATCAGCTTCTCCATTGTCTCCAGGATAGAGGATTCTGGGGAACTAGTTTGAGCTGGGAAAACCATGCTTCCAGAAGGTCAAATGCACATTTGTACTAACTTTTGAACCCCTGGTCCAATTCGTATGATTTTTGAGTATGTTGTTCCCCCGCATGGATTGATTGTGAATATGTATTTTTATACGAATGTGATGTATATTTTGGGAGTTATGAATGTTGTGTAAAAACTGTATTTTCCCTACCTATGATAATTGTATTTTCCTGTGTGTACAGATAATTAGTTTACAGGTAGAGGGGAGGGCTATGTGTGGGATGTAACTATTGTGTGATTGGTTAATGTACGTTACTGTGTGTGTCCCTCCCCTTCATGGGAGCACCTAATAAAAAGGGCTGCAAGCTAGCAGCCAGAGAGTTCTATTTTTACCCTCAACTTGAGTCCTGTCTCTTATTGGGGGAACCTGCTACAAGGGATTGCTATGCTAGGCATATTCCCTTGCTATAATCACTGAGCTCTTGTAAGAGCTTGTTCCTGCTTCATTCTGAAGGGAGATAGCTGCAGCCTGCGGTGCTTATGGTGTCTGGTGGAGTGCTTGGAGTCCTCTGGAAGCGCTAGGAGCATCCTTTAACGGAGGTACCCAGTCGGGGTGCCAGTGGATCCGTTACACCTACTGCTCTTTCTGTGACTCTGTATTGTACGAGGTGATAGCCCCGCTATGAGCAGATACCCCCTGTCCTTTCTGTTACTCTGTATTGTAAGAGGTGATAGCCGCGCTATGAGCAGATACCTCCTGCACTTTCTGTGACTCTGTATTGTACGAGGTGATAGCCCCGCTATGAGCAGATACCTCCTGTCCTTTCTGTGACTCTGTATTGTACGAGGTGATAGCCCCGCTATGAGCAGATACCTCCTGCCCTTTCTGTGACTCTGTATTGTACGAGGTGATAGCCCCGCTATGAGCAGATACCTCCTTCCCTTTCTGTGACTCTGTATTGTACGAGGTGATAGCCCCGCTATGAGCAGATACCTCCTTCCCTTTCTGTGACTCTGTATTGTACGAGGTGATAGCCCCGCTATGAGCAGATACCTCCTTCCCTTTCTGTGACTCTGTATTGTACGAGGTGATAGCCCCGCTATGAGCAGATACCTCCTTCCCTTTCTGTGACTCTGTATTGTACGAGGTGATAGCCCCGCTATGAGCAGATACCTCCTGTCCTTTCTGTGACTCTCTATTGTACAAAGTGATAGCCCCGCTATGAGCAGATACCTCCTGCCCTTTCTGTGACTCTGTATTGTACAAGGTGATAGCCCCGCTATGAGCAGATACCTCCTGCCCTTTCTGTGACTCTGTATTGTATGAGGTGATAGCCGCGCTATGAGCAGATACCCCCTGTCCTTTCTGTGACTCTGTATTGTACAAAGTGATAGCCCCGCTATGAGCAGATACCTCCTGCCCTTTCTGTGACTCTGTATTGTACAAGGTGATAGCCCCGCTATGAGCAGATACCTCCTGCCCTTTCTGTGACTCTGTATTGTATGAGGTGATAGCCGCGCTATGAGCAGATACCCCCTGTCCTTTCTGTGACTCTGTATTGTACGAGGTGATAGCCGCGCTATGAGCAGATACCCCCTGTCCTTTCTGTGACTCTGTATTGTACGAGGTGATAGCCCCGCTATGAGCAGATACCTCCTGCCCTTTCTGTGACTCTGTATTGTATGAGGTGATAGCCGCGCTATGAGCAGATACCCCCTGTCCTTTCTGTGACTCTGTATTGTACGAGGTGATAGCCCCGCTATGAGCAGATACCCCCTGTCCTTTCTGTGACTCTGTATTTTACGAGGTGATAGCCCCGCTATGAGCAGATACCTCCTGCCCTTTCTGTGACTCTGTATTGTACGAGGTGATAGCCCCGCTATGAGCAGACACCTCCTGTCCTTTACATACAGGCCAAGTGTTAGTATGTCAGCTTTTCCTTGATTAAGATAAGAGACATTCTAATAATACAATATTTCCTTTCGCTATGATAACAATGCAAGCTGCAAATCATTGATTGGTCCCAGGACAGCTCTGTGCTCTATCAGTGATGGCAGTAAGACACCGCAAATCAATCTATACTCAACCTGATCAATAAGAGAGCAGGAATATCTTTCTACAGTGTGATCAATGAGAGTGCAATAATATTGATAATCAATCAGATCAATAACCTTTCAGGGATATCAATTTGATCTTATAAGGCTTTGTGTGACCTGTTTAGCGGCTCAGAAACTATACAGTTTAGTAGATATCCCCTAAACACATTTTTTATATTTTTATGGGGGTGAAAAAGCTGGCTTGCATTGGGTACAATACCCGTTTCTGCATTCCCCTTTTTGTCCAGCGCAGACTTCATTGACAAATCTCTCTTGCGTGCGACAGGCCAGTCATACACTTCTATCAGTTACAGCCCATGGAGAAGGTGATCAATGGCGGATATCGGCACGGCCTGTCGCTTCCAGCTTGATTTATCATTGAAAGTGAACAAGTATTGAGACTGCTGGGCGGGTGTGAAAACGTGATTTATCTTTGAAATCCGCACGCTTATTAAATGACTGCTAGCTGGCAGGCTCTGCTATGAATTGTCTTTTCTTACATTGTAATATCATGTCACAGTGTGAGTGAGTGATCCTTACATGCAGAGATTCTCGCACTATTGATTTATATATAGAAATACACGTTGCATTAACCAGAAATAGCCGTCTATTGAGATAGGAGCACGGCAGGAGTGCTCTATAGACCAGGAAGCGTTATTGATTGAGTAACCTGATTAGGACAGGGTCAGGGCTGGGTGTTGGGTATACTGTGGGCAACACTGGGTAAAGGCTGGATGTTGAGTATACTGTGGGCAGCATCTGGTTCAGGGCTGGGTGTTGGGTGGGTATTCTGTGGGCAGGCCAGCAGTGAGACCTTCACTAGGATTGGACTGTCAGATCCTGTTCCCAGTCTTTCTATCAGACAGTGGCACATGGTGAGCTCAGAGCAGTTTGGAATGGAACGCGTCATTCTCTGAGAGAGCAGCTGCTAGGGGCCAGTCCTGGCTTGGTAAGCTGGTATTATTGGTGCGTGTCCTGTATCCGATGACAGGAGGGGACTATGGACAGCGAAGGGTTTCGTGTTCAGACTTATCAGCTTATTCCTGCTATCACAGTGTCATGCATTGTTCGCAGTAAGAATTACAGTGGCGCTGAAGGCACAGGAGAATGACGTCCGGTCTTATAAAACATATGTCAGCCTGGCCAAGTGACTGTGAATACTTAACCTGTCCTTCTACACACATAGTAACCCCTTCCCAGAGTTATCGAACCCCAGTCTCCGTTTCTATAATACATGTCATATAGCGCTGCTCATGTATGACCGAGGCAGATTACATGCTGCTGGCTGGAGATTACGTTCCCTTGGTGATAATTTACCTAGAATCGCGTCTTCTCTGAAGCTCTCTGCTACTGCTTCCTGGAAAGTGAAAAAGGTGCCGGCAAACTGTGCGAGCGAGTCCTAGATCTGTGTTTCATTTATTTATTCACAATCTGCGTTCTACAAGAAAACATTCGGCTGAGCTGATTTCAGACGCGTGTCACTGCCACCATGACACCTGGTTGACATTAGCCGGGACCCACTCAGCACAGCTGGGTTTTAGGGTGTTCGATAGTAAATAAAGTGAAACCCCTGGGAATTTAGCTGCTGATCTGAAGAGGAAGAAGTACAATGAAAGTGTAATGAACAGATCAGACCGTGTTTCTATGTACATTACTCCGCTACAGGCCCCTTTCCTGGTTTTTCCACGGGACGATCAGTTCATCACTGTTTTAGCACTCATTCTTTCCGGAGTCATTCCTGGGGGAGACGTCAGGTCACATGTCTGTACATCATATTCCCATCTCTTTCTCAATACATCTGGAAATAACTGTGAAGGATAAACTCTTCCTAAATCACTTTATTGTGAAAAAATGGGATTTCCACTTTGTTTCCGACCCGTGTCGTGTGTGCAGTACCTCTCAAACCCTGAAGGCCCGTGGGGGCATTGTTTCCTCTTTACAGGTTATTGAGAGAGGATTTATACTTTCCAAATCTTTGGATAAATCACAGTCAGAAATATCCCATTCTTACCTCATTTTCCGATAACACGGACACAGTCTTAGTGTGTGGGGAAACGATCTGATCATCTCCGTAACCGGCCTGTGTATCTGTAGCTCTGTGTGTGATCTCTCAGTAATAACAAATAGGAATGTAGCTTCAACTAGAATATTCACTCTGTTTCCATGGTGACTGCGCCACTTGTTGCACTTTGAACGTATCTTGCACAGCATTAATGTCGGAGATCTGTTATAGGGGGGATTTAGTCTTACCTCCATGTCTCTTTAAACTGCTACATATGGGTAGGTGGCTATGGATATGGGGGTGCTCAATGTCAATCCACAAAATGCCATAACAAGCACCCTAAAACCCGGCATTTCTGCCGGCTCGCCATTACTGAGACTATCTACCATGGGCTACCTACCGTGTGCTGGGACCGGCGCCATTATTGAGACTACCTACATTGTGCAATGACCGGCGCCATTATGGAGACTACCTACCGTGTGCAGGGACCGGCACCATTTATGGAGACCTCCTACTGTGGGCAGGGACTGGCGTCATTACTGAGACTACCTATCATGGGCAGGGACCGACACCATTACTGAGACTACCTACGGTGGGCAGGGACCGACACCATTACTGAGACTACCTAAGGTGGGCAGGCACCGGCACCATTACTGAGACTACCTAAGGTGGGCAGGCACCGGCACCATTACTGAGACTACCTAAGGTACTCCCTTGAATAATCGCCAAGCTCTTGTAAGAGCTTGTTCCTGCTTCACTCTCTGGGGAAAAAGAGGTTCACCCACTGGAACCTGGAGCCTTGTCGTAGGTTCAGGATGGATAGGAGACGGCAAGACCCCAACCAAGCTACGGCGGTTCGTGGGGGTCTGTGGTGCTTATGGTGTCTGGTGCGGTGCTGATGGTCCTTGGTAAGCATTAGGAGCATTGATTGACGGAGGGTCAGTTACAACTATCTACTGTGGGCAGGGACTGCCTACCGCGCGGGCAGGGACCGGCACCGAGACTGCCTACCGCGCGGGCAGGGACCGGCACTGAGACTGCCTACCGCGCGGGCAGGGACCGGCACTGAGACTGCCTACCGCGCGGGCAGGGACCGGCACCGAGACTGCCTACCGCGCGGGCAGGGACCGGCACCGAGACTGCCTACCGCGCGGGCAGGGACCGGCACCGAGACTGCCTACCGCGCGGGCAGGGACCGGCACCGAGACTGCCTACCGCGCGGGCAGGGACCGGCACCGCCTGATAGATCTGTCTGCAATCTAGTGTGCTGGAGACGCACGGCCTGGCAGAACAGTTTCACTATTGATTATTGATTGGGGATACCCTGTATTAATTCATTGCATAGTTGCAGGTCAGACATTAAATCATTGGCTGTCCATGGTCCGTGTGTCCAGCTGTGATACAGAACTAGTGTAGGAGTCCCACCCTGATAGATACTTCTTAATCTGTTACTACATCGGTTACCTTTGTTTCAGTTACACGTTTAATTCCTGCTTCGGCTTGCTTGGTTGTTTATTTAATTTATTTTGATTTATTATTTGGTTTCTATTTTCCTTTTTTCACATTATTTTATGTTTTATTAGCCTGGTGTAGGCTAGCATTCTCTGATTAATTACGAGATGTATACTCTATAATCAATTTTACGTTCTGTTTATTAAAGGTTATGTGTTAGTAATGACTTATATTTGGGTTGCTTTCTAGTCTTGGGAAGGTCAGGATTGAGAGGTATTAACATTTATCTGCCTCCGATCCTTCTTCCTCTCCGTTCCAGTGTGTCCAGCTGTTTTCTATTTATTTAAATACCACGGAATGGAAAAGACACTGTAATCCTGCTTAACTAATCAGTATCTCTATGCTGAGTACAGGACATGTTAGATGAGCGTCTCGGGATATATATATATATATATATATATATCTCAAGTTATGATAAAGACTCCGGGGCTCCTGCCTGGTCACAGACATGTGACGGGGAAGAATCGAGCCGTTTTGGTTGTTCCCTTTAATGGGGTTGAGTGGGCGCCAGGTACTGGATATACATTGCGTTTTGTGACCGCTTACATCATTTCCATGTGGGAGCCTGGAGTATTCCCATACATGGAGCAAGGGATCACGTTTCTTGTTAATCTGAGTAATCACTTCAAGGTGTGCGTCCTTTCCAAATCGGAGAATGGCAAGATCCCAGCCTAGGGATAATCTCCCCGCTATCTCCCACATTGCCACTGCCAGTTCCTACCTATGTGTGTGTGCTGTCCTAATATGTAGGCCTCTCTGTGAAGGGCTAATGGCCTGTGTGCGATATCTGCGAAGGGCTAATGGCCTGTGTGCGATATCTGTGAAGAAATAATGGCCTGTGTGCGATATCTGTGAAGGGCTCATGGCCTGTGTGCGATATCTGTGAAGGGCTCATGGCCTGTGTGCGATATCTGTGAAGGGCTCATGGCCTGTGTGCGATATCTGTGAAGGGCTCATGGCCTGTGTGCGATATCTGTGAAGGGCTCATGGCCTGTGTGTGATATCTGTGAAGGGCTCATGGCCTGTGTGCGATATCTGTGAAGGGCTCATGGCCTGTGTGCGATATCTGTGAAGGGCTCATGGCCTGTGTGCGATATCTGTGAAGGGCTCATGGCCTGTGTGCGATATCTGTGAAGGGCTCATGGCCTGTGTGCGATATCTGTGAAGGGCTAATGGCATGTGTGCGATATCTGTGAAGGGCTCATGGCCTGTGTGCGATATCTGTGAAGGGCTCATGGCCTGTGTGCGATATCTGTGAAGGGCTCATGGCCTGTGTGCGATATCTGTGAAGGGCTCATGGCCTGTGTGCGATATCTGTGAAGGGCTCATGGCCTGTGTGCGATATCTGTGAAGGGCTCATGGCCTGTGTGCGATATCTGTGAAGGGCTCATGGCCTGTGTGCGATATCTGTGAAGGGCTCATGGCCTGTGTGCGATATCTGTGAAGGGCTCATGGCCTGTGTGCGATATCTGTGAAGGGCTCATGGCCTGTGTGCGATATCTGTGAAGGGCTCATGGCCTGTGTGCGATATCTGTGAAGGGCTCATGGCCTGTGTGCGATATCTGTGAAGGGCTAATGGCCTGTGTGCGATATCTGTGAAGGGCTCATGGCCTGTGTGCGATATCTGTGAAGGGCTCATGGCCTGTGTGCGATATCTGTGAAGGGCTCATGGCCTGTGTGCGATATCTGTGAAGGGCTCATGGCCTGTGTGCGATATCTGTGAAGGGCTCATGGCCTGTGTGCGATATCTGTGAAGGGCTCATGGCCTGTGTGCGATATCTGTGAAGGGCTCATGGCCTGTGTGCGATACTGCACGGTTATCACTTTTATTGATAATAATCTCCCTACCTCGTATACTCTGTTATATGGAGACCTCACGCCTCACAGTGGGAAAGTGTCTCTGAGAATTCGGATTTGTTTTGTTTTGGGTATTGGCCGGCATTGATGCTCTGTAAACATATGCCATCTGTGGCATCAGTCCTGCGCTCACTATAAAAGTCCTTACCAGTCTGCTAACGCAGGCTTTAATAATATTTGGGTATAAAGAGCAATTCTGGAGCAAAATTCATATAGTGGAACAATCACCGTGGAAACCAATGGAATGTTCCTGCTGATTGCTCTACAGCTGAAACAATCACCATTGAAACCAATGGAATGTTCCTGCTGATTGCTCTACAGCTGTAACAGTCACCATGGAAACCAATGGAATGTTCCTGCTGATTGCTCTACAGCTGTAACAGTCACCATGGAAACCAATGGAATGTTCCTGCTGATTGCTCTACAGCTGATACGATCACCATGGAAACCAATGGAATGTTCCTGCTGATTGCTCTACAGCTGTAACAGTCACCATGGAAACCAATGGAATGTTCCTGCTGATTGCTCTACAGCTGTAACAGTCACCATGGAAACCAATGGAATGTTCCTGCTGATTGCTCTACAGCTGTAACAGTCACCATGGAAACCAATGGAATGTTCCTGCTGATTGCTCTACAGCTGATACGATCACCATGGAAACCAATGGAATGTTCCTGCTGATTGCTCTACAGCTGACACAATCACCATGGAAACCAATGGAATGTTCCTGCTGATTGCTCTACAGCTGATACAATCACCATGGAAACCAATGGAATGTTCCTGCTGATTGCTCTACAGCTGTAACAATCACCATGGAAACCAATGGAATGTTCCTACTGATTGCTCTACAGCTGATACAATCACCATGGAAACCAATGGAATGTTCCTGTTGATTGCTCTACAGCTGAAACAATCACCGTGGAAACCAATGGAATGTTCCCACTAATTGGTACATTAGACTGCTCTATAACATCTTTGTGTGTCAAAATTATGAGCATGTCTGTTTGTTGTTATTCCCGTAAGTTTGGTTGTAACGGATCGATGGGCACCCCGACTGGGTACCTCCGTTGAAGGATGCTCCTAGCGCTTCCTGAGAACTCCAAGCACTGCAGCAGACACCACAACCACCGAACCAGAGAAGCATACAAATGCTCTCAAGCATATGAATGCTGTAAACAGCTGAACAGGAAAAGTATACAATCAGCTTACACTCCTGGCAATCAGCATACAATCCAACTTTGTTTTGAGGTCAAGCAGAACTGACTCTACTGGCACATACAGCCTCTTTTATTCACAATCTACACACATAGTACTGCCCACAGGGTTTTGAAATACAACCAATCAATCCGTACAATACACACAGACACTCCCACACAAAATCCTCCCCTCTGCCTGTGATACGATTACTGAACACAATGGGTAATTATCACAGGCAGAGAAATAGTTTTTACAAAATATTAATAACTTCTAAAATATACATGCCATTCACATAAAACATACATTTTCATAATCAGCATGCTTAAAATATACACATACTCAAAAATCAGGGCAATCGGTACAGGGGTTAAAAAGTTAAGGGAAAGTGCTATTTGGCCAAATGAAGCATGGCTTTTCTGCCCAAAACCAGTTCCACAGAGTCTTCTAGCCTGGAGATAATTGGGAAGTAATCCAATTATCTCCAAGGACAGAGGCAAAACTCCATTAGCCACATGGTTGCAAAATACAATAAAATACATAAAAATATATAACTGTGCAGCTATTGCATAAAACAGGTACATTCAACATATCCCCAGATAGCTTAGATCTGAGGGCACACTATGACTGAATGGCGCTCAGATCACATACATACAGTTCAATTGCCATGGAGCCAAAGTCTTTCACATAGTCTTTAGTTATACAAATGGGCTCCATAGCTATCTGGGGTAACACTGCTCACATAGGGAAAGTACAGAATGACCCGGCTTTCGGGTCTTTGCAGGGGAAAATCAAGCAGTTCAACATGGGGCCATAGTCACAGGGCAGGAGGCTGGCAATCAGTCTTCTCCAATGCCCAGTGGCGAGGCTGGTTCCGCCACATTGGTAAATTAGGGTTTTTAGATTTCTTTCCCTCTCCTGTATGCTGTCTGTTTTAAATAGAGCCGTTCCTGTGATCTTGGATTGTATGTGGTTCTGTGGTCTTATTTGCAAACACCGAACACAATGGATTAACACACCGAGGAGGAACTGTCTGGTTTAGGATTACGGGTGAACCACTTATTTTTCAGAAGTCTGTTCTGTCTACTGACCTGTATTCAGCACAGGCTTATCTGTGGATTCCTTACTTTCTATAGATTGTGAGCTCATGTGCCCTATAATGTTTGCTGCCCAATGCACGGCGCTGCAGAATATGTTGGCCAGCTGTAAAAACATAACAAACCAATACTCCTTTAATGTGCACCCACTCGTTACTCCACATCGTAAGAATCATTCCCTCTGTGTGTACACACGGCACTGCAAAAACCCTGCCTCGCTGGTGGGATGTGACCTTCACTTGCCTTCAATAGAATAGAATCTTCCTCCGTTTAATTGCTTTGCTTCTGAAACATGGGACAATTCAAATTTTTTTCTTGTGGTTTTATAAAATCTATTGGGGACTTTTAAAACATTTTTTAATTTATTTTATGACCTTTTTTAAATTATATTTTTACATTTATCTTGCAGTGTTTGTAAATTAGGAGCTTTTCTGTTAAAATCCCATTCAGCGTGTTTACCTCCTGTTTGGCATGTTTGCTTGTTTCAGCGCTGACCCCACTCTCTATCCAACCCCAGGGTCCCTGCTTTAGCTTTTTTCTTAGGACGGTCTGAATGCAGTGCTGTAACCATGACGATTTGGTCAGCAATTGCTCAGGGCAAGGGGAAGGTGGGGCCCAGAATAGCTGCTTCCTCTCAGAAGCTGCTGATATTTGGGGAATTGGACTCTCCTCATCCTCTAGGCTACGTTCCATCGATGTGTATTTGGGGAATCCGAAGCCAAACTGTACTTGTCTGAGCAGAGGCACTGAGACTTCCTAATCAAGCGTTCGTTAGGAACACCTGCAGCATCCATTCATGGAGATCTGTGCGGCTCAGCAACATTTTAATTACCTGGACATGTTTAAATAATAAAAAAAAAAAACTCGCTCTTCCGTTGGCTCATACTTTCTCTGAATTATCTGTCCCCGTACACTATATCAGAGGCGGTATGTGTCTCCTAGTACTGCTCAATGTCCCCGTGCACTATAACAGAGGCGGTATGTGTCTCCTAGTACTGCTCAATGTCCCCGTGCACTATAACAGAGGCGGTATGTGTCTCCTAGTACTGCTCAATGTCCCCGTGCACTATAACAGAGGCGGTATGTGTCTCCTAGTACTGCTCAATGTCACCGTACACTATAACAGAGGCGGTATGTGTCTCCTAGTACTGACCAGTGTCCCCGTACACTGTAACAGAGGCGGTATGCGACTCCTAGTAGTGCTCAATGTCCCCGTACACTATAACAGAGGCGGTATGTGTCTCATAGTACTGCTCAATGTCCCCGTACACTGTAACAGAGGCGGTATGTGTCTCCTAGTACTGCTCAATGTCCCCGTACACTATAACAAAGGCGGTATGTGTCTCCTAGTACTGCTCAATGTCCCCGTACACTAGAACAGAGGCGGTATGCGACTCCTAGTAGTGCTCAATGTCCCCGTACACTGTAACAGAGGCGGTATGCGACTCCTAGTAGTGCTCAATGTCCCCGTACACTATATCAGAGGCGGTATGTGTCTCTAGTAGTGCTCTATGTCCCCGTACACTATAACAGAGGCGGTATGTGTCTCCTAGTACTGCTCAATGTCCCCGTACACTGTAACAGAGGCGGTATGCGACTCCTAGTACTGCTCATTGTCCCCGTACACTATAACAAAGGCGGTATGTGTCTCCTAGTACTGCTCAATGTCCCCGTACACTATAACAGAGGCGGTATGTGTCTCCTAGTACTGCTCAATGTCCCCGTACACTATAACAGAGGCGGTATGTGTCTCCTAGTACTGCTCAATGTCCCCGTACACTATAACAGAGGCGGTATGTGTCTCCTAGTACTGCTCAATGTCCCCGTACACTATAACAGAGGCGGTATGTGTCTCTAGTAGTGCTCAATGTCCCCGTACACTATAACTGAGGCGGTATGTGTCTCCTAGTACTGCTCAATGTCCCCGTACACTGTAACAGAGGCGGTACGCGACTCCTAGTAGTGCTCAATGTCCCCGTACACTATATCAGAGGCGGTATGTGTCTCTAGTAGTGCTCAATGTCCCCGTACACTATAACAAAGGCGGTATGTGTCTCCTAGTACTGCTCAATGTCCCCGTACACTGTAACAGAGGCGGTATGCGACTCCTAGTACTGCTCAATGTCCCCGTACACTATAACAAAGGCGGTACGTGTCTCCTAGTACTGCTCAATGTCCCCGTACACTATAACAGAGGCGGTATGTGTCTCCTAGTACTGCTCAATGTCCCCGTACACTATAACAGAGGCGGTATGTGTCTTCTAGTACTGCTCAATGTCCCCGTACACTATAACAGAGGCGGTATGTGTCTCTAGTAGTGCTCAATGTCCCCGTACACTATAACAGAGGCGGTATGTGTCTCCTAGTACTGCTCAATGTCCCCGTACACTATAACAGAGGCGGTATGTGTCTCCTAGTACTGCTCAATGTCCCCGTACACTATAACAGAGGCGGTATGTGTCTCCTAGTACTGCTCAATGTCCCCGTACACTATAACAGAGGCGGTTTGTGTCTCCTAGTACTGCTCAATGTCCCCGTACACTATAACAGAGGCAGTATGTGTCTCCTAGTACTGCTCAATGTCCCCGTACACTATAACAGAGGCGGTATGCGACTCCTAGTACTGCTCAATGTCTCCGTACACTATAACAAAGGCGGTATGTGTCTCTAGTAGTGCTCAATGTCCCCGTACACTATAACAGAGGCGGTATGTGTCTCCTAGTACTGCTCAATGTCCCCGTACACTATAACAGAGGCGGTATGCGACTCCTAGTACTGCTCAATGTCTCCGTACACTATAACAAAGGCGGTATGTGTCTCCTAGTACTGCTCAATGTCTCCGTACACTATAACAAAGGCGGTATGTGTCTCCTAGTACTGCTCAATGTCTCTGTACACTATAACAGAGGCGGTATGCGACTCCTAGTACTGCTCAATGTCCCCGTACTCTATAACAGAGGCGGTATGTGTCTCCTAGTACTGCTCAGTTTCCGTACTGGTTTGCAGTGAAACCTTTTTAATGCCGCTGGGTCCAGTTGGACATTCCTGACACTCATTTATTTTTGCATCCTGCTGGGGGGGAGTGGAAGACATGGAGCTGAAAGAGATTTGGTTACATTTCTTATTTTAGCATAGGCGGAACACTTTGCTCTAATGACAGGGGCATATATTGAGTTTATTGAAATACGAATTGTAAGTAGTGTATCATTTTGGGGGTTTATTGGTAATACTGTTTTTTTTATTGTTTCCATTGCAGATCACCAGCTGGTTTATTGTGTAACGTTAACATCTCGTACTATGATTTCACGTTTCAATGAGTACAATATTTATTTACACCCAGAGGTTTCTTTGTTTTCTGAATTCTAAGAGTTGGCAGAAATAAACTTACTGTAGTTGGTGCTAGCCAAAAGTTTAGTCTATATTAGATAAATCAGGAGAAACTCTTTCAATGTCATTAGCCATCCTGTGCAAATCAATCTGTTTCTGGTACGCCGAGGACATTTAATGATGTCTCACCAGCAGGGATACAAAGCATTTTTCTCTGGATGCAGACGTCCCTGGCAGGTGGGTTCTTTTAGTCCGGTGTTGGACCTGTTGGGATTATTCCTCCTTTTCACTGATGGTGGATGTTCTGAGAGATCTGTGCCATACATTATCCTCTTCCATGAGGTGGCAGCACCAGTCTTCCCCACCCTACGCTGCTCTCTGCGTCCCACCCTCTTTGGTGGGAATTCACACAGATCCAGGTGTGTCTCCTGTGTTTACTTGGTACACAAAGTAAAAGTCACGCGTGTGGGCCGCTCGCTTGCTGTTCCTCACGTTGGAGACTGGCCATGGAAACCGGATTCCTAGAGAAAACAAACACGGTGCCAGACATGTGGGTATATGTACACATTAAACACCTCGCTAGCACTGCATTCTGCATGCACAAGAGCTTACACTCCTCTAATCTTGATAGGGTTTAGAATGCTGGCACACGATGCTTCAAGATGGATACTTTATAAACCCAGTTTATGTTGTATTCATGTAACAGTATCTCTCCTGGCATATTCGGAGATTGTGAAAACCAGGTGAGGGGAGCCGATACACCCCTGTACACAGCACTATTTGGTAAAGTCGTAAACCTGTTCAGTTTACAGGAGCTGCGTACAATGGAAGCTGTGTGTGCCATTAAACAGCTAATTATAGCCAACGCCAGCACTCCCAGCATCATTGGAAATGCTGATCAGCTTGTGGGATAAACCACAGTGGCTGTCATGCCAGAAGCATCGTGGCCTGTAAAACGTGTCTGTCTGCTGTGCTCAGGGCTGAACCATGAAGCTCTGCTTGTGGCAGGCAACACGCCATGGTCAGTGTTAACCCTCTGAGTGCCAGAGTACTTTGTAATAGGGTGGGCACATCACTAGCAGTCGGATAGTTAAGCCCGGTGAGATCTAGCCAGTAGGCTGTTTCTGAATGGATATCGGAGATCCCTGGAAATAATACAGTGCAAAACTTGCACTAGCGGTGAATGATCTTGCTGGCCGATGAACTCTCCATCCTGGTTTCCTGCAATGAGTCATAATATTTCTCTCTCTGTCATTGCTGGTATTCTTAGAAGACTTGAGTCACTGTGGGAAGCCGCGTCCTGCAAGATTAAGCCAAGAACTTGTGCTAATGATGGATCTGGAGATGGCCACAACATTTTTACCCTGTGAGCACTGGAGAGCTGAGAAAGCTCCCTTCTCGGAAATCTATAGGGTTAACGCTGTCTAAATGGCCAGTGACTAACTACCCACGTTTACAATGATTACTGGAACACTATAGGGTCAGAAAGGCAAAACTGTATTTTTGACCCTATTGTGTTAAAAACACCATCTAGCTCCCCATTACCCCTCTAAATATATTCCTTTATTCCAGTTTTCTGCTGGCTCTGCCCCTGATCTGCCTTCTTGGCTGACATCATCAGAAGTGGTGATCTGAGCCAATCACAATGCTTTCCCATAGGAAAGCATTGGATTGGCTGTGACTATCAAGGAGGCAGATCCAGCACAAGCTAAACACAGCCCTGGACAATCAGCATCACAATTTATTGCACATTATCGTGGGTTCTGAAGGTTTAACACTCCCTATAATTATTACTATGATACAAATGAAAGAGCAAACTAATCCTAAACCAATATAAGGTCCCTAGGAAATCAGCAAAGCCTGTTTTGTCAGATTTATATCGAAGTTGATTTCTTTCTGTGCTGTTTAATCACTGGACGAGTCTTGTGCTGACACCTACTGAGGGGTAGCAACTCCTATCACCAGCAGCCAGACCTCCCTGCCACCAACCGAGAGGATCATGTGGAATGTAAACACAGCAATCTGCCACTTAGCGCACATTGATGTAATAACACTACTTCCTGATATTCAAACGATGCTTTGTGCCCGTTTTTCGATTGACTTCCTTCATTATGTCCACATATCCTGCATTGTAGCTCTTTCATAAACATGCTGCATTATGTCCCCATCCTGTTGATCACCGTTATGGGGTGATCCTATGTTCTGCTGTCTGTTTTCCTCTTAGTTTAAGGCTCACGGCCCCTGAAGATTACCAGATCCTCCACATTTTCCTGGACACATCACTTGTCTGTGTGATGATCCTCACATGAAATGTGCTCACCTGTTTCCTGCAAGCCCGATTAACGAATGGATATCTTCCTGTAGGATGAGAACTACTGGGCAGCACTTTTCATATGAGGCCCATCAGCATGCAGACTGGAGGTGTCCGGGAAGACGTGGTGGTAGGAGCAGCTTCTCTGCCCTCGCTCAGTGTCCTTGCTAGGACTGAATGGACCAGCTGTCTTGTTTGTGTTAAGAAATATTCCTTGTTCTTGCAATGAAAGATGATTCACAAAACCCAGGGACTTTTAGGAGATCTCTGAAATATCAGGTTTCCCTGCACGGTAATATAACATATTTATAGCCCCTATCCCTGGACCCTCATTCCTGAAAACCTCATCTCATGTCATTGGCTTTTATAATCAAGATCTCAGGCAGAAATCTGATTGTAAAGTTTTATTAATTAATATGTAAATCTGCCCTTACAATGCACTGTGTCCCTCTAGAGATGGTGCCAGGGTGAATTGTCCATCACAGGTTACAACGTGACTACCAAGTAAATGGGCCCCATGTGTTCCATTCCCCCTTATGGACAAATGAAAGAACACATCAACACTCAAAGAACACATCAACACTATCTTAGTCATTCCATCCTAAACACAGAAACAGCTGTTTTTATTCTGTACGTCAGAATGCAGTGCCCCCCCTTAAGCCCAGCATCACAGCGCAGGGCACTGCCCCCCTAAAACCCAGCATCACAGCGCAGGGCACTGCCCCCCTAAAACCCAGCATCACAGCGCAGGGCACTGCCCCCCTAAAACCCAGCATCACAGCGCAGGGCACTGCCCCCCTAAAACCCAGCATCACAGCGCAGGGCACTGCCCCCCTAAAACCCAGCATCACAGCGCAGGGCACTGCCCCCCTAAAACCCAGCATCACAGCGCAGGGCACTGCCCCCCTAAAACCCAGCATCACAGCGCAGGGCACTGCCCCCCTAAAACCCAGCATCACAGCGCAGGGCACTGCCCCCCCTCAAGCCCAGCATCACAGCGCAGGGCACTGCCCCCTTCAAACTCATCATCACAGCGCAGGGCACTGCCCCCTTCAAACTCATCATCACAGCGCAGGGCACTGCCCCCTTCAAACTCATCATCACAGCGCAGGGCACTGCCCCCCTCAAACTCATCATCACAGCGCAGGGCACTGCCCCCCTCAAACCCAGCATCACAGCGCAGGGCACTGCCCCCTTCCCACCCAGCATCACAGCGCAGGGCACTAGCTCCTTCACACACGGCATCACAGTGCAGGGCGCTGCCCACCTCAAACCTAGCATCACAGCACAGGGCACTGCCCTCTGCCCGCCCAGCATCATAGCGCAGGGCACTGCCCTCCTACCATCCAGCATCGCAGGGCACTGCCCTCCTACCATCCAGCATCGCAGGGCACTGCCCTCCTACCATCCAGCATCGCAGGGCACTGCCCTCTTCAAACTCGGCATCACAAACCCAAAACCATTTTCTTTGTTTCTTTACAGCAAAGGCAGACGACCGACTCTGATCCTGCGGACCCAGCTGTCAGTGAGAGTGCACACAATTCTAGGTAAGGCTGTTAGAGTGTACGCTGTTCTAGGTAAGGTAGTTAAAGCGCACGCTTTTCTTGGTAAGGCAATCAGAGCGCATGCAGTTCTAGGTAAGGCTATTGGAGCACACGCTGTTCTAAGTAAGGCTGTTAGAGCGCATACAGTTCTAAGTAAGGCTGTTAGTGCGCACGCTGTTCTAGGTAAGGCTGTTTGAGCGCCCGCTGTTCTAGGTAAGGCTGTTAGAGCGCATACAGTTCTAAGTAAGGCTGTTAGTGCGCACGCTGTTCTAAGTAAGGCTGTTTGAGCGCACGCAGTTCTAGGTAAGGCTGTTTGAGCGCCCACTGCTCTAGGTAAGGCTGTTTGAGCGCCCGCTGCTCTAGGTAAGGCTGTTTGAGCGCCCGCTGCTCTAGGTAAGGCTGTTAAAGCGCCCGCTGCTCTAGGTAAGGCTGTTAGAGCGCACGCCGTTCTAGGTAAGGCTGTTAGAGCGCACGCCGTTCTAGGTAAGGCTGTTAGAGCGCACGCCGTTCTAGGTAAGGCTGTTAGAGCGCACGCCGTTCTAGGTAAGGCTGTTAGAGCGCACGCCGTTCTAGGTAAGGCTGTTAGAGCGCACGCCGTTCTAGGTAAGGCTGTTAGAGCGCACGCCGTTCTAGGTAAGGCTGTTAGAGCGCACGCCGTTCTAGGTAAGGCTGTTAGAGCGCACGCCGTTCTAGGTAAGGCTGTTAGAGCGCACGCCGTTCTAGGTAAGGCTGTTAGAGCGCACGCCGTTCTAGGTAAGGCTGTTAGAGCGCACGCCGTTCTAGGTAAGGCTGTTAGAGCGCACGCCGTTCTAGGTAAGGCTGTTAGAGCGCACGCCGTTCTAGGTAAGGCTGTTAGAGCGCACGCCGTTCTAGGTAAGGCTGTTAGAGCGCACGCCGTTCTAGGTAAGGCTGTTAGAGCGCACGCCGTTCTAGGTAAGGCTGTTAGAGCGCACGCCGTTCTAGGTAAGGCTGTTAGAGCGCACGCCGTTCTAGGTAAGGCTGTTAGAGCGCACGCCGTTCTAGGTAAGGCTGTTAGAGCGCACGCCGTTCTAGGTAAGGCTGTTAGAGCGCACGCCGTTCTAGGTAAGGCTGTTAGAGCGCACGCCGTTCTAGGTAAGGCTGTTAGAGCGCACGCCGTTCTAGGTAAGGCTGTTAGAGCGCACGCCGTTCTAGGTAAGGCTGTTAGAGCGCACGCCGTTCTAGGTAAGGCTGTTAGAGCGCATACAGTTCTAAGTAAGGCTGTTTGAGCGCCCGCTGCTCTAGGTAAGGCTGTTTGAGCGCCCGCTGTTCTAAGTAAGGCTGTTAGTGCGCACGCTGTTCTAAGTAAGGCTGTTTGAGCGCACGCAGTTCTAGGTAAGGCTGTTTGAGCGCCCGCTGCTCTAGGTAAGGCTGTTTGAGCGCCCGCTGCTCTAGGTAAGGCTGTTTGAGCGCCCGCTGCTCTAGGTAAGGCTGTTTGAGCGCCCGCTGCTCTAGGTAAGGCTGTTTGAGCGCCCGCTGCTCTAGGTAAGGCTGTTTGAGCGCCCGCTGCTCTAGGTAAGGCTGTTTGAGCGCCCGCCGTTCTAGGTAAGGCTGTTTGAGCGCCCGCCGTTCTAGGTAAGGCTGTTTGAGCGCACGCCGTTCTAGGTAAGGCTGTTTGAGCACACGCCGTTCTAGGTAAGGCTGTTTGAGCACACGCCGTTCTAGGTAAGGCTGTTTGAGCGCACGCCGTTCTAGGTAAGGCTGTTAGAGCGCACGCTGTTCTAAGTAAGGCTGTTTGAGCGCACGCAGTTCTAGGTAAGGCTGTTTGAGCGCCCACTGCTCTAGGTAAGGCTGTTTGAGCGCCCGCTGCTCTAGGTAAGGCTGTTTGAGCGCCCGCTGCTCTAGGTAAGGCTGTTAAAGCGCCCGCTGCTCTAGGTAAGGCTGTTAGAGCGCACGCCGTTCTAGGTAAGGCTGTTAGAGCGCACGCCGTTCTAGGTAAGGCTGTTAGAGCGCACGCCGTTCTAGGTAAGGCTGTTAGAGCGCACGCCGTTCTAGGTAAGGCTGTTAGAGCGCACGCCGTTCTAGGTAAGGCTGTTAGAGCGCACGCCGTTCTAGGTAAGGCTGTTAGAGCGCACGCCGTTCTAGGTAAGGCTGTTAGAGCGCACGCCGTTCTAGGTAAGGCTGTTAGAGCGCACGCCGTTCTAGGTAAGGCTGTTAGAGCGCACGCCGTTCTAGGTAAGGCTGTTAGAGCGCACGCCGTTCTAGGTAAGGCTGTTAGAGCGCACGCCGTTCTAGGTAAGGCTGTTAGAGCGCACGCCGTTCTAGGTAAGGCTGTTAGAGCGCACGCCGTTCTAGGTAAGGCTGTTAGAGCGCACGCCGTTCTAGGTAAGGCTGTTAGAGCGCACGCCGTTCTAGGTAAGGCTGTTAGAGCGCACGCCGTTCTAGGTAAGGCTGTTAGAGCGCACGCCGTTCTAGGTAAGGCTGTTAGAGCGCACGCCGTTCTAGGTAAGGCTGTTAGAGCGCACGCCGTTCTAGGTAAGGCTGTTAGAGCGCACGCCGTTCTAGGTAAGGCTGTTAGAGCGCACGCCGTTCTAGGTAAGGCTGTTAGAGCGCACGCCGTTCTAGGTAAGGCTGTTAGAGCGCACGCCGTTCTAGGTAAGGCTGTTAGAGCGCACGCCGTTCTAGGTAAGGCTGTTTGAGCGCCCGCTGCTCTAGGTAAGGCTGTTTGAGCGCCCGCTGCTCTAGGTAAGGCTGTTTGAGCGCCCGCTGCTCTAGGTAAGGCTGTTTGAGCGCCCGCTGCTCTAGGTAAGGCTGTTTGAGCGCCCGCTGCTCTAGGTAAGGCTGTTTGAGCGCCCGCTGCTCTAGGTAAGGCTGTTTGAGCGCCCGCTGCTCTAGGTAAGGCTGTTTGAGCGCCCGCTGCTCTAGGTAAGGCTGTTTGAGCGCCCGCTGCTCTAGGTAAGGCTGTTTGAGCGCCCGCTGCTCTAGGTAAGGCTGTTTGAGCGCCCGCTGCTCTAGGTAAGGCTGTTTGAGCGCCCGCCGTTCTAGGTAAGGCTGTTTGAGCGCCCGCCGTTCTAGGTAAGGCTGTTTGAGCACACGCCGTTCTAGGTAAGGCTGTTTGAGCGCACGCCGTTCTAGGTAAGGCTGTTTGAGCGCACGCCGTTCTAGGTAAGGCTGTTTGAGCGCACGCCGTTCTAGGTAAGGCTGTTTGAGCGCACGCCGTTCTAGGTAAGGCTGTTAGAGCGCCCGCTGTTCTAGGTAAGGCTGTTTGAGCGCACGCCGTTCTAGGTAAGGCTGTTTGAGCGCACGCCGTTCTAGGTAAGGCTGTTTAAGCGCACGCAGTTCTAGGTAAGTGGTCAGTTTTTAAAATATTTTATTGAAGTTGGGCTGCTCCTTCTGGTTGCACGTGATTCAGGCTGTAACTGATCATAGTGTAAATTCCCGCTGTCCATGGATTATTCTCTTGTTCTTTTATTTTTTTCAGAAAAGCTTTACAATTCCAATGGTCCAGAGCTGCGGAGATCCCTCTTCTCTCTGAAGCAGCTGTTTCAGGTGGGGATTACCGGCTGTGTGGTCTTACACGGTGTCTCCCTGCAAGCAGACACTATAACTTCTGCTTTAAACACGGCATTTACTACAGTGAGAACGGCTGGAAACTCACAGCGAACACAGCTGCAATAAGTCTGTCAGATATGTTCCTAGTTTGGCTATTTTGGTCTGATATGTTCTATTCTCTTTGACATTCCAGCAATTCTTACTTTAGTGGATAACGATCGATTGATACGTTGATAGATTGATCCCATTGGCTATTTAATGGATACATTCTCTCTCTGTTACAACAAAGGTTATTATTACAGGTGAGAATGGAAGTGTTGGTGAGTGATATTCTCTTAATTCCTAACCCTTTCTCCAGGAAGACAAAGATCTGGTACCTGAGTTCGTCAACTCCGAGGGATTAACATGTTTGATCAAAGTGGGGGCTGAGGCTGACCAGAACTACCAAAACTACATCTTGAGAGGTAGGTGAAACGTGTCGCTCCTCCCCAATGACTATCACTAGACATGCTGCGTTTTACTGCCTGGAGGAATGGAGTCTGCCGACGCTGAGCCCAAACGATTCCACCGCTCACACCTCTGCCACATTTTCAGTAATTTGGGTTGATTTGTAACACCCCACCACAGGACCCAAATCCCTCATTTCAGATCCAAGTGTGCTTCTTATGAGGGGCTTAGAAATGGTGGTGTATGAGGGAATACCAGACCTTTACAGCAAAAGTTGAAAGAGTTTCATTGCTGTGGAGCTCTGTGATACATATACTGCACATTGCTGTGAGTTTCATTGACGTGGAGCTCTGATACATATTCTGCACATTACTGTGAGTTTCATTGACGTGGAGCTCTGTGATACATATTCTGCACATTACTGTGAGTTTAATTGCTGTGGAGCTCTGTGATACATATTCTGCACATTACTGTGGGTTTTATTGCTGTAGAGCTCTGTGATACTCTCGCAGTGGATAATGGTGTCTTGCTTCCTTCCCACAGCTCTGAGTCAGATCATGTTGTTTGTGGATGGAATGAATGGGGTCATCAATCACAACGATACCATACAGTGGCTGTACACGCTGTGCGGCAGCCCGGTGAGCTGACTGGTAATCGCGCAACGCGGCAGATAATCAAATTAAAATGTGTATCCTCTGATACACTAATATACCCTCTGACCCTCTGTGATACAGTAATATACCCTCTGACCCTCTGTGATACACTAATATACCCTCTCACCCTCTGTGATACACTAATATACCCTCTCACCCTCTGTGATACACTAATATACCCTCTCACCCTCTGTGATACACTAATATACCCTCTCACCCTCTGTGATACACTAATATACCCTCTCACCCTCTGTGATACACTAATATACCCTCTCACCCTCTGTGGTACACTAATATACCCTCTGCGATACACTAATATACCCTCTCACCCTCTGTGATACACTCATTACCCTCTCACCCTCTGTGATACACTAATATACCCTCTCACCCTCTGTGATACACTAATATACCCTCTCACCCTCTGTGATACACTAATATACCCTCTCACCCTCTGTGATACACTAATATACCCTCTCACCCTCTGTGATACACTAATATACCCTCTCACCCTCTGTGATACACTAATATACCCTCTCACCCTCTGTGATACACTAATATACCCTCTCACCCTCTGTGGTACACTAATATACCCTCTCACCCTCTGTGGTACACTAATATACCCTCTGCGATACACTAATATACCCTCTCACCCTCTGCGATACACTCATTACCCTCTCACCCTCTGCGATACACTCATTACCCTCTCACCCTCTGTGATACACTAATATACCCTCTGACCCTCTGTGATACACTAATATACCCTCTGACCCTCTGTGATACACTAATATACCCTCTGACCCTCTGTGATACACTAATATACCCTCTCACCCTCTGTGATACACTAATATACCCTCTCACCCTCTGTGATACACTCATTACCCTCTCACCCTCTGTGATACACTCATTACCCTCTCACCCTCTGTGATACACTCATTACCCTCTCACCCTCTGTGATACACTCATTACCCTCTCACCCTCTGTGATACACTAATATACCCTCTCACCCTCTGTGATACACTAATATACCCTCTCACCCTCTGTGGTACACTAATATACCCTCTCACCCTCTGTGGTACACTAATATACCCTCTGCGATACACTAATATACCCTCTCACCCTCTGTGATACACTCATTACCCTCTCACCCTCTGTGATACACTCATTACCCTCTCACCCTCTGTGATACACTCATTACCCTCTCACCCTCTGTGATACACTAATATACCCTCTCACCCTCTGTGATACACTAATATACCCTCTCACCCTCTGTGATACACTAATATACCCTCTCACCCTCTGTGATACACTAATATACCCTCTCACCCTCTGTGATACACTAATATACCCTCTGTGATACACTAATATACCCTCTGTGATACACTAATATACCCTCTCACCCTCTGTGATACACTCATTACCCTCTCACCCTCTGTGATACACTCATTACCCTCTCACCCTCTGTGATACACTCATTACCCTCTCACCCTCTGTGATACACTAATATACCCTCTGACCCTCTGTGATACACTAATATACCCTCTCACCCTCTGTGATACACTAATATACCCTCTCACCCTCTGTGATACACTCATTACCCTCTCACCCTCTGTGATACACTCATTACCCTCTCACCCTCTGTGATACACTCATTACCCTCTCACCCTCTGTGATACACTAATATACCCTCTCACCCTCTGTGATACACTAATATACCCTCTCACCCTCTGTGATACACTAATATACCCTCTCACCCTCTGTGATACACTAATATACCCTCTCACCCTCTGTGATACACTAATATACCCTCTCACCCTCTGTGATACACTAATATACCCTCTCACCCTCTGTGATACACTAATATACCCTCTCACCCTCTGTGATACACTAATATACCCTCTCACCCTCTGTGATACACTAATATACCCTCTCACCCTCTGTGGTACACTAATATACCCTCTGCGATACACTAATATACCCTCTCACCCTCTGTGATACACTAATATACCCTCTCACCCTCTGCGATACACTCACACCTCATCACCCTCTGCGATATACTCGTACACCTCATTACCCTCTGCGATATACTCGTACACCTGATATCAAGGTGGTGTCCACACCACATGTAAACACATAACTTGTTGTAAGTTGGCGTTATGTTGGCGTGCTGCATTATATTATCATGCCTCGCCATGCCCAGCGCTGCTTTCTGCAGTCATAAACTTGGTGTGATCGTAGATTGTCTTCTTTCTTCTAGTACCGGCTTGTGGTGAAAACGGCACTAAAGCTTCTGATAGTTTTTGTGGAGTATGCTGACAGTAATGCGCCCCTGCTCATTAAAGCAGTGAACACTGTAGATCATAACCGTGGTAAGTTGTGTTAACCCTTTCATGTTCTCTCCGAGGATCTTCCCTGGCTAGAACGAACAACTGAGCGTACATTCACCGCTGTCAATATGGCTGGCAGAATAATCAGGAGCCAACGCCATAGTCTTTAGCGTTCCTAAATTTCATGATCTAAGTGCTATCATTAATCAGTAAATTAATCAATAGATTGGATGGGAGATAAGACGACTATGGTTTGGAGAGGTTGTTGCACTAACCACTGAGCTATCACCATATTGTGGTCTCTTTTTGTGATTGAGGTGTATCTAAGGTTCAGCCCTCCCATGCATGCCTCAGCCGGACACTGTAGAGGGATGAGACACTTTTATATCTCTGCTGGATCGGTCCGTAAATGGAATTTTAAATGAATACAAACACTTTTACAAGTTATTAGGGAATGCCACGCTAGTGTCAGCGAGGGGTGTGAGTGTAGTTTGTTATGGAAAGGGAGTTTAAATGGACTGAATGTATTGTTATCCAGGTACCAAAAGCTGGTCAAACCTCATAGACATTCTCGAGGAGAAGAACGGAGCAGATTCAGAGTTGCTGGTCTTTTCCATGACTCTCATTAACAAGGTAAGGGCCCTGGTCAGTCAATGCTTTATATTATATGTCCCCGCAGTGCACCCAATTTATTTCACACGCTCCAGATTCTATTCCATGCTGCGCTGGAAGCAGTTTGACGCACTATTCATGCTGGTTCTGGCGACAAGAAATGGATAGCGAAATGTTATCCATTTATCAAAGTGACACGATCTGAATATCGGGAGAGATTTATCAAAGTGACACGATCTGAATATCGGGAGAGATTTATCAAAGTGACACGATCTGAATATTTACAGAGATTTACGATTAGAAAGGAGCCCTCTATCTGCCTCCCATTGAGACAGTTCCAATATCCTGTTTGAGAACAGGACCTGCTCTGATTTTGTTTATAGCACCTAAAACCTGTGTCGGTGTCTTCAAATCTCACCAGCCCAGCTTGTCTCCTCTGACCATGTGTGGCCCCGTGGGATGACAGAGGCCAATTGCACTGTAGATGTTTTTAATGATTTAATTATATAGATTATGCAGTGAAAATGTATGCAATCACAATAAATTAAATATATTACTCTTATTTGACTTTCCTGCATTTTCTGCAAATTCCCAGTCTGTGGAACGTCTGCAGTGAGCTCTTACCAGCTCTCTGCTATTGAAAATTCCAGCCGGACTACAACTCCTAGAAACCACCTCAGTCTAATCGAATCTAGCACAGCAGTATTAGTGTAGGATATGGAACCAAACTATTAATGAAATAAAAAGTGATTAATGTGAACATACCCAGCATAATGAACATCATTATTCACTAAAGTGTGAATTAAGTCAGAAAGCGTTGTCGGCCATTGTTTCTTGAACGGTTAGATAATGTGTCTAGATGATGAGTTTAGAAATGATGTGTGTCATTGCGGCGTTAAACAGGTGATTAACATTGGTGATGTCTGTTATAGACATAAATAAGCAGAAGAGCTAACAGTCTCATTCCCTGCGTCCCCTGTGTCCATGATTCGTTCCTGCTAATATGGCTGCTGTTTGTTTCCCAGACACTGGCTGCTCTGCCTGACCAGGATTCATTCTACGACGTTACTGACTGTCTCGAACAGCAGGGAATGGAAAAGATCATTCAACGCATTCTGAATAACAAGGCGACAGACCCGGACCTGAAGCAGCGACTCGGCATGTATGAGGTCAGTGTGAGGCACGTCCTGCTTTTTCTAACCTTGCTCACTCGCTCCCAATTACATGGGATTCCTCGTAGCTTATCCATGTAACCCCAGGGAATCCCTGCGTCAATATTACTGATTATTCCACAAATACAACAGAAAAATCTGTTCCTCTGGTCCAGAAATGAGTGATGTGTAATGCTTGTCTAAATGTTGTCATTGTGTATAGTCATGTTCTGGGCTTGTACTGCATACAGCATAGTATGATCAGAGTCCTTATCTCTCTGCGCTCAGACAGAATATTTACCCCAGAGCTAAGGTATCGTTATATAGCAACATTCCAAGTACATGGCGCGCTTACAGACGTAGGATTAAAAGCATTTTGATGAAACCATGTTGACGCAGTTAATGTTGATTAAGCTGAGCCTCAGAAATGACAAACTTGTCAAAACAAATAGAAGATAAATCCACAGAAGTGTACACAAGTATGCTGTTATATAAAACGGAATATTGCGCTCCATTACTTAAAGCTGTGTTTACGCTCTGGCAGGAAACTCTATTCATAATTTTCCAAATTACATGTTTCTAAACAGCTGTGGAAATGTTTGACATAAGCAAATAATAAAATAAAATAAATGATGCTGACTGCATGGGACAGTTATTTGGTTCTAGACCCCCTGCCTGTTTCAGAACACTGAGGAACGTGGCGACATATTGTGACCGTGATGGTGTGCGCTCACTCTGTATACTGATTTGAGATATTTAGCCATGTTCTTGTAAGGAGGATGTTTTCTACTTGTTAGGATATTGATGAATAGAGTGATGCAGGGACGGCTTTATTTCTCCCTGAGTTGGGCCTGAAGCATTAAGCTCACCGTTCTGCTGGAGATTACTTAATGGGATTACATGTGTTGTCTGTCCTGATGGCAACACGCAGGATGATGGGTATTTAATTAGTGAGAAAGTGCACTCGCCTCCCTGCTTACCTTTAACGTAATTTACACAAATCAGCTTGCCTCAGGGCTCTCCGCTCCTAATGCACTGTGACTATTCTTTTATATCAGGCCTACCATCTGTGCTGGGAGGGTATTCCATGCATCAACAACTCTTGCTGTAATAGTGTATTCTGACTCTGCCATATATATGCATTTACAGGGATACTTTCTATTAAGCCTTTGTGTCTCAGTTTAATATCCATAATATCTGTGACTTTCCGAATGATATTGTCGCTCTTTATGTAATGCAGAACGCTTTAAAACTCGAGGATGAAGACAGTGAGGAATCGTCAGGCGGCTCTCGAAAGGATCGCAGGAAGAACTCTCTAGGAGTCGAGGAGGTTCGGAGATCAAGGCGTTCACTTGGAAGCAGTGCAGAGGCTTGGGCAAAAATAAACTCCACATCTGCACCAGGAAAGCCATTAAGTGAAAACTCTTCCCCTGTTTCCCCTGCTAGCAAACCGCCCATAGTTCCTGGAGTATGCATTGTACCCCCCTCCCCACCAAAACAACCACCAGCAGAAGACACATCCCTGACACCAGCTTCTGGGCAAACAGACCCCGTCGATGAAAATACAGACGAGCCCACACAAGATATGAGCACAGAGGCACAGCCGTAAGTACATTACCCTGGCAGCTAGTAATGTCTTGTTTCTAGAAAGAAGGAAGTGGTCTCACAACCATTACCCCGGCAGCTAGTAATGTCTTGTTTCTAGAAAGAAGGACGCGGTCTCACAACCATTACCCCGGCAGCTAGTAATGTCTTGTTTCTAGAAAGAAGGACGCGGTCTCACAACCATTACCCCAGCAGCTAGTAATGTCTTGTTTCTAGAAAGAAGGAAGCGGTCTCACAACCATTACCCCGGCAGCTAGTAATGTCGTGTTTCTAGAAAGAAGGAAGCGGTCTCACAACCATTACCCCGGCAGCTAGTAATGTCGTGTTTCTAGAAAGAAGGAAGCGGTCTCACAACCATTACCCCGGCAGCTAGTAATGTCTTGTTTCTAGAAAGAACGAAGCGGTCTCACGACAAACGCCTATTTCAGACATAGGATGTTGAATGAAATCTGCCGGTCAGACTGAGACACTAATCTCATAATGTACTTTACAAGGATAAGGGGCAGGGAAGCACAGACTTCACGGAGGACATTTCTGTCAAGGTCCAATACTAAAGATTGGTTTGTAGAACAGGCTCCGTTTATTTCAGTCTTTTACCATTAAATTAGGTAATAGTAACAACCCCTGGATGTTGGGCTAAGGTAACCAGAGTAATCTGAATGTACCTTTCCTGGTTAAATACTTTGTTATAATTATTATCCTGGAGAATTGGGAGAGAAATAAAGTGCACCGTAGATTGAAGCCCTAATCCTGGGCCCGAAGCCCAGCGTGGAGCTCACTCTGCTGGTAATGTTTCAGGATATCTGTATGATTTTAACTGATTGAAATAAACCGGATATTGGACTCCAGGAAAACTGCAAGTTTGTTTGATTGCTGTCACCCGGTTAGGGATAATGAATATTTATATCCTACATGTTCTGCTGCTTCTTTAATAGCGATTCAATTTGTGATTTCTTTTGGAAAGTGTTCTACGATGAGAAGGGGATTGTGGGATTGCATGAATTGCATTGATTTTACCCCTTTACAAGGCAGGGGCAGAGTGGCTTTATATTCATTTTACTATAGAAGAGGAAGATCCGCACAATCAATACTTTCTTTTATAAATCTTCTGATGTGAAATGTTCAATGTATCTAGAAGCGTTAACCCACTGGAGAGGGCTGTAATTCACACTGACTGATTCTGTCATTCACAGGCCGGGATCAGAAAATGGGAGCAATTATCACAGCTCTTCCAATTTCTCGCTGTCCAAGTCTGATCCGGATCCGCTGGCTGCCCTTGGGGACAGGAGTATATTTAAGTATGTATGGTATTTAATTGACGGGTTGCTGCGTATCGCTGTATGATATTAATTGACGGGTTGCCGCGTATCGCTGTATGGTATTTAATTGACGGGTTGCCGCGTATCGCTGTATGGTATTTAATTGACGGGTTGCCGCGTATTGCTGTATGATATTAATTGACGGGTTGCCATGTATCGCTGTATGGTATTTAATTGACGGGTTGCTGCGTATCGCTGTATGGTATTTAATTGACGGGTTGCCGCGTATCGCTGTATGGTATTTAATTGACGGGTTGCCGCGTATTGCTGTATGATATTAATTGACGGGTTGCTGCGTATCGCTGTATGGTATTTAATTGACGGGTTGCCGCGTATCGCTGTATGGTATTTAATTGACGGGTTGCCGCGTATCGCTGTATGGTATTTAATTGACAGGTTGCCGCGTATCGCTGTATGGTATTTAATTGACGGGTTGCCGCGTATCGCTGTATGGTATTTAATTGACGGGTTGCCGCGTATCGCTGCATGGTATTTAATTGACGGGTTGCCGCGTTGCCGCGTATTGCTGTATGGTATTTCATTGACGGGTTGCCACGTATCGCTGTATGATATTAATTGACGGGTTGCCGCGTATTGCAGTATGGTATTTAATTGACGGGTTGCCGCGTATTGCAGTATGGTATTAATTGACGGGTTGCCACGTATCGCTGTATGGTATTTAATTGACGGGTTGCCGCGTATTGCAGTATGGTATTTAATTGACGGGTTGCTGCGTATCGCTGTATGGTATTTAATTGACGGGTTGCCGCGTATTGCTGTATGATATTAATTGACGGGTTGCCGCGTATCGCTGTATGGTATTTAATTGACGGGTTGCCGCGTATCGCTGTATGGTATTTAATTGACGGGTTGCCGCGTATCGCTGTATGGTATTTAATTGACGGGTTGCCGCGTATCGCTGTATGGTATTTAATTGACGGGTTGCCGCGTATCGCTGCATGGTATTTAATTGACGGGTTGCCGCGTATCGCTGCATGGTATTTAATTGACGGGTTGCCGCGTTGCCGCGTATTGCTGTATGGTATTTCATTGACGGGTTGCCACGTATCGCTGTATGATATTAATTGACGGGTTGCCGCGTATTGCAGTATGGTATTTAATTGACGGGTTGCCGCGTATTGCAGTATGGTATTAATTGACGGGTTGCCACGTATCGCTGTATGGTATTTAATTGACGGGTTGCCGCGTATTGCAGTATGGTATTTAATTGACGGGTTGCCGCGTATTGCTGTATGATATTAATTGACGGGTTGCCACGTATCGCTGTATGATATTAATTGACGGGTTGCCACGTATCGCTGTATGATATTAATTGACGGGTTGCCGCGTATTGCTGTATGGTATTAATTGACGGGTTGCCACGTATCGCTGTATGATATTAATTGACGGGTTGCCGCGTATTGCAGTATGGTATTTAATTGACGGGTTGCCGCGTATTGCTGTATGGTATTTCATTGACGGGTTGCCACGTATCGCTGTATGATATTAATTGACGGGTTGCCACGTATCGCTGTATGATATTAATTGACGGGTTGCCGCGTATTGCAGTATGGTATTTAATTGACGGGTTGCCGCGTATTGCTGTATGGTATTTCATTGACGGGTTGCCACGTATCGCTGTATGATATTAATTGACGGGTTGCCACGTATCGCTGTATGATATTAATTGACGGGTTGCCACGTATCGCTGTATGATATTAATTGACGGGTTGCCACGTATCGCTGTATGATATTAATTGACGGGTTGCCACGTATCGCTGTATGATATTAATTGACGGGTTGCCGCGTATTGCAGTATGGTATTTAATTGACGGGTTGCCGCGTATTGCAGTATGGTATATAATTGACGGGTTGCCGCGTATTGCTGTATGGTATTTCATTGACGGGTTGCCACGTATCGCTGTATGATATTAATTGACGGGTTGCCGCGTATCGCTGTATGGTATTAATTGACGGGTTGCTGCGTATCGCTGTATGGTATTTAATTGACGGGTTGCCGCGTATCGCTGTATGGTATTAATTGACGGGTTGCCGCGTATCGCTGTATGGTATTAATTGACGGGTTGCCACGTATCGCTGTATGATATTAATTGACGGGTTGCCACGTATCGCTGTATGATATTAATTGACGGGTTGCCACGTATCGCTGTATGATATTAATTGACGGGTTGCCGCGTATCGCTGTATGATATTAATTGACGGGTTGCCACGTATCGCTGTATGATATTAATTGACGGGTTGCCACGTATCGCTGTATGATATTAATTGACGGGTTGCCACGTATCGCTGTATGATATTAATTGACTGCTTGCCACGTATCGCTGTATGATATTAATTGACGGGTTGCCGCGTATCGCTGTATGGTATTTAATTGACGGGTTGCCGCGTATCGCTGTATGATATTAATTGACTGCTTGCCATGTATCGCTGTATGATATTAATTGACGGGTTGCCGCGTATCGCTGTATGGTATTTAATTGACGGGTTGCCGCGTATCGCTGTATGATATTAATTGACGGGTTGCCACGTATCGCTGTATGATATTAATTGACGGCTTGCCACGTATCGCTGTATGATATTAATTGACGGGTTGCCGCGTATCGCTGTATGATATTAATTGACGGGTTGCCGCGTATCGCTGTATGATATTAATTGACGGGTTGCCGCGTATCGCTGTATGATATTAATTGACGGGTTGCCACGTATCGCTGTATGATATTAATTGACGGGTTGCCACGTATCGCTGTATGATATTAATTGACGGGTTGCCACGTATCGCTGTATGGTATTAATTGACGGGTTGCCACGTATCGCTGTATGATATTAATTGACGGGTTGCCACGTATCGCTGTATGATATTAATTGACGGGTTGCCACGTATCGCTGTATGGTATTAATTGACGGGTTGCCACGTATCGCTGTATGATATTAATTGACGGGTTGCCACGTATCGCTGTATGGTATTAATTGACGGGTTGCCACGTATCGCTGTATGATATTAATTGACGGGTTGCCGCGTATCGCTGTATGGTATTACAGGCTGTTTGTATCTTTTATAATCTTTAGGAGTTACTAATATCAATAACTCCTACAAAAGACATTAGACATCATGGTCTCTGGATATATTACTTTAAATAGAAACTTCAGCAAACCCTGAGCCAGAGAGCCATCTTCACAGGCATTTCATGGAACCAAAAAAAGTTTTATTTTCTTAAATGTGATTTTAGTCTTTTGTATAAAAAATATCAATAGTACATTTATTGCAAAATAATTTAGGAAGAAATAAGTCTGACCTAAAGAGCTGTCAATCTATAGTACACATGTCTGAGTTCAGAGCCAGAGTGTGAGGTTTTACAAGGGTTAAACACAGGCTGTGTCCCCTGTTAGGAACAGACGGGGGATGGGAGCTTTTTGTCACTGGTTTCCATAGTAATGAGTGAGGCTTGGCATCCCATTACTTCACTCCTTTTCTGTGGATTCATGGAGTTTGTGAAGGATTATCGAGCAGACATGTCTCTCCTAGGTAGGGTGAGTGGACTTTAACAGATCCCCCACTCACTCGCTGGCTCTGTGTGAGTATCACTCACCTGTCACTTCTCTGCAGAGATAACACCAGTGGATTTCCCAAACTGCAATCATTGAAGCCTGGGTGTCGTTATACAGAATGGGCTCTCAGGCTTAGTGCAGATTAATGCCGTGGCTGGCGTGAGTAAGAGCACTTTGTATTACGGGTGGATGGAGACACAGTTCCTGCATTCTGCGCTCAGTATAGCGCCCCCCAGAGGTCAGTCAGTTACATAGTAAACTTTCAGTTATTTCAGATTATAACTTTCAATCACAGGAATACTGCTGACGCTTTGCATGATGGGTAATCACTGCGCTGCACTGGGGAGGGTGGGCTACAGACACTGTGCACCCGGATGGGGGGCTTTTATCAAAATGAACTCGCAGGACAAATGCTTTGCAATCTGCCCTATGCAGCGTGCGTGCTCCTGTCTTTACTGCTGGCTATAATTCTGCATGTGAAAACTCTGCTCTATATATCGAAATCCTTTCTCTTTTCAGACTTCACCAAACAGACCCTGTTTGGTAAGTGTGCTTGTCGTGCTCTGGTATGCTGTGTGCTCCTCTCACTATAATTCTCTGTCCTGTGCGTTACCCGTGTGCTTTGTTTTCATGGTTTTATGGAGTCTGTTCCAGACCTTGTTACGAGAAGGATTTGGAGTGGTCTGCCGTTATAGGCTTGCTGTAGGCTGCTGTAAATTTAATCCATAATCCACCCTGTATGTGACTTTACCATTCCATCGTTCTCAAGCTCTCGCTCCTAGTTGCGGCTGCAGGCCGGCCGGCTCCTAGTCACGGCTGCAGGGCACAAAAGATTGCTTACATCACTGACTAATTATCTGACTTTTTATATAATCTTTCATGTCAATGAGAATTTACACTTTGTGTTCCCATGTAATCCAGTAAGTGAACATTAAACCTAGAGATGTGCCGGTGCAAACGCATGGTGTACACTGGCACGTGCTGAATGACCAATACTAATACAAACCTCAAACTGGCATATGGTATAGCCGGGCACAGTGCCATGGTGATAGGCAGTTTTTATTGACATATGGTATAGCTGGACACAGTGCCATGGTAATGTTATGCATGCTGTGTTCAATATGAGTGTAATCCCTGGGCATGCAGACTCACCGCCCTTCACGACTTGGCGCTAACGCATTCTTCCTGCAGGGAGGAGAAGAATGTGTTTGGGGATAAGCCCATTTTGAAACGTTTCCAGTAAGTATCCGCTTGCCGGCTGTAGCCACTCTAGCATGTTATAAGGCGTGGAAAGTGCGTAACCTAATATTACCAGGTCTAACCAGTGTCTCTACCATTACATAGTGTCTGTGGGCAGTCACACATTGTCTTTAGTGTGAATGATGGAATAGCACTGAATCGCAATAAGGAGGAACCCTTTACTGACAATTTGGGGGGAAATTTGCTGTGCGGTGAAATGAAGTGTTAAGTCCTGGGAAGGTGTATAAAATCTATCATTAACCCATTTAATCCTTAGTGAGGTATAGATAGCAGTTTGTGCTGTGGACTAACTGGGGGTTTATTAAGTGTGTAATATTAACCCCGATATCTTATGGTTTGAAGCACGGCACACTACGATGATAGCCAGGATGGGCAGCACTGGGGAACACTGACCATTGGGCTGGTGTTGGAATAAGGATTTGTTTGTCATTTGAAACTCCACTTAGAAACCGATTTTTGGAGAATTTGGCTGCCACCGAGCTGGAGAAGATGTCTGCGTTATCCAAAGGCAGGCAGGAGATCTTAGCAGAAGCCGTTCGTGGTGGGGAGAAAGAATCTGAAGAAGAAACATCCAACGTCCAGGAGGAGGCGTCCATTGAGGACAGTTCCAGAGAGGGTAAGTGAGCTGGAACAGAGATAACATCAACCAAGAAAAGTATGTGATCAGGAGAGGTGGGCAATGCTAGGCCGGGGGTATATGAGTGAGGAAAGCAGAGAGGGATTATGTATCGGCCACGGGGGCGAAGTGGGGAGTGGTTTGAAGGTATGAAATGGTTGGGGTGGGGGGGGGGGGGGGTTACATATACATAATGATTCAGATAGGAATATCAAGTAATCTGCAACATCCAGAACCACTAGTGTCACTGGCCAAATAATTTAAATACTTGTATAAAGCGGTGATATTGGTGAAGCCAAGGAGATGTTTTATAATTAAACCGATTAATTGAAAGTAATCAGATTTTTATCACAATCCGTGTTAATCAGTCCAGTAGTTATGCTGACACTCGGAGGAGTATTTTATGTTACGGGTAAGGGTTGAGCCAGGGCACGGGTGTGCACTTTATCTATTGCTCCCCTTTGTTCTCTGAAACGTGCACAGTGGGTGCTGGCAGGGGTAATGTGTGGCCTCTCCTGGATGCAGGGCAGGGAGATCTCAGTGAGAAGGAGGAGAAGAATGAAAGTGTAAATGAAAAGGACGCGTGTTCAGGCTCCAGCGATTCGTCGGCCAGCAGCACGTTGGAGCGAGAGGAGCGGGGAGACAGAGAGGAACATGAACCAGGCAAGGGGCTGCATGGAGAGAACAAACCTGTAACAGCTCGGTCACACGATTGGCTTTGTACTACTTCCTTTCCAGATATTTAGGTTTTTACCCCTCGCCCCTAGTATTTGGGGGGTTTGTTACCCCTTGCACGTACTATTTGGATTCTTAAACCTTGCTTGCAATGATTGGATTAATTTCAAATTGTTACCCCCTGGCTGGTAGTGTGACTTGTTACCCCCTGGCTGGTAGTGTGACTTGTTACCCCCTGGCTGGTAGTGTGACTTGTTACCCCCTGGCTGGTAGTGTGACTTGTTACCCCCTGGCTGGTAGTGTGTGAATTGTTGCCCCCTGGCGGGTAGTGTGTGATTTGTTACCCCCTGGCTGGTAGTGTGTGATTTGTTACCCCCTGGCTGGTAGTGTGTGACTTGTTACCCCCTGGCTGGTAGTGTGTGACTCGTTACCCCCTGGCTGGTAGTGTGTGAATTTTTACCCCCTGGCTGGTAGTGTGTGACTTGTTACCCCCTGGCTGGTAGTGTGTGACTTGTTACCCCCTGGCTGGTAGTGTGTGACTTGTTACCCCCTGGCTGGTAGTGTGTGACATGTTACCCCCTGGCTGGTAGTGTGTGACTTGTTACCCCCTGGCTGGTAGTGTGTGACTTGTTACCCCCTGGCTGGTAGTGTGTGACTTGTTACCCCCTGGCTGGTAGTGTGTGACTTGTTACCCCCTGGCTGGTAGTGTGTGACTTGTTACCCCCTGGCTGGTAGTGTGTGACTTGTTACCCCCTGGCTGGTAGTGTGTGACATGTTACCCCCTGGCTGGTAGTGTGTGACTTGTTACCCCCTGGCTGGTAGTGTGTGACTTGTTACCCCCTGGCTGGTAGTGTGTGACTTGTTACCCCCTGGCTGGTAGTGTGTGACTTGTTACCCCCTGGCTGGTAGTGTGTGACTTGTTACCCCCTGGCTGGTAGTGTGTGACTTGTTACCCCCTGGCTGGTAGTGTGTGACTTGTTACCCCCTGGCTGGTAGTGTGTGACTTGTTACCCCCTGGCTGGTAGTGTGTGACTTGTTACCCCCTGGCTGGTAGTGTGTGACTTGTTACCCCCTGGCTGGTAGTGTGTGACTTGTTACCCCCTGGCTGGTAGTGTGTGACTTGTTACCCCCTGGCTGGTAGTGTGTGACTTGTTACCCCCTGGCTGGTAGTGTGTGACTTGTTACCCCCTGGCTGGTAGTGTGTGACTTGTTACCCCCTGGCTGGTAGTGTGTGACTTGTTACCCCCTGGCTGGTAGTGTGTGACTTGTTACCCCCTGGCTGGTAGTGTGTGACTTGTTACCCCCTGGCTGGTAGTGTGTGACTTGTTACCCCCTGGCTGGTAGTGTGTGACTTGTTACCCCCCTGGCTGGTAGTGTGTGACTTGTTACCCCCTGGCTGGTAGTGTGTGAATTTTTATACCCTGGCTCATAGATTTGGGTTGTTTTAGATTTGGGTTGTTTTCTTTTAACCCGTTGCTCTTTGTTTTTTACCTTTTGTATGTAATATTTATATTTTACCCCTTGCTCATGGAATTTGAAGGAGGGGGCACTTGTTTTTATTATTATTGTATTCCGTTTTTTCATTTTTTCCAGAAATCCCAACATTGTGAATCAGCTCAGACATTACTCGTTTTAAAAAAAAAAAAACTGATTATTAATGTCTTCACTAGTGGGATAATGTTGGGATGCATGCTTACACTAGACTGTAATGGGCGGAGCAGGGAGACTTTGCGTAACCTTTACTCTGGCCTTCAATAAATGAGCTCGTACATTGGGACAAACCGCTCCAAAACAGGAGGCCAGAACGTTCATATTTAGCTTGTTCTGCCTGCTACACACTGCATGAAATAGTGTGAGAAATAAAGTAGAAAGATATTTCAAGCAGGGGGTGTCCTTTGTAAATATGATCCTGATCTCACAATGTGCCATCTGATTCGAAGCTTTGTAAATAAGCGTTTACCTGCTACAATCTCCAAATTCTACTGAAATTAAATTCAAATGGCAAAATTTCGGATAAAAAAAAATCAGAAAATTCTCCAACTTTGTTATAGTCACAGCATGGCCATTGAGACTTCAGCTGTTTACTGAATGAACCTGTTTGTATTGGAAGATTGCTACTGCACCCATCAATACAAACGATGCACACTGCACGTTATCTCGCTATATACAGCTGGGTTTAATTCTACTAAACCCTTTGCTTTTCTCCTGGTATATAAAAATTAGTTGCATGATCTATTAATAGCACGGACGGAGTACCCGCACCATACTGGTTCACCGTGAACGTGTCCTATGTTGAACCTGGATCCGGATTGTAGTCTCATGGCTAATTTTTCTGTTTTCGCAGTGAGCCCTGCATGCGTTCCCCCTCCCACCATGGATAGGACCACTTCTAAAACATTTATGAAGGAAATGCTGCACCCCAAGACACAAAATGGGTTAGAGCCACAAACTGAGGTACTTGGTGCCAAAAGCTGTCCATCCAATGAACCACTGAGGTCCCCAAGAGAAAGGAGGAGGATTCCTTTAATCAAAGCAGAAAATGATGAAAATGAGATTTCTCCCAAAAAGAACACAACTGACGTGGTGTTAGAAAACCGCACATCCGCCCTGAGAGCGCAGTACAGCATTGATGCCGAAACCAACGCTAAAAACCTGGAGAAGACCCTCATGATACCTTTCAAGAAATCATCCGAAGTTCTGTGGGAACAGTCTGCACCCCCACAGCAAATGGAGCTAAAGATCAAAGACTTGGATTTTTCTGACCTGTGCGAGGAAGAGGATTTTGACGTTCTAGACTTTGACAACACAGAAAATGTGTCAGCTGGACGAGCTTCAGCTGCAAACTTTGTTCCTCCACCACCTCCTCTTTCTGGCATGTCTTTTCCACCTCCTCCTCCACCCATGCTTGGATGCCCTGGACTGTCTTGTCTTCCACCACCTCCTCCAAGTGCTAGAGCTTCTCACCTTCCACCCCCACCACCTGCCCCTCCTAGCTTCACAGGCATGTCACATGAGTCCAGCACGGGTACTTTCAATAAAAAGAGGAAGACTGTCAAACTCTTCTGGAAAGAAATGAAAGATACCAGTGGCACCAGTCGGGGAAAATTTGGTAAAGGAACTGTGTGGGAATCTTTGGATAAGGTTTTGGTGGATACTGAGAAACTAGAACATCTATTTGAGTCCAAAGCCAAGGAATTGGTTACAAGCAAGGTAGGTGAGAATAGCCAGTTGATAGATTTGTGAGACTACGGCTGGCAACCTGTGTGTCATATGCCAGGCCATATAATACACTGATCATATAGCTTCCCTATATATACTACCATAATCGTATAAGTTCCCTGTGTATAATAACCCAATCGTATAAGTTCCCTGTGTATAATAACCCAATCGTATAACTTCCCTGTGTATAATAACCCAATCGTAGAACTTCCCTGTATATAATAACCCAATCGTATAACTTCCCTGTATATAATAACCCAATCGTAGAACTTCCCTGTATATAATAACCCAATCGTAGAACTTCCCTGTATATAATAACCCAATCGTAGAACTTCCCTGTATATAATAACCCAATCGTAGAACTTCCCTGTATATAATAACCCAATCGTAGAACTTCCCTGTATATAATAACCCAATCGTAGAACTTCCCTGTATATAATAACCCAATCGTAGAACTTCCCTGTATATAATAACCCAATCGTATAAATTCACCTGTGTATAATAACTTCCCTGTGTGTAATACCCCCATCTTATACCTTCCCTGTTTGTAATATGCCAGGCTGTATAATTTTTGTGTATAATATGCCTGGCTTTATAGATTCATGGTTGATTTGATAAGATCATGGTGTAACTTGGATATATTACAGACATGCAAGAGGACGTTTAAAGGGACATTATGATCAACAAAACCACTTTATCTTAATGAAGCAGTTTTGGTACATCATGATCATGCAGTCTCACTGATCAATTCTCTGCCAGTTAGGAGTTAAATCACTTTGTTTATGCAGCTCTAGCCACACCTCCCCCTGCATGTGACTTGCACAGCCTTCCATAAACACTTCCTGTAAAGAGTCATCTAATGTTTACACTTCCTTTATTGCATATTCGGTTTACTAGAATTTCTTATCTTCTGCTCTGTCAATAGCTTTCTAGACTCTGCAGGAGCCTCCTGTATGTAATTAAAGTTCAATTTACAGATCAGGAGATAAAAACATCTAAAATCGTTAACATCTCATTAAAATTAAAGCTTTTTTTTACTCTCATGCAGATCAGGTCAGTCACTGCCATAGGACGTGTGGATAGGACTGCAAAAACAGAAACCATAGTGATTTAACTCCTAAATGGCCAAGAATTGAGCAGTAAGACTGCAGAGACATGATCTATACACCAACACTGCTTCATTAAAGGACCACTATAGTGCCCTGAGGGTGCCGCCAGGCTGGATGGAGAGGAAGGGGTTAAACATTTAACTTTCTCCAGCGCCGGGCTCCCTCGGTGCTGGAGACTCTCCTCCTCCTTTTCCCGTCATCGGCTGAATGCGCATGCGCGTCAAGAGCCGCGCGCGCATCCAGCCAGTCCATAGGAAAGCATTCTCAATGCTTTCCTATGGACACTGGCGTATTCTCACTGTGAAAATCACAGTGAGAAGCACGGAAGCGCCTCTAGCGGCTGTCAATGAGACAGCCACTAGAGGCTAGATTAACCCTAAAGTAAACATAGCAGTTTCTCTGTAACTGCTATGTTTACAGCAGAATGGGTTAATCCTAGGTGGACCTGGCACCCAGACCACTTCATTAAGCTGAAGTGGTCTGGGTGCCTATAGTGGTCCTTTAAGCTAAAGTTGTTTTGGTGACTGTAGTGTCCCTTTAATATCTGCCCACAATGTGAACGTAGCACTTAACACCAACTCTAGATATTTCTTGCATTTGTCTTTATTGAAAGAGTTTTGATTAGTCATTAGAGGAATTTTAGACTAAATACATTGTGTCAATATTGGAGAATGGTCTTTCTGTTGCTCCTCGGGGGTGTGGCTTCTTCCTTTCATAGGCTGGTGCTGTTGGTGTAATATCTGATCTTGCTGTTTACAGAAAGGAGCCGACTTAAAGAAACAGACCCTGGTAGTACTTGACCCCAAGAGGAGTAATGCAATCAACATTGGACTGACTGTGCTACCCCCGGTGCACATCATTAAGACGGCCATATTGAACTTTGACGAATATGCCATAAATAAGGAAGGAATTGAGGTAAATCTCCCATTGACTACCTGCCCTGATCTACTGCAGAATATTTCAATACATAGAGATACAAGGGATGGGTAGGTTCTAGAAACACTGTGGCCAAAATCTACATGCCCAGTTGTATTAGAACTACATCTCCCATGATGCTTTGCCAGTCTTCTCAGTCTATCTGGTGGTGTAGCCTGTGAGAGCTGTTTCCCAGGTTAAAATTACCTTCCAACAAAACTCGTTTCATTTGCTGGGCCATGTTCGTGGACAAGCAGTCGGTCCAGTCTCCGCAGTAGTGATGGTTCCCTTGGCACTTTACCTCTGATTTCTGACTGCAACAATTACCACAAGCTGTCTTCTGATCAAAGAACTGAATTTCTGCATCTTGGGAAATGTTTTAATAATTTGTGCAGCCGTGTCAAGCATCTCGATGCCCTCTGTGTCACATTTTGTTGTTGCCATGGTAACCATGGCCCATGCTGACGGCTGAGTCAGTTTACTCATTTATGAACCCTCTCTGTTTAGAAAATCCTCACAATGATTCCGACCGAAGAGGAGAAGCAGAAGATTCAGGACGCCCAGCTTGCGACGCCCGATGTCCCGTTGGGATCGGCTGAGCAGTTCCTACTGACACTTTCTTCCATTAGTGGTCTCGCAGCCCGGCTCCAGCTCTGGGCCTTTAAACTGGACTATGAGCCCATGGAGAAGGTAATGGGAGGGAAGACCATATGATTTGAGAAATGTAAGTGTAGCTAGTTACCACTAAGTGGCGCCTGAGAGCTGGGACTTGCAGGATGTTTAATGGGTTAATTCTAGTACTAATAAATGGGAAATTAGGGGAAATGGCCATCATGTTGATTTCACTCTGATACAATGATCTAAACACTTATTCTTCTAATCCCCCCGTATCTATACATCTCCTGGACACTGCGCTCGTAATAAACCAGAGCTAAAACCGTATTTAATATCTGAATTGTTACGGTTGGAGTGTATAAAGCTGTTGGTTCTATGTAAATGCTAATAATGATAATCTAGAATACAGAATTAACCTGTAATAATTCCCCCTCCTCCACAGGAGATCGCTGACCCGCTCTATGACCTGAAACTAGGAATGGAACAACTCTCCAAAAATAAGACCTTCAAATTGATCCTTTCGTCCCTCCTGGCAGTGGGCAACTTCCTAAATGGATCAAATGTGAGTTGGCACAGCATGTACATTCATCGCCAGGTGGTAGGCACAACATAGGCATTGCAGTAAGAGCTGCTATAATGGTTGGAGGATTAGAGAAGGACCGTTTTTCACTAATTGTAGTGGTTATGGTGTACCTTCTCCTTATTTCTCAACAGGTTTGCAGAACCTGGGGTTCTCCCAGCACCTTGTCTAACATGTTAGCCTGTCCAACTCCCAGTGCTCTCAGCCTACAAGTGACAGCCATAGCTGGACAGGTTCACGTGGACTATAAGTAGTATATTAGCCAAGCTGCAGCACAGGGTCGGACTGTAGGCGCTGAGAGCCCCGTGTTTTGGTTTGACATTAACAAGGGAGTTGGTCCCCAAACAAAAATGAGCTGCGATGGTATGGGTCGCAGAGTGTTTGTTCCTTTAAATGAACCCGTTTAATATGTCTTGTACCTTTCATGGTATATCTGACTGATCACTCAGTAGCCGATTATCAGCTTGGAATGTAACCATTAATTACATCCCTTTGGAACGCCAGTAACACGGTAAGGTCCGTACAACAATTTTCCCCACTGTGTTCAGGGAGAATTATTCCTGTTATTTGAATGTATTGCTGGCACCACGGCGGTTGTGTGACACCATCCTGCCCCTCCCCCAAGGGTCGCACCACTGGCAGCTTTTCATGGGGTTGATTTAAATGAAGGGGTTAAGGAAGGGATGAGCCAGTAGAAGGCGGTCTAAGCATCATCATGACGTTTCTTTGCCATTTCCTAGGCCAAAGGCTTTGATCTGAGCTACCTGGAGAAAGTGTCTGAGGTTAAGGACACCGTGCACAGACAAACCCTGCTTCACCACATGTGTAACCTTGTCACCGAAAAATTCCCCGACACATCTGACCTCTACTCGGAGATACCCGCCATCACCAGGTCATCTAAAGTAAGTCTCTCCATACATGGAATAGACCTTATTGTATGCAGTGTTATATGTTGCCCCCTAATGGAATGTTAATGTTACTGCACAGACATTTCCTCCAGATATACTCTGGCACCCTCTGGTGGTTAAATGGCTACTCACAAGCAGAGACAAGAATATTATTATTGGTATTTCTATAACCAGCACATTCTGCAGCACTTTACAATATTATAAAAATGGGGAAATTAAACAATAATGAACATTTACAAAATGTTACAGGAACAATAGGGTGATGAGGACCCTGTTCAAACGAGCTTATAGGAACCCACTCATGCCCTTTATGTTTCCTTAAATTTCAGAATTGTCTTTTTAATCTGACTCGTACATTTTTACTAATAAATAAGTGAATATACATGTTTATGTAGCAAACACTGAAAGGTTTAAAAATGCCCCTTTTACAGTTGTAGATATTTTTTTAAATTTGGCTATATTTGTCCAAACTTTGCAATTCTTTCCGGTTTGGTGTTGCGTGATTAAACTCCTTTCTTGTGCACAGAATAAGATGGGAATTGCGTGCATTCTGTAGTTACACCAGCTAGGAGTATCGTTCAGAGATCTTCCCCAGAGCTGGTTTATGGGGAGCTCTGCGTAGATCAGAAATAAATCCTGAACATTAAACGCAGGACTAAACAATTCACAAACATTGCCTTGTTAAAGGGACATTCATCACGTGACAATTTCGTACTTAAATCAGAAAGCAAACGGTTTTAAACAAATTTACTTCCCAAAATAAAGCAAGAAAAACGTAGAAAAGTATGTATAAACAAAACTTTGTCAGATTGCATTGTTGGGCACACCTCTCAGCCAGGTCTGTGCTGTTCATGCAGGTAGACTTTGATGAGCTGGCAGACACCCTGATTGAGCTGGAGAGGAGGTGCAGGGAGTCCTGGGACAGCCTGAAAGTGATCTCAAAACATGAAACCAAATCTGGTCTGAGGAACAAGATGAACGATTTCCTGAAGAGCTGCACCGAGAAGATTGTCATCCTGAAAATCGTGCACCGACGGATGCTGAACAGGTGAGAACCCCCATGGTTTCTGTTCCCAAGGTATACAGATTTTTCTGTTTTGTTTTTTTAAGGGACACTGCAAACACCATGACTATTACAGCGTATTGTATTGGTTATGGTACCAGGAGGGTATAGTGCAGCCCGTCCAGTCTTTGTCAAACCATTTCAAGCATGGATTCCATCACTCTTTCGCCATTGTTGTAATGATGAGCAACTTCCCTCCGTTTCCATTTAAATATTTAAATATTTGCTTTGTGTAATCGCTGGCATTGAGTGCTGCAGCCCTTTCTGTACTTCAATTCACGGTTTACCATTCAACAGCGACTCAGAACCTCCGTAGAGATATTTTATGACCGAATCCTGCAACACCCCATAGTGGAGAGACTGTCACTGCACAACATGTGCACACATTGGGGTAAACCACATGAAGGTGAAATTCAGAATGCACTGTACCATAATCACTGTAACCATATGCAGTAGTGGTTATGGTATGTAGTGTCCCTTTAACTTGTTTTCTTTGTTATTTGTGGGATTACCCTCAACTAGTCTTGTCAGGTGGAGAATTTCACAACCTTTTTCACTATCCCTCGTATTTGTCTTTGAAAAGCCCACGCTTATTACTGTGTTTTTTGTTTGTGTATATAATCTGTCTGCCAGGTTCCGATCCTTCCTCCTGTATCTGGGGTACACGTACTCTGCAGCCAGAGACACAAAGATCACCTATTTCTGTAAGATTATCAGCGAATTTGCCTTGGAGTACAGAACGACGCGGGATCGTGTGCTTCAACAGAAGCAGAAACGGGCAGCATACCGTGAGAGGAACAAGACCCGGGGCAGGATGATAACCGAGGTCAGTCACACAGGGCGAATTCGGGTGGATTTGCATTATAGGAGTCAGAGCAGCATTTTGCAGGGTTACTTACTTAAAAAAAAAGGGGGGGGGGGAGGTAAATTGATGTGAATTCAGGTTTTAGTCTAAAATGCCTGAAATCAGACGTCCTTTAGAAATTTTTTTTTAAAAAGACACATGAATGACCCTGAATCAAATTAAAGTGGCACTGTCATGCCAAACGTACCTTTCCACAATCGATTCCTCTGCTTTCCCTCTCTCAGGCTCTGTTCTTCATTTCTTCCTGTCTGCTCTAGTTTTCTTTAAAACATAAGACAAAGTAGGGACTACTTGTCTTATGGAGGTTTCCTACGCCTGACCATCTCTGACCAGCGGAGGACCAAAGTCTGCTTCGTTTCCGGTGGTCAGAGCAATTTTCCCACAATTCTCACCTTTCCTCCGTGTTCTCGTCAAAACTACTGAATTTTGCCATAACAGAATGAGATCAATTGGTCCATTTGTGTTAGGACGCAATTCAGGACTTTGTTTGGATAGGAATGAAACTCCGATCCTTATCATTACCGTGGCTGCTGTGACAAGACCAATCTCGCCACATTGCATTGGAGGAGCCTGGTTGCCCGCCTGCTGCCTTTAGACTATGGCCCATGTTGAAACGCTTGATTTTCCCCTGCAAAGACACAAAAGCCGGGTCATTCGGTGCTTGCCCTATTTGAGCGGTGATACCCCAGATAGCTATACCATGGAGCCCATTCGTATAATGAAAGACTTTGGCTCCATGGTAATTGAACTGTATGTGTGTGATCTGAGCGCCATTCAGTAATAATGTGTGCTCAGACCTAAGCTATCTGGGGATATGTTGAATGTACCTGTTTATGCAATGGCTGCACAGTTATATATTTTTATGTATTTTATTGTCTTTTTTTTTGCCATGTGTTCAATGGTGTTTTGCCTCTGTCCTTGGAGATAATTGGATTACTTCCCAATTATCTCCAGGATAAAAGGTTTTGGGCAGAAAAGCCATGCTTCATTTGGTCACAAAGGACTACGATCTGACGTATGTTTGTATTTGGAGTATGCTGATTCTGAAAATGTAAGTTATGTGAATGTGATGCATACTTTTAAAGTTATGAATAATGTGGAAAAACTGTATTTCTCTGCTTGTGATAATTACATTACCCATTGTGTAAGGTAATTGTATCACAGGCAGAGGGGAGGATTTTGTGTGGGAGTGTCTGAGTGTATTGTACGTGTTTATTGGTTGTTTTCCAAAACCCTGTGGGGGGTACTAATGTGTATATAAGAACAATAAACCCACAGCTCTGTTTGTTCACTGCTTGACCCTCAACACGGAGCTTTGTCTCGTTCTTCGGGGGATTTACTGTATGCTGTTAGAGACTGATTGCCAGGAGTGTAAGCCGCTTGGGTGCTTTCCTGTTCAGCTGCTAGCAGCTATTCGTGAGGTTCCAGTTCGGGAGTTTGGAGTAGTACTTGGTATCCTGTTTGGGAGTTTGGGGTTCTGCAGTAGCTGTGCCTGTGTCTCTGGAAGGGGAAGATCTACTAAACGGCTGATAACCCCTTTTATGCCTGGGGGTGCCATTACAGCTGCATCTTGCAGCCGCTTAGTAGATAACTCCATAATTCCCACAGTATTAGGGAGCCATCTACCAAAAGGCTGAAAAACCAAGATTGGTCTTTCAGCCAACTTTACTAACACTAAGTGAAAATTAGTTGGTATTAGTAATTAATCTTTTTTTTTTAAATAAATGGCTCCATGGTGGGGCATCTTTTAACTAGCCTGGGGGAAACATTAATTTCCACTTGTGCCCCGCGAGTGGGGGCACAGGTGTAATTACAATAAGGGTGGTCCTATTGTCCGGCCCCCACCCATGAGCGGCAGGTGGGGGCCCTAATTTGCAATAAGGGGGGGACCTATTGTCCTCTCCGACACCCCCCCCCCCCCGGCCATCACCCATGCGGAGAGGGGGGGGGACAGGGACCTATTGTCCCCTGCCCCCACCCATGGGTGACAGGTGGGGGCTAAGTGTAAATACCCCCCACCCCCCAGGTGATTAGAGGTCCCCAAGCCTCTTCACCCAGGGAGGGCACCGCACAGACTCTGCTCCGCAAGGTGGGGAAAGGCTTATAAAGCCTTCCCACGCCTTGCAATTCGTCTCAGAGCACTCTGATTGGATGATTAGTCTCTACATTTACCAGTCACAGCACTCTGGTTGGATTTCAAGCCAACCAATCAGAGTGCTCTGTGTCATTTTACACAGTGTGGGAAAGTTCTTTGGAATTTTCAATCAGGGGCAGTAAAAAGAATATAAAATAGGTAAGATGGGGGGTTTAGGGACATTCGGGGGTAGCTAGGGGGACAATTAGATGTAGTAGAGTCGGGAGGGGGGGTTAAAAAAAACAACTGGATTTGGCCATGCCGCTTCAAACCATAACGCTCTGTTCAAATCAACGTTTAGTTTGCTCACTTGGATGCCAACAGCAGGCTGAGAATTTAGCAGAATTTACCAGGAAAATGCAAATGGTAGTCAATATATAGTGTCACCCTCCCACCCCCATATATTGGTCTAATATTTACAATTTCCAGTTTATTGAATAAACCCATTTTGTTTCTTCCTTGAGAAGCTGATTTGAAGACCCTGAGATCAGGTGTTTTATAGAATGTAACGTCTCATTAAATCCATACTTCTAGCTCAGCTGACCATCTACGTTTTCCCACAGACTGCAAAGTTCTCCAGCGCTGCGGGGACTACAGAAAATAGCCCAGCCATCACCAGTACCAGGCTGCACAGCCAGTCATCTGAAGATGGCCACGAAAACATGACGAATATCTTAATCTCTAGCGGAGATCAGCAGACGAGGAGGAGCAGAGGAGTGAGAAGTAAGAGCTGGTTACAGGGACCAAGCTAGTTAGACTAACTCTGTACGAGGTGGTAACACAACACTATGTGTGCTCTGTATGGCTGGCGGTAAGGACTTCCGTACTAGACAACGCCTGATCTGTGACTGACAGAACCACCTGTTCTCTTGTGTTAGATCCTAAAACCTGCTCTGTTGGGGGAGTTCAAGTTATGCACTGAGAAGGTCATAGTTAGTTTCATAATGAGCCGTACATAGACCCGGGCTGCTATGAAATACAGTCCTAGTACAGCTGCAGGTTACACATTAACCCTTCTCTTTATCATTAAACCCTAGGTTTAGGTCGATCCAGCCCTCCGGACCTGTCTGGCAATAAAGAAGAGCCAGGAGGCACATCAGATGCTTCTGATGAGATCATGGATCGACTGGTCCAGTCTGTGACACAAAACCCCAATCAGAGGGTTGTGAACCCCAAGGAACGCAAGCGATCCCGAGCAAACAGGAAGTCCTGTAAGTATATAAATCCAGAGTCATGGGGTGAGCCCCTAGGACTCCCTCGCCTTCTGTTACTTGTTACCTGTGTTATCTTCTCAATCAGATTCCATTCCTAGCCCAGTGTTGCTGTTTCACTCCCTGCTCTGCTTATAAAGGGTTGGTGACACTGTGATCACTGTTTCATGCAATTTACCTGCCTCCCGGCCATGCCCTCTCTTCTTCACTGCCTAACAGGCAACTAAAGATGGAAATGGCAAGTAAAGATTTGACAGGAAACCAATACTTTGGAAAGCAATGTCTATATTAATTGCAAATGAGACAACTTGGTGACAGTAATGGCCCTTTAGAGGGACACCATAACCACTGTAGCTTATTGTAATATTCTAGCTCATTCTAGTGGTTATGGTGCTATGAATCAATGGGCAGTCTTCCTGGCGCCCAAAGTTGTTCCCTCTGCGAGTATTTTTACTTTTGGGATATGAAGTGTGAATCCATACCAGCATGGCTGGAACTGATAGGCCGCAGCGAACTCGCCAGCCAGAGAAGGATGGATTCCCATTAGATATTCCATAAGACTGATATCTGTAGAGGTCGGTGAGCCGTGCTTTTTTGGCCAAAAAAGAACCTCCTACAATGATAGCACCATAACCACTGCAATGAGCTGTTTTTTTCCACTTATTAAATTGTCTCACTGCAACGTCACTAGTTTTGGATCTTTGTCTTACAGTGAGACGGACCTTGAAGAGCGGGTTGAGTGAGGACCTGGTGCAGGCGCTGGGATTGGCTAAATCCTCCGAAATGTCCGTCTGACTTCCTCAGCGAGAGACTGCTCAGCAGTAAATTCGCTGCCCCCTGTGGTGGGACCCGGAGTGTCAGCAGAACGACCATTGCACCTCTCTTGCAGAAACCAATGGGTGAGGTGGATACCGCTTTGTACAGCTACAGAGAAGAAGTAAGCAACTGTGGATTCAGCAATAATTAACCACTTCTATCCACACTGGACTGCACTACACTAAAGTGGATGGTTCCCTTCTCGGGCTGCGTGGTCTGTTGTATCCACAGTACGTGGCTCTTATAAAAGAGTCTCTCTCAAAGGCACTATGTCCGCTTCCAGTCACTTCCTGGTGGGGTTCTTTACAGTAGGGAAAGCAGGACCAGGAGGCTCTAATCATGCAGGAATTCTACACGTCAGAGTGCCACATTCTAGTAAAACTTGTCGTGAGTACGTCAGAGGCCCTGGATCAAACTACGTGGATTTTACCTGTTGTGCAATCATGGATGTTTCTGGGTGTGAAATACAATGCTTAGCTCGTGTATATTGTGCTTACGGAATTCCCGTCCAATTCTGACATCACTAGCCTTACATTATACGCACACAAACACTAAACTCCAAATGGGAAATAGCCCAGCTCGGGGTATAGGGGATTGGAATTCTTCAAATTCAGTTACTTGACCTCCTTTTGCCATTTGGTGTTTAAGGAATAAAACCACTTTTTGTACTGGGCTGTTTTGATCCCCACTGCTTTTATGGGCGAGGACGAGACTGAGGATTTGTTAAGCATTTTCCATTCTGTACAGGAAGTTATGACATTGAATGGCATTGTTTTGTGTGTGCTAGGCTGGCCTGCCCTCTGACTAGCTGGCTCCAGCTAATGTTACCAATAATGACACGCTTGCTCTCAGTTCCACCAGTTCTAACATATCACTTCATTAAAACGAACCCACAGGACGCTCACTCAGGTTAAGGTGATCATTACATACACCTTAAATCTTCCAGACGTACACTCCACCTGGGGCGATTTCCTGCTGCAGGTGTTTGTATGTCCCCTGTGATTTGAAGCCATGGGGTCTAAGTTTAGCAGAGAACTATTCATTGAAACCACTAATCAGGATGACACCACCGTGAAAAGCACTGCAGAGGTTGCCAGTGTTTCCACAGCTGGGGATTTCATTGATCTAATACATGATCAGGGAGTCAGACTGAATAAACCTTGCAGGAACGCCCAGTGTGTGTATCACAGAGCTCCAACGAACTAAACATCACAGAGCTCCACGGAAATAAAACATCACAGAGCTCCAACGAACTAAACATCACAGAGCTCCAACGAACTAAACATCACAGAGCTCCAACGAACTAAACATCACAGAGCTCCAACGAACTAAACATCACAGAGCTCCAACGAACTAAAACATCACAGCAATGTGTAAGAGAATCACAGAGCTCCAACGAACTAAACATCACAGCAATGTGTAAGAGAATCACAGAGCTCCAACGAACTAAAACATCACAGCAATGTGTCAGAGTATCCCAGAGCTCACACTCTGTATATTTACATATGGTTTAAAGGAACACTGCGCAGGGGCTAGATATATCTCCAGTAAAAATATGAATATGAATTTTTACTGCATGTTTCATCGGGGGAAATATCTGAAACCGCTTTCACAAGCTGCACACCTGATATCTGCAGCCTTTGCAAGCCTTCCACTGGAGCTAACCGAAAAAGGTTAAAAAAAACAAATCTGTGTTTTGCCAGCCAGGCAGGTGTTGAATTATAAAGGTACCGATGTCGCTTTGAAAGGAGTATTTTATAAATGGCTGTTAATGCTCGATATTCCGCAAGCTGTGCTTTGTGTGTTTGGAGTGGACCTTTAAGCCCCAGTATGTCTGCACAGCAGGCACCAGTAAGGATGGCTTGCAAAATCCAGGCTCTCAACAGCGACAACCAACCACCTACAGGCCTGGGTATCTACCTAACAAAGGGCTCAACAAACATGCTAACATTTTTTTTTACCAACTTTCCTAACGCGGATGGGCAGTTTATTTTCCATCCCCTCTGTCTGCATGCTGATGAGGAAGCGGTCTCTGTACGACGCTCTCCGCACTGCCACTAGGCATCCCATGTAATCGCAAGGTGGGAGGGAGGGTGAGCGTAGGGCACAAAACTAAGAAAAAAGAAATCGTAAGAAAAAAGTGACTAAGCAAGACGATGCACGCAAACTGTGGGTTCCTGGAGTCCCTTTAAGGTCTAGTTGGGAGGGGGGACTGATAATTGGAGAGACGCTTGTCATGTATTGACATAACGTACCCGTGTTTTAGAGCAAAAGAATAACCGCCTGAAACTTCATCTTGAATGTTATCCATTGCACCAAAGGCGATCATTAATCAGGTTTAGAGATTATAAAATAATTGCCTTATTACCCAGTATTTATTTTATGAAGAAAATAGCTTTAAGACGACTTGGTGTTTTAATGTTTGTTTTATAGTAAAACGGGTTGGAATTTGCCCCAATATTGTGCGACTTGTCCTTAATACCGTGGTAAGGAATGAGCAGTATTATGAAGTAATCTGTACCACAGGCTGTGAAGTCACTTTATGCTGTAGGATGCCTTGTGTTGTACAGCACTCACTACGTTTCCTCAATAAAAATATTGACGAGTAGATTCGCTGTCTGTGACTTTAATTACAATAAATCACCAATTCTGCCTTGCGGCCATTAAAATCGTAAAATAAACACACACACACACAGGTAAAAGGTGAATGTGTAGTCTGCTGTAAAAGCAGGATGTTTCCACCCAACAGCTGTTTAACCTCCTGCTGAGAGAGAAGATAACATCATTACATTGTCTCAATGATCATCATATCCGCATTCTCTCTACAATGAACTTGGAACCCGCACAGAGATATCGGCGTCTGGCACAGAGTATCTGCAGGTGGAGTTCTCTGTAGCCCTCGCTGGGTGACTAACAGCAGCAGTATGAGATAAAGCACTGATCATACACACACCGTACCCCAGGCAGTGTTTATAACAATAATATGTTGTTGCCTAGATGCTGCTAACATAGGATGCAGCGCTGTACAACTACTCTCATGCCTGCAATACAAGCACTTACCTAGAAACTACATTAAGTCCAGACACATTAAGAACATCAGCCACAAACATAATATTCTGCTGACAAGGGCTGCACTGGATTGCAATTTGCATGATGGGAGTTGCAGTAACTCTAGTCTGGGAGATAGCTGTAAGGCTAATGGGGAATCCTCCCTGTGGGAGGCGGAGAAAAGGCCTGGCCTCTCTCACTTATGGAAGGATTTTCATTACAGTCGACAAGTGTAAAATGAATTCTGTAACTTGTAATTCAAGCGTGAGATCAGGGCTGATAATTATGCAGTTTATGAATTTCATCTTTTTTTTATTTGTTGAACTGACTGGTGCACACAGTGTATAAGAGACCATATGGACTGCAAACGGTCTTCCCGGTACAAATACACCCAAAACAGACTGTGCACAGTCCTACCCGATACAGAAACATCTGATACAGACCGCGCAGTCCTACACGATACAGATACACCCGATACAGACCGCTCACAGTCTTACCCGATATAGATACACCCGATATAGACCGCTCACAGTCTTACCCGATATAGATACACCCAATACAGACCGCTCACAGTCTTACCCGATATAGATACACCCGATACAGACCGCGCACAGTCTTACCCGATATAGATACACCCGATACAGACCGCGCACAGTCTTACCCGATATAGATACACCCGATATAGACCGCGCACAGTCTTACCCGATATAGATACACCCAATACAGACCGCGCACAGTCTTACCCGATATAGATACACCCAATACAGACCGCTCACAGTCTTACCCGATATAGATACACCCGATACAGACCGCTCACAGTCTTACCCGATATAGATACACCCAATAGAGACGGCACACAGTCCTACCCGATACAGACCGCGCACAGTCTTACCCGATATAGATACACCCGATATAGACTGCGCACAGTCTTACCCGATATAGATACACCCAATAGAGACGGCACACAGTCCTACCCGATACAGACCACGCACAGTCCTACATGATACAGATACACCCGATACAGGCCGCGAACAGTCCTACCCGATACAGGCCGCGAACAGTCCTACCCGATACAGGCCGCGCACAGTCCTACCCGATACAGACCGTGCACAGTCCTACCCGATACAGACCGTGCACAGTCCTACCCGATACAGACCGTGCACAGTCCTACCCGATACAGACCGTGCACAGTCCTACCCGATACAGACCGTGCACAGTCCTACCCGATACAGACCGTGCACAGTCCTACCCGATACAGACCGTGCACAGTCCTACCCGATACAGACCGTGCACAGTCCTACCCGATACAGACCGTGCACAGTCCTACCCGATACAGATACACCCGATACAGACCGCGAACAGTCCTACCCGACACAGACCGTGCACAGTCCTACCCAAAACAGACCGCCCACAGTCCGATATAGATACACCCAATACAGACGGCGCACAGTCCTACCAGATACAGATACACCCGACACAGACCGCTCACAGTCCTACCCGATACAGATACGCTATGTTGCGGTATGCCAAAGTATCACTGCCACGGATGCTATTTTCCCAATAAAATAATGCCAATAAGCCACGAGGCATAATGATGCCAGTGTCGCATAACCCCCAACACATGAGCCGAGGCTGAATGCTGGGAGAAATCTGGTTTATTCAGGACCACACACGGACTTTTATGCAAAGGCCCCAACATGGAGTTTCTTTAAGAAATACAGAGAAATCCCTACCAGGATCCTCTGTGCCTAAGAGATAATTATCTGAATACACATTTATAATTACATTATCTCTCAGGGACAGAAAATCACAACAATTTTTAACCACCCCGAAATACATGGAAACACCACAAAAGTCATATCCCCGGACAGCTGGGATCTGGGTGAACAAAATATCCAAAAATCACCCAGATCCATTCGGTAGTTTTTGAATCGCCAAAGTTCTGACCGGTCTGCCACGAGGTCGAATCCCAAAATAGTTCCAGGGAGGTTGTGGCAAAAAGCCGGTATCCGTTCGTGGGGTTTTGTACGAAAACCACACAAGTTAGATGAAAATGGACCAGTGTAGAATGCTCCCTGTGTTCGGTAGTCTGTAACTACCAAACGCCGTTCATGTAGGTGTAGCAGAAAGGGAACGGGCAGCAGGCCCATGGTGACTGGTGTTCACGGGAGTGCCTAGCCAAAATTAGTTCCAGGCACTCGCCGACCAAGTCCCGCTGCCTGTGTTCGGTAGGCAAAATGGTCCAGTGGAGCATTCTATTAATTTTTCCATTGCGGTTTTCATACAAGATACTCAACGTTCCACGTTTTAATGGGTCTCTGAGGTGATCTTTGTTGCGGGAACCGAACCATATAGACGAACAGAACATAATTCTGCGAAAGGAGCCAAAAGTGATGGAGTTATTCCTTCACACGCCTGATACAGATACACTTGATACAGACCACGCACAGTCCTACACGATACAGATACACCCGATACAGACCGTATACAGTCCTATACCGTACAGATACACCCGATACAGACCGCATACAGTACAGATACACCCCCTTAAGGACAGCACAGTTTTACACATTGGATATACCCTCTGTGCGTTGTCCTATGAGTGATTTAAAAGGCACAATAGCGGTTTCCAAACTGTAGATGGCGCTCACAATCAGCTAAATTCCCTTTAACCCACAGCATCTCTCAGCACAGCCCAGGAATAGGGCAGTAATGGCTAATAACTATAATAACTGTGCCAAATCGGGGATTAAACACAAAACTGGGCATTCAATAATGTGTTCTCATTTAATGTCGAATAGTAATGTTTTATATATTACACTTACAGCATTACACTGGCACAGACCCTGGATGGGTGTTTGTATCACAAGTAATTTTATTAATAAATAGAAAATGGGTTCATTACCCGAGTAATATTGAAAATAAATGAATGTTCAGTGATTTGCAGGTGTCCATTCCTCGCAAGTCTATCTGCTAAAATGGGAACTGTCAGGAAATTAGATAAAAAAAAAGCCAAACTGTGCACTGCTTCCCCCCTGCACTGCAGCCGCCAGCCTGGCTAGGAGTAGGACACTCGCTGTTTGAGCCAAGCTAGGCCTTGCAAGGCTTAGCTAAGCTTCCAGCTGCTGAGAGAAGGTGGGGAGCTTGAGTAAGAGGTCAAGCTGTCCTAAAATGGTTTAACTACTTGCATTGGGGGAGAGAGGGGGGATACGGAGAGACTCGTGGCATGAGACATTCCCTCATGTTACAGGATAATCAGCATTTCCTGCGACTTCGCAATGACTGGCTTTTATTGTGGCATCTGTAACCTCCGTAAGACTCATATCCCTTACATTTCATTGTTAAACTTTAGTTGTTATTTTATTCAACAAAAGCAACGTTCTGGATGGTGTAAAAAATAAAAAAATGCGTATAAATATATAACTTGTAATATAGGTTGGCCAGACACGTCATGTGTAGATAAAGGATCATTCACATGATGCCAACGATGCCAAGTGCGGGTATCTGTGGACCTTGCCACAGAGCCCTGTGTCTAGAGAACAGCTATGGTGCAATGTGCCACGTTAGATACAAAGTAAATGAAATCAGTCAGAAGGAAGGTGGGGATAGGACGGGAAGCTCTGTATAATCCGGCTTTATTATTATTTATATAGTGCCAACAAAGTCCGCAGCGCTGTACAATGGGTATCAAAAGCTCAGAGAAAAACTGGCTACAGAGTGAGAACGGGCCTGGTGTGCAATAAATGCCCCACAAAAGCCCTATCCGGCATACACTCCCCGACAGCCAGGCCGGACACCGGCGGCTGAAACCTAGGAGACTTCCTGCCGGAGAGGGTTAAATAGCAGAGAGGCCAATGTTTGCCAACACCTCACAGAGCAGGTTTGTCCCCAGGAATGTGAAACTAGATATCGGAAAATAACAGTGGGATGGTCACCATCAATCTTAACCACAGATTAAACAACCGCACCCGGGACACAGCACTCCGCGATACCCTGGGACAAAGTACAAATAACCCCCCAGCACAAATCTCAACCAGCACCCCTCTCCCCCCCCCCCCCCAGGCCTGTATTCTGAACAGGTCCCCCCTTTCTTTGTACCCAGCACAAACACCAACCCTCAGCTGGGATTTGTGTTTACAAAACGTATAGCTGTTTGACAGATAAATCACTTTACCTCTATTACACACAGGCTGCAAACTGTATAACACATACACTGCAGAGCAGACAGGTCTGGTTGAGTTGCCTATTCCTTGATTAGCAACATTTGATGCCACATCCTGGGGTATCGACAGTATCACCCAGACTCGCTCGCGATACACATATCTGGCAAGAAACGGTTTCATTGCAGTTTGTTCCGAAACTAGAGAACAGATTGTGAGAAAGAGGTCAGACAATTTACAGATGAGGAGCGAACTCAATTTAGGACGCACAAAGTTTGCTAATAATCACCAGTTACTCAGGAAGGGTCTCTCTCAATGGGAATCATTTAATTCCACTTGTGACAGTAAAAAGGTCCAGAGCTGTTCTTCATCAATGTGTCTCCAATGTATGTGGCGAAACCAGCTTCGCCACTGTGAACTGGAGAGGCCTGGTTGCTAGCCTCCTGCCCAGCGATTATGGCCCTGGGAGATTGGGCCCTTTAAGAACAGTGTTCGCCCATTTAATGACTATGGGAGAAGGATTGGCACTTACTAGAGGGCACTTCGGATGCAGCCGAAGTTGCCGAAGTTACCGAAGGTGTCGAAGTCGTCGAAGTGACCGACATCGGACAAAGGACCACGTGGCGGCGGCCATTTTAACTCGAACACCGCCGACCCGTACCATCGACTGCACTTCGACACTTCGACTAAAGTCGAAGTACCGAACACACTTCGAACGGGACTTAGTCGTTTTTATACCAGGAAGGGACCGACCGCACAGCCCAAATCCATGGAACTATTTTGGGCAAACAAAGGTGCTTGCGGTCAGTCATAAAAGGACTTCCGTGTAACTTTTTATTTACTGAAGGGATTGGTATGATTTTTGAGAGTGTTTATGTTTAAAGTATGCTGAGTCTGAATATGTGGTTTTTATGTGAATGTGATGTATGGTTTTAAAGTTATGAAAGTTGTGTAAAAGTATATTTTACACTGTATGCATAATGGGATTATGTGTCACACTAAGGGGAGGGGATGTGTGGGATGTAACATCTATGTCATTGGTTCTTTTATGCCTCCCCCTGGGTGTGGCCTGTATGTGTGAGTTGGAAATAAAAGCCAGGCTGGATGAGCCAGTCCAGAGTTCCTGTTTAACCCTCAAAATGAAGTGTCGTCTCGTTCTTGGGGGGAATTGGATTGTAAGCTGACTGCCAGGAGTGTAAGCGGATTGTATGCTTTTCTTGTTCAGCTGTTCCAGTTCGGAGTATTATTTCGTATCCAGATCGGGAGTTTGGTGTTCTGCAGTAGCTGTGCCTGTCTCTAAGAAAGGGGATTATCGCCTAAACGGATTTTTCCCCTTTTATGCTGAAACGGTCCGCAACAATGTATTCCTTATTTATAGATCGCTTTATAATGCAATGTAGATTCCAACTAAACAAACGGTTCTTGTTTTTTATTTTCTATTGATTTCTATTCTTATATTGCTGCATACTGCAGTAACCTTTTATATGTAAAAACAATAAAAAATATTGTTACATAAAACCCAATGTGATGCTTCACCTACATCACTATAACCCACAAAGGCACAGACAGTATAACGTGTGGATCATGAAGGCTTGGATGCACATACCCAGAGAAACTGTGAGGTGCAGTCCTTGCTTTTAATCCAAGACACTAACCAAGGATTCCGAGACACTAACCAAGGGTTCCGAGACACTAACCGAGGGTTCCGAGACACTAACCGAGGGTTCCGAGACACTAACCGAGGGTTCCGAGACACCTGGGAATCAGTGGAATAGTGTATAATAAGATATATTACAATGTGTCCACATGTATCGCAATCTAACATTTGACGCACTCGCTCTCAATAAACATTAATACACAATGCCTTTGTGTCCGCATTTTACTGTAAAAATATGGCGTGCTTCAATCGAAACACTAAATAGGAATAACACAACAATAATACGTACAGACCAGCCGCGCTCCGATAACAACAAACTTTATATAAAAACTGGAACATAAACAGTTGTAATCACAATTATTCAACCCCCTATGAAAATCAGGTTTGTTGTTCAAATGTACAGAATTTAAACAGTTTGTAATGAGTAAATCAAACAATAGCAATTGAAGTAGCTCAGAAAGACATATGCTTCACGTGGTTCCCCCAAATGTAACTGAAAATGCAACTTATAATGACTTCACCAGTTTTCAATTTATTCAACCCCCTGAATAGAATCCCTCACAACTGCAAATATGCAAAACAGGAGTTCTCAAGCACACCTGATGCAATTAATCAAGGGTTTCATTAGTTGCACCAGGTGTGCTTGAGTTGGAACACTTCAAATACCTGAACTGGCTAAGGGTTTGTTGAGTGTCACGTCTGACTGCATGTTAGAAATATGACAGTCAAAAGAATGGTCCACAACGTTAAGAGAAGAGATCACCGCCCTTCACAAACAAGGAACAGGATACAAAAAGATAGTGAAGGCACTGAATGTTCCTTGAGACATCGTTGGAAGCATAGTTTGTAAGTTCAAAGTTGAAGGAACAGTGGTTATACTACTTGGATGGGGCAGAAAACGGAAGCCATCAATGGCTGCAACCAGATTTCTAAAATATCAGTCAGCATGATAAGGCGCGTACTAATCGCAGAAGGTTTCTATGCCAGAATTCCAAGACAAACACCACTACTGACCCAAAAGAAAAGTCGGCTCCAAAATCATGCAAATAAGCCACAGAGGGTTTGGGGATTCTGTTCTGTGGAGCGATGAAACAAAACTGTGAATTTGCAGCCCAATGAATCAGCGCTATGTCTGGGGTTAGAAGAATGAAGCAAACACTGAGAAGGACACTCTGCCTACAGCTAAGCATGGTGGTGGCTCCGTAATGCCCCAGGGCTGCTTTGCATCCTCTGCCACTGGAAACCTGCAGCATGTGGAAGGCAAGATGGATTCATTGAAGTATACGGATATTACGGGAGAAAACGTCATGCCGTCTGTGAGGAAGCTGAAGCTTGGGCTTCTGTGGACCTTCCAACAAGACCGTGATCCCAAGCATGTCTCAAATTCCACCAAGGTTTGGTTGCAGAAGAAATCCTGGAAAAGTCTACAGTGGCCTTCACAGTCCCCTGACCCCCATAGAAAATCTCTGGTGGGATTGGAAGAAGGCGGTTACAGCATCCAAACCCAAGATGATTACTAAACTGGAGGCCATTGCTCGTGAGCAATGGGCTAAGATTCCTCGGGAACGCTGTCAGAAGCTGGTGTCTGGCAACGTATCTCGTCATCAGGTCATAACAGCAAAAGGGTGCACGACTTCGTACTAAAGATGCTTGCCATGAAGAGGTTGAATGATTGAGACTGGAGAAGTCATTATAAGTTGCATTTTCAGTTGAATTTGGGGAAACCACTTGAAGAATTTTTTGTGTTAAGCTACTTCAATTGTTTTAGTATGATGAAAGGCAGCGGGAGATTAGAGAGGTTAATGCGTGGCTGAAGTCTTGGTGCAGGAAGGAGGGTTTTGGGTTTTTAGAGCACTGGGCCGACTTTGCGATTGGGTACAACCTATATAGTAGGGATGGATTGCACCTAAACGGAAGGGGGTCTGCAGTGCTGGGGGATAGGATGGCTAGAAGGTTGGAGGAGATTTTAAACTAGTAGTAGGGGGGGAGGGTCATAGCAATCTACAAAATGGAGATAGGACAGAAAGGAGATGGGCTTTAGAACAGTATAAGGAGGGTGGAGACGGGGGGAGGGGCAAGCTCAGAACAGAGAAGCTATGTAATGTTGGTAATTCACAAAATAAACAAGAGACGCATGATATTAAATGTATGCTTACTAATGCAAGGAGCCTAAATAACAAAATGGGGGAACTAGAGGCATTAGCATACACTAAACAATATGATATAATAGGCATAACTGAAACATGGTGGGATGAGACACATGACTGGGCAGTTAACTTAAATGGGTACACATTATTTAGGAAGGATAGGAAAAACAAGAAGGGTGGTGGGGTATGTTTGTATGTCAACCATGATTTAAAGCCAAATCTTAAGCAAATTGAATGCGATGAGGAAAATGTGGAAGCTTTATGGGTAAATATCTGCTTGGGGGAAAAGAAGGGAAACCAACTATTGGTTGGGATATGTTATAAACCACCTAATGTTAATATTGACGAGGAACAACAGCTGTTTGAGCAAATTGAGAAAGCTGCAAATCTTGGTAACACTTTAATTATTGGAGATTTTAATTACCCGGACATAAATTGGGACATAGGGACTAGTAGCTCAGCAAAGGGAATTAGGTTTTTAAACTTGTTAAATGACAACTTCATGTCACAACTTGTACAAGCACCAACTAGAATGGACGCTTGTCTGGACCTGGTTTTAACAAACAACGTTGATCTTTTGACCAACATTCAAGTAGGTGAGCACTTGGGAAATAGTGATCACAATATAGTGTCCTTTGAAATAAACTCAAAAAAACAAAAGCACATGGGGTGTACTAAAACATATAATTTTAAAAAGGCCAATTTCAATAAGATAAGGGCAGCTTTACAATATATTGACTGGCATAAACTCTTTAGTGAAAAGAACACTGAGGATAAATGGATCATCTTCCAACAAATATTAGAAAGGTACATTTCTCAGTATGTACCATTGGGAAATAAGTATAAAAGAAACAAATTAAAACCAATGTGGCTTAGTAGAGAAGTAAAACAAGAGATTAAAAATAAGAAAAGGGCATTTAAAGCATTTAAATCAGACAAATCAGATGCATCTTATAAAAGATATAAGAAAGCAAATAATGCGTGCAAAAAGGCAATTAAACTTGCTAAACTTCAAAATGAAAAAATGATAGCTAAAGAGAGCAAAACCAACCCCAAAGCATTTTTTAAGTACATAAATTCCAAAAAACCCAAAAATGAAAGTATAGGTACACTTAAAACTGAAACGGGGGTGTTGGTTAATGAAGACCAAGAAAAGGCAGGAATTCTAAATAACTATTTCTCCTCCGTATATATTAAAGAAGAACCCATGGCAATAGATGTGCAAATGATTGCTACTAAAAACTTGCAGAATAATTGTAATTGGTTAACTCAAGACAATGTGCTGCAGCAACTAAAGAAAGTTAATATAAACAAAGCTCCAGGGCCTGACGGTATCCATCCACGTGTACTTAAGGAACTAAGTGTAGAAATAAGTGAACCTCTGTTTTTAATCTTTCAAGATTCTTTTCTTTCAGGAAGTGTTCCGGAGGATTGGAGGAAGGCAGATGTGGTTCCTATATTCAAAAAGGGTTCAAAATCCTTGCCTGGAAATTATAGACCTGTGAGCTTAACTTCTGTGGCTGGTAAAATATTTGAAAGGTTATTAAGGGATAATATTCAAGAATTCCTTGAGAAGAATATGGTTATCAGCAAAAATCAGCACGGTTTTATGAAGCACAGGTCGTGTCAAACTAACTTGATTGCTTTCTACGAAGAAGTAAGTAGAAGTATAGATCAGGGTGTTGCAGTGGATGTGATCTATTTGGATTTTGCCAAGGCATTTGATACAGTTCCACACAAAAGATTAGTGTTCAAACTCAAGGAAATCGGTCTCGATGAAAATGCTTGTTCTTGGGTAGAACATTGGCTTAAAAACAGAATACAAAGAGTTGTTGTTAATGGTAAATTTTCAAGCTGGACAGAGGTGGCAAGTGGTGTCCCTCAGGGGTCTGTTCTGGGACCCCTTCTATTTAACATTTTTATAAATGATCTTGAAGACAGCATTGAAAGTCATGTTTCAGTGTTTGCAGATGACACAAAACTTTGTAAAATAATACAATGTGAGCAAGATATTACTTTGCTGCAGAAGGATTTAGATAGACTGGGGGACTGGGCACTCAAATGGCAGATGAAATTTAATGTTGAAAAATGCAAAGTTATGCACTTCGGCGTAAAGAATACACAAGCAACGTATACCCTTAATGGAAGCGAATTAGGGATAACAACACACGAAAAGGACTTGGGAATTGTTATAGACAACAAACTATGCAACAATGTGCAATGTCAATCAGCAGTGGCCAAGGCCAGTAAGGTATTGTCATGCATGAAAAAGGGCATTCATTCTCGGGACGAGAATATCATTTTGCCTCTCTATAAATCACTGGTAAGACCACATATTGAATATGCTGTGCAATTTTGGGCACCTGTTCTAAAGAAGGATATCATGGCACTAGAAAAAGTGCAGAGGCGGGCTACAAAATTAATAAAAGGAATGGAACATATCAGCTATGAAGAAAGGTTAACAAATTTAAACCTATTTAGTTTAGAAAAACGTCGCCTGAGAGGGGATATGATAACATTATACAAATATATTCGGGGCCAATACAAACCATTGTGTGGAAATCTATTCACAAACCGGACTTTACATAGGACACGAGGCCATGCGTTTAGACTGGAAGAAAGAAGATTTCGTCTAAGGCAAAGGAAAGGTTTTTTTACTGTAAGAACAATCAGGATGTGGAATTCTCTGCCTGAAGAAGTGGTTTTATCAGAGTCCATACAGATGTTCAAACAGCTACTAGATGCATACTTGCAAAGACAGAATATTCAAGGATATAATCTTTCAATGTAGGGTAATAACTGCTTGATTCAAGGATAAATCTGACTGCCATTCTGGGGTCAAGAAGGAATTTTTTGTCCTAGCTTGTTGCAAAATTGTGCTTCAAACTGGGTTTTTTTCTTTTTTTTTTTTTTTTTTTTTTTCTTTTCTTTTGGATCAACAGCAAAAAACAGGTGTGAGGAAGGCTGAACTTGATGGACGCAAGTCTCTTTTCAGCTATCTAACTATGTAACTATGTAACTATTTGTTCATTGCAAACCGCTGAAAGTCTGTACATTTTGAAAATAAACCTGATTTTCAGTGGGAGTTGAATAATTTGATTACAGCTGTATAAATGCAGTCTTCATAAAACGAGCAGGAAAAGTTTAAACGCCTACGTTAGGCAGAGGGAGTCCCCAGGTTGCCCCTGATACCAGGAGTGTGGTTGTGGCATGGTACAGGGAGGTCAGTACATATTTCTTTATACAGATTTTGCTGCTAAATCACAGCTGTCTGGAACAGATTCCATACGAACAGATAATACGTGTGAGAGTTTCTGTTTATTTACTTAGTCATGGAATCATTCTGAGCCACCAATCAGCCACAAGCGTCATTCATCGAGAGCATTGATTTGTACTATTACAGCTTATTTACTTATAGTCTAATAGTTATATTACAAGACTGTTACCAACCAGGATTATACTGACTATTTTATACCTTATGACTTCGGTACATGAATGCTGCACCCTCTCCCGATTGGAATATATATACCCCAGTTCGTTAAACGAACAACCGGCTCCTGGCGTGTGCCGCCACTTAACCCCGGTCACCTCTCAAACTACCGAAGAGTCGACCACCCGGCTGAGAGCGTGTGCCACCAATTGATCACCCAGGGGTTGCGGTTTGCGGTTAACCGCAGGCTAATCGACGGCCCCAGTATATATCCGTTCGTGCCTTACCTACCGATGATTAAACTACCGAAAGAGGCACGAACAGGGACCACCTTCAATCTGGCGTGTGGCCTCAATTAGAATGTGGAATGTTGCGGTTAACCGCAGATTAAGTGCCCCTTCACGGCGGGCTAAATTCGTATCTGGAATGGTGACGACATCCAGCCAGAGAGCGGGAATTCGGGCACAACTCTAGCCATTATTGGTTCCACGAGTTGATGCAGAGGTCCCGCTGCCTATTGTTACACCTGAAAACATGGCCACCATTTTCAGCTTGCGTCCCCAAACACACGAACAGACTTACCCTCGACGAAATACAGCAGCGGGTTTGTGAGTTTGAGTCGCTATTCATGGAACTAATACACACGAACTGGAGCTATAAACTGAGTGGTGGAAGTACCGAAATAGTTATTAAACTGTTGAAGTTATGTATTTTTATTCTGTTTTCTGTATGTAAAATAAACGTGGGTTTTGGGCGCTTGGAGATAATTGTATTACTGTAACCGTTGGATTCATTATCTCCAAGCTGGGCGGTAACAAGTTCAAATGATACAATGTCTTATGATTGGTTGACTTGTTGCATTGTACCTGTAACCCACCAGGTCCACAGGCGGCTGTCCTTGGACCTGGGGACTTGCATAAATTGCCATGTTTACGTGCCAGTAAAGTCAGTTCGTTTTACCCTCAACTCGCAGCCTCGACTCGTGTTGTAGGGATCCGGGAATCCTAGCTTTGCTATAGCTAGTGGGAGATTCTACACTTGCAGGTTTCTACCGACTGGAGCATCGTTCGCCTCTCTGACTTCGGGAACCAGGACATCCAAGCGATCCAACCTCCTGCTAGACCGGAGGCAATCGTAACAAGTTACATATTGTATATTTATTAGCGATTATGAATTTCACTTGAAATGAAATCAATAAAAGTATTCATTTTTAATTAAGAAAATGCCTCTAGCTTCGTAAATATAGCTAAAACCCCAAACGCACATTATCAGCCCTAAAGAGCCAATCAGAACAGAGACTCTCTCTGCAGGAATCTATAAATGAATGCAGGTTTGCCAAACTGGGAAACTCCATGCAGCGCTGTACATGTGCGTGTGATTGATAAACCTACAATGGATCTCAGGAGTTGGAAACACACAGACAGTAGCGCAGCAACAAATTTGCCAATTATTTGACAAAGAACTCCAGTTACTCTCAACATGGCGGACTGTCCACTGGTCCTATATGGCTCTAAACTGCTGATTTCCACTCTGCCAGCACAGAGACTATTATCTGCCCCAGTAAGGCTAGCTGTCCTTTCTCAGTCAAACCTTTATATGTGTAACAACCTTTTATTGTGTTTATTTAGAGGAATGTAACTCGCTATTCACATCGTAGTAGGCTATTGTCCTGTGTGCATAGTTACTCTCCACAAACAGCGACAGGCAGGGAGCCGGACGTTGTACGAGAGAATACAGATATTATCGGAGGAGGGTTGAAAGAGTTAACACAGAGTACTACACGCATTGGCACTGTCAGGATACGGCAGACTTTGCCCGGTGGATGAGGGGATCCAGTTACTGATTAACCTGTTGGTACACGCCTCCCTGCACCTCGCTGGGAATCACGGGGCGTTGGTGGAGAGACATGACACACACAAGTCCGAACTGACTTCCAAATTAATCCCCGTACTATTGTTCTTTAACGAGCAGCAGACAGCCTCCCTCCTGTCACCTGGATAGACCTGAAAAACTGGTTCTCAAGTGGATCCCAATTACACCTCACCATGGCTGAATTTCCATCCAAAGTCAGCACCCAGACCAGCACTCCCGAGGCGTCCGGATCAAACGGCATAATGGGCTTCTTAAACCCCGACCTTGCCTTCCTGAGGTCCATCCCAGGAATCTTAATGCTTGTAGAAATCGTGAGTACCCACCCTGCCATCCACACCAGGGCAAACCTGCAAACAGTGTCCACTGTGTGTTAACCCTAAGACTGCCTGCAGTGCCCACTGTGAGTTAACGCCTAGAGTGACGGCGATGCCCACTGTATGTTAACCCCTAGAGTGACGGCAATGCCCACTGTGAGTTAACCCCCAGAGTGACGGCGATGCCCACTGTATGTTAACCCCTAGAGTGACGGCGATGCCCACTGTATGTTAACCCCTAGAGGGACGGCGATGCCCACTGTATGTTAACCCCTAGAGTGACGGCGATGCCCACTGTATGTTAACCCCTAGAGTGACGGCAATGCCCACTGTGAGTTAACCCCCAGAGTGACGGCGATGCCCACTGTATGTTAACCCCTAGAGTGACGGCAGTGCCCACTGTGAGTTAACCCCCAGAGTGACGGCGATGCCCACTGTATGTTAACCCCTAGAGTGACGGCGATGCCCACTGTATGTTAACCCCTAGAGTGACGGCGATGCCCACTGTATGTTAACCCCTAGAGTGACGGCAATGCCCACTGTGAGTTAACCCCCAGAGTGACGGCGATGCCCACTGTATGTTAACCCCTAGAGTGACGGCAATGCCCACTGTGTGTTAACCCTGTGACTGCAAGGACAGTGTCAATATATATTAACCCTGAGAATACCAGCACAGTGACTGCCAGGATGGTATGAATTGCATAACATTGTAAATACAAGAAGAATGTTTTAACCCTGGGAATGCCAACAGTCACAGTGTTACAGGATATCTGGGTGGGCAGAATCGTCCACAGTCACCATGTTATAGGATGAGCAGAATCGTGCACAGTCACCGCGTTATTACAGAATGGGCAGAATTGGCACAGTCATCTTTTTACAGGATGGGTAGGATCGGGCACAGTCACCGTGTTACAGGATGGGTAGGATCGGGCACAGTCACCGCGTTACAGGATGGGCAGAATTGGGCACAGTCACCGCGTTACAGGATGGGCAGAATTGGGCACAGTCACAGTGTTACAGGATGGGCAGAATTGGGCACAGTCACATTGTTTCAGGATGGGCAGAATTGGGCACAGTCACAGTGTTACAGGATGGGCAGAATTGGGCACAGTCACAGTGTTACAGGATGGGCAGAATTGGGCACAGTCACAGTGTTACAGGATGGGTAGGATCGGGCACAGTCACAGTGTTACAGGATGGGTAGGATCGGGCACAGTCACTGTGTTACAGGATGGGCAGGATCGGGCACAGTCACCGTGTTACAGGATGGGCAGGATCGGGCACAGTTACTGTGTTACAGGATGGGCAGAATTGGGCACAGTCACAGTGTTAAAGGATGGGCAGAATTGGGCACAGTCACAGTGTTAAAGGATGGGTAGGATCGGGCACAGCCACAGTGTTACAGGATGGGTAGGATCGGGCACAGTCACAGTGTTACAGGATGGGTAGGATCTGGCACAGTCACAGTGTTACAGGATGGGTAGGATCGGGCACAGTCACAGTGTTACAGGATGGGTAGGATCGGGCACAGTCACAGTGTTACAGGATGGGCAGGATTGGGCACAGTCACAGTGTTACAGGATGGGCAGGATTGGGCACAGTCTCCGTGTTACAGAATGGGTAGGATCAGGCACAGTCACAGTGTTACAGGATTCTCCCTTAGGGTCGCTGTTGTTATGGAGATGCTGATTAAGATTAAACAACAAAATCCCAGTCTTTGTTACCGAGTTCAGTCCCCTGGGAGCGAGCATTGTGCTGGGGATCAGCAGGGCAGGAGGGATACATGTAGACAGCATTGAGGAGTCAGTTGATATTTTATAAACTGAGCTTAACACACACTACATAGAGGGTGTCTGACGTGTGTGAGATTTAGGAATTGATTAAATACAAAATCAGACTGCATAGACCATTACTATTTATACAGCTTATCGTTCGATTTCTTATCGTCCCATTTCTTATCTTACAGCTTATCATTTTAATTCTTATCGTGTAGCTTATCGTCCCATTTCTTATCTTACAGCTTATCATTTCAATTCTTATCGTGTAGCTTATCATTTCAATTCTTATCGTGTAGCTTATCGTTCCATTTCTTATCGTGTAGCTTATCGTTCCATTTCTTATCGTGCAGCTGATCGTTCCATTTCTTATCGTCCCATTTCTTATCGTGCAGCTTATCGTCCCATTTCTTGTCGTGCAGCTTATCGTCCCTTTTCTTATCGTGCAGCTTATCGTCCCTTTTTTTATCGTGCAGCTTATCGTCCCTTTTCTTATCGTGCAGCTTATCGTCCCTTTTCTTATCGTGCAGCTTATCGTCCCTTTTCTTATCGTGCAGCTTATCGTCCCTTTTCTTATCGTGCAGCTTATCGTTCCATTTCTTATCGTGCAGCTTAACGTCCCATTTCTTATTGTGCAGCTTATCATTCCATTTCTTATCGTGCAGCGTATCGTCCCATTTCTTATCGTGCAGTTTATCGTCCCATTTCTTATCGTGCAGCTTATCGTCCCATTTGTTATCGTGCAGCTTATCGTCCCATTTCTTATCGTGCAGTTTATCGTCCCATTTCTTATCGTGCAGCTTATCGTCCCATTTCTTATCGTATTGCTTATCCCCGCCCAATCATGGGGAGAGTCACAGCTGTTGTTCTCCTGTTATAATCACTTTGTTCGGCTGGAAGAAACAAATTATTTAACACGATTTGAAGTTACCAGATTCATGGTGACATCGAGAAATCTGTTTCCTGCGCACCGCCATCTTCACTGTTCTGGCAAGTCCTCACCGCCGCCATCAAATTCCCGCGAATGCCCAGACTAGAGCATGCGTGGCGCTCAGAATTTCGCGAGGCTATGGAGGAAGCGCTGGATGGAAAGGGGAGGATTCTGGGAAAAATATTATTGACAAAGAAAGTGGAACTGGCAAGAATTCTCACGTGTAGGAAAAATAATGTTTTTAAATAGCGTTTAGGGTGGCAGAGTCTCTTAATAAGGCGTCCTGTAACAGCGGACAGGCCCGTCTAACAGGTTCCCTTACCAAAACTCATGTAGAGTTCACAGGTGCCAGGAAAACACCCATCAATTATACACCAAACATTACACTCCTGCCACGGCAACAAAGCATTAATAAAAAACATGAACGGAGCAAAATCCACCGGGATTAAACCAAGCGTCCGCTGTCACAATGAGATTATTACAAATCCAGCGCGGTGTCCGGCTATCACAGCATTTACAGCCTGTACATCGCCAACTATACAAAGATAACAGCGGGCGGTCTGCACGTAGAACACTAAGCCCACAACTGCAAACCCATGTAGTGGTTATGGTGCCACCATGCCTATGGCTTGTAAGAATGTTTCTGTCTCCCCACACACACTGTATTATAACTGCAGCTATGCAGGTTGTGCAGTGTGTGTAGCGGATGCAGGGTGTGCAGTGTATGCAGTGTGTGTATTAGATGCAGGTTGTGCAGTGGATGCAGTGTGTGTAGCGGATGCAGGTTGAGAATGCAGGTTGTGCAGTGTATGCAGTAGATGCAGTGTGTGTAGCGGATGCAGGTTGTGCAGTGGATGCAGTGTGTGTAGCGGATGCAGGTTGTGCAGTGGATGCAGTGTGTGTAGCGGATGCAGGTCGTGCAGCGGATGCAGGTTGAGAATGCAGGTTGTGCAGCGGATGCAGTGTGTGTATTGGATGCAGGTTGTGAAATGGATGCAGTGTGCGTAGTGGATGCAGGGTGTGTAGCGGATGCAGGTTGAGGATGCAGGTTGTGCAGTGTGTGCAGTGGATGCAGGTTGTGCAATGGATGCAGTGTGTGTAGTGGATGCAGGGTGTGCAGCGGATGCAGGGTGTGTAGCGGATGCAGGGTGTGCAGCGGATGCAGTGTGTGTAGTGGATGCAGGTTGTGCAATGGATGCAGTGTGTGTAGTGGATGCAGTGTGTGTAGCGGATGCAGGGTGTGCAGCGGATGCAGTGTGTATTGGACGCAGTGTGTGTATTGGATGCAGGTTGTGCAATGGATGCAGTGTGTGTATTGAAAGCAGGTTGTGCAGTGGAAGCAGTGTGTATTGGATGCAGGTTGTGCAGTGGATGCAGGTTGTGTAGCGGATGCAGTGTGTAGCGGATGCAGTGTGTAGCGGATGCAGGTTGTGCAGCAGATGCAGTGTGTGTAGCGGATGCAGGTTGTGCAATGGATGCAGGTTGTGCAGTGGATGCAGGTTGTGCAGTGGATGCAGTGTGTGTAGCGGATGCAGGTTGTGCAGTGGATGCAGTGTGTGTATTGGATGCAGGTTGTACAATGGATGCAGTTTGTGTAGCGGATGCAGGTTGAGGATGTAGGTTGTGCAGTGGGTGCAGGTTGTGCAATGGATGCAGTGTGTGTATTGGATGCAGGTTGTGCAGCGGATGCAGTGTGTGTATTGGATGCAGGTTGTGAAATGGATGCAGTGTGTGTATTGGATGCCGGTTGAGCAATGGATGCAGTGTGCGTAGCGCATGCAGGCTGAAGATGCAGGTTGTGCAGTGTATGCAGGTTGTGTAGCGGATGCAGAGTGTGTTCAGTGGATGCAGGTTGTGCAGTGGATGCAGGTTGTGCAATGGATGCAGTGTGTATTGGACGTAGTGTGTGTAGCAGATGCAGGTTGTGTAGCGGATGCAGGTTGAGCAGTGGATGCAGTGTGTATTGGATGCAGGTTGTGCAGTGGATGCAGTGTGTGTATTGGATGCAGGTTGTGCAATGGATGCAGTGTGTGCAGCGGATGCAGGGTGTGCAATGGATGCAGGGTGTGCAATGGATGCAGTGTGTGTATTGGATGCAGGTTGTGCAATGGATGCAGGTTGTGTAGCGGATGCAGTGTGTATTGGATGCAGGTTGTGCAGCAGATGCAGTGTGTGTATTGGATGCAGGTTGTGCAGTGGATGCAGTGTGTGTATTGGATGCAGGTTGTGCAATGGATGCAGGTTGTGTAGCGGATGCAGTGTGTATTGGATGCAGGTTGTGCAGCAGATGCAGTGTGTGTAGCGGATGCAGGTTGTGCAGTGGATGCAGGTTGTGCAGTGGATGCAGTGTGTATTGGATGCAGGTTGTACAATGGATGCAGTGTGTGTAGCTGTGGCGGAACCCGCCTCGCCACTGGGCATTGGAGGGGCCTGGCTGCCTGCCTCCTACCTGCTGACTATGGCCCCTGGAAAATTGGTACGTTTAAAGAACTATATTTGGGCATGTTGTACTTTATATTGCTGCTGCTGGCCCTTTTAAAATCATCTGTGGACATATTGGGACTTTTGGACTGTGGAGCATATTACAGTAATGCTACCTTTAATCCTTTAATATCATGTATGTATTTATATGTTGAGTTATCCTGGGATATGTATGCAGCATTCACCTGATTGTTCGGTATTCATTATATGGAGTGAAACTACCGAACAACCAGACCACCCAGGAATAAGTGTGCCTCCAATTACCGGTTGCAACAATCAGTGTAATGTATTCTTTGTCCTCTGGGTGGCCGCCATTCGGGAAACGAACATGTGGCGGCGGCCATCTTAAACTCCCGAACAGCGGTGTTTTGCCGTCGAGTGTCTGGAACTAAAATTGGACACTCGACTAGGCAAACACCGCTGAGACCTCCATACTTCCAGAAGTTCGTATGGAAACTACCGAACGGCCCGCCGTTCGGTAGAAAGAACCCCACGAACTAAGGGATTCATTCGAATTCCCCTTAGGCTCCATAACCCAGGCAATTCGTCTGTTTTCATTCCCTTGTCTGTGACCGACCGCAGGGCCAAAATGCATGGAACTGTTTTCGGATACTTTACCCATGCGGTCGGTCAAATCTTTGGAACCCCATATCTCCCGAACCGTTTATCCGAATGAACTGATTTTCGGATATGTTGTCCCCCTGAATAAGGGCTTGTTTTTGGGGTACATCCAGAACTTGGCTAAAAATGTGTACCGTATAATTGGGTTTACTGTTATCTGAGGGGAGGGGATGTGTGGGTTGAACCATGTATGTGATTGGTTATTTTATGCCTCCCCCTGGGTGTGGCCTGTAAGTGTACAAGTGTAATAAAAGCCAGGCTGGATGAGCCAGTCCAGAGTTCCGGTTTTACCCTCAAAGTGAAGTGTCGTCTCATTATTGGGGGAAGGATTTATTGCATGCTGTTCCAGTTGACTGCTAGGAGTGTAAGCCTATTCGTATGGTTCCTATTCAACGGTCTACAGCATTCCTATGCTTGAGAAGATTCATATGCTGCATCGGTTCGGTGATTGTGGTGTCTGCCAGAGTGCTTGGAGTCCTCAGGAAGCGCTAGGAGCATCCATTAACGGAGGTACTCAGTCGGGGTACCAGGCGATCCGTTACAGTAGCGGATGCAGGTTAAGGATGTAGGTTGTGCAATGGATGCAGGTTGTGTAGCGGATGCAGGTTGAGCAGTGGATGCAGTGTGTGTATTGGATGCAGGTTGTGCAGTGGATGCAGTGTGTGTATTGGATGCAGGGTGTGCAATGGATGCAGTGTGTATTGGATGCAGGTTGTGCAGTGGATGCAGTGTGTGTATTGGATGCAGGTTGTGCAATGGATGCAGGTTGTGTAGCGGATGCAGTGTGTATTGGATGCAGGTTGTGCAGCAGATGCAGTGTGTGTAGCGGATGCAGGTTGTGCAATGGATGCAGTGTGTGTAGCGGATGCAGGTTGTGCAATGGATGCAGGTTGTGCAGTGGATGCAGTGTGTGTAGCGGATGCAGGTTGTGCAGTGGATGCAGTGTGTATTGGATGCAGGTTGTACAATGGATGCAGTGTGTGTAGCGGATGCAGGTTGAGGATGTAGGTTGTGCAGTGGATGCAGGTTGTGTAGCGGATGCAGGTTGTGCAGTGTGTGTATTCGATGCAGTGTGTGCAGCGTATGCAGGGTATGCAGCGTATGCAGGTTGTGCATTGTTGGTAACATGCAGAATCGATTCGACAGCTGAAGCTTGCAAGAGGACACTGCTGGAGATGGAATATGGTGTCCCATGGGCCCTGTCTTCAATTTACTGCAAGGCAGGGGCTTGGAGGTGGATATATATAACATACAAGATCCAGCGCACTCGCTTATTCACTAAACAGCAATTTGAAGTTTTACAGAATGTAATAGTTTTATTTAAAAACACCCAATCTGGGCAATAATAATAAAAATAATGGGGGTTTAGTTACATTATATGATCTAATATCGCATAAGCCTGCCACAACGTCAATGTACCCCATTCTTGGCAGGTCCTACTCTAGCAGCCTAATGCCTGCTTTAATGAGATTAATCCACTTCCTTGGGAAATGGTTCCTCATGGGCCTCTCTGCAAGTCAAGGCTAAATAGGGTCCTGGAATAAGGCACCTGTGACAGGGAGAGGGGCAAAGCCAAGGAGTTGGCCCGGACTCCAAAATATATAAAAGAAACCAAGATGGCTGCACTCACCTGAACATGCATACATTATAGGGTGCTGCTGGGGCCAAAATATACAGCGCACTCGCTCATTGACTAAACAGCAATTGGAAGTTTTACAGAATATAATAGTTTTACCTTAAAACTTCCAATTTCTGTTTAGTGAATGAGTGAGTGCGCTGGATGTTGTGTATTGTATAAATTGGCCCCCAGCAGCACCCCATTTATGCATGTTCAGGTGAGTGCAGCCCCCTGGTTTCATATATATATTTAGATAGAGATACTCAATATATATATATATATATATATATATATTATATATATACACACACACACTTTTGGCTATGCCCCCCTCCCCCTCCATAGGGGGCACTGATCATACCTCCGCAGATCGAGCTCAGCGTTATGACACAGTTAATGTCTTTCCCTATTGCCACCTGTAGGGGGCACTGCCATGGGCGTCCGCAGGAATTTTTCCAGGGGGGGGGGGGCATAATTGTAATGACATCTATGCCTGGCCCCTTTTTGACAGTGTCATGAAGGGGAGGGGCATAGTGATTATCACATAAAGCCAGGGTGAATAGTGTTTTCACAACTAAGGTGTCAGGAATACATGTTTGTATTCCTGACACTATAGTGTTCCTTTAAGCAAATTAAAGGAACATTCTGGTCACCATAACAACTTCATCTAAATGAAAATGCTATGATGCCAGGAAGCCCCTGGGTGCTCTTTCCTTTAAGGGGTTAAACCGCTCTCAAATGGTTTAACCCCAAAGGCTTGCTCCAGGTCCCTCAGTGGAATTCGGCATCTGAAACGGAGTGTCAGGAAGTGCAGATTGACGTCAGGCATGGATGCCGCTGATTGGCTAGAGTTGACACTCTAAGCAAATGGCTAGTTCCCGGTTTATAATTTTTTTTTTTACTTTTTTATGAATGTGGAGCTACTGATTGGCTTAGAGTGCCAGCTGACCGCTCTAGCCAATCACCCTACCGGGCGGCAATCTGTGCTTCCTGACATTCAGTAAATAAAAGTGAACACATTAACACTGATATTTTTTTTTTACCTGGGGAGATGAGAAGGTCCAGAGTTTCTCTGCCAGGCCCAGGTACCAAAGCCTTATGATGTGGTGTCCAGAATAAAGTGGAGGGTTCACTTAATTTGTCCTTCCTGCTCCAATCTCCTTTACCTCTCCTTCATTTGACAGTCTTCTTTTTCTTCTGACACGGTCTTCTATATTTGGCTCCTTCTGCTCCTTTACCTTTCTGCTCCTTTCTGCTCCTTCTCCTACTTTAGCTTTGTGCTCCTTCTGTCCCTTTCTGCTCCTTGCAGACTCTTCATTTAGGCTGCACCCACACCCCCCCCCATGCCTCACTTCCCTAATCTATAAGCTGCCCCTCCCCATGCCTCACCTATAAGCTGCCCCCGCCATGCCTCACCTATAAGCTGCCCCCGCCATGCCTCACCTATAAGCTGCCCCCGCCATGCCTCACCTATAAGCTGCCCCCGCCATGCCTCACCTATAAGCTGCCCCCCCATGCCTCACCTATAAGCTGCCCCCGCCATGCCTCACCTATAAGCTGCCCCCCCATGCCTCACCTATAAGCTGCCCCCGCCATGCCTCACCTATAAGCTGCCCCCCCGCCATGCCTCACCTATAAGCTGCCCCCCCACATGCCTCACCTATAAGCTGCCCCCCCACATGCCTCACCTATAGGCTGCCCCCCCCCCCCACATGCCTCACCTATAGGCTGCCCCCCCCACATGCCTCACCTATAGGCTGCCCCCCCACATGACTCACCTATAAGATGCCCCCCACATGCCTCACCTATAGGCTGCCCCCCCACATGACTCACCTATAAGCTGCCCCCCCCACATGCCTCATCTATAGGCTGCCCCCCCCCCATCCCTCACTCCCCTGATCTGTAGGCTATTTTAACCCTCACTCCCCTGATCTGTAGGCTGTCTCTGGCTGCATGTGTTGCTCCCCTGCGGTTTCAATCAGCAGAGAGAAGCAGGGATAGATGCAGCTTCCTGTCCCTGTCTCTCTCCATACACAGCGCCACCTACTGGCCGGCGCCGGTATTGCAGTTCATTTTAAATCACACCAAAAATAGCAGAACAAGCTGAAAAATCCAGGGGGGGGGGGGGCAAGTGCCCCCCCTTACCCCCCCCCCCCCGCCCCGTGGACACCCATGGGCACTGCACCACACTGCTCGTCTATAGTGTGGCTGCCCACAGTGCTCTCAGTAAATGGAAAGTTTGTGGATTACAGACTGGTTTAGGGATGTGCATTATTTGGGTGTAATACTAATCACACTGCCAGGATCCCCACAGCGTGGCCTCCAGCAGGTCTCTTACATAAACCTCCGCAGGCAATGCGTATATTCTGCACAGTGACGGACGCAGGAGGAGAGTTTGAGCACGTGTAAACGCATTTTAAAGACGCGCATTTCATGGCCGGGTTATATTTAGATTGTGAATGTTTATAGCTCTTACATAACGAAATATTACACAAGTTGTGTACGCACATATCACACTGTGTGTTGGTTTAAATGTAAAAAGTGTAGGTGAGCCCACACACTCCGCTATGTATCTCCATCAAGGGCGTTTTTTAACAATCTGTTTGCATGACATCTGTTCTATGTAATTAGGATATCAAAGCAAAAACAAAGAACGATCTCGGCTTCCCATAAAACCTGTAAAACGAGCTGGTAAAAACCATATGATCCCAATCACTGCCATCAGTCCTTTCCGAGGGGACCTTACAAGACGGCCCAGTATACTGGGAGCAGAAAGACACCGTTTATATCACACGAGGCCTCTGTGAGTATGAAACGGAGGCAATACACAGAATCCGCATTATACCACCCTTTACAAAGTGTAAACATCATCAAATTTAATTAGAAAACGTAAAAAAAATATTTAGTCACAAGCTTTATAAATAATCTCATAACAGGAACTAAACTGGCACAATTAACGTACTACAGGGGTTATTCAACAACCTAGAGGACTTTATTAACGTCTCCTGCTCTAACCTTTGCTACTTCGGCCTGAAATTGATTCGCAATTCACCATTTAGCAAATAAACCGCATGGCCTTGCAGTAAAGGGGTTAACGTTCTGTGTCCCCCTCTCTCTTGCAGTGTCAGTGAAGGGGTTAACGCGGTGTCCCCCTCTCCCTTGCAGTATCAGTGAAGGGGTTAACGCTGTGTCCCCCTCTCCCTTGCAGTATCAGTGAAGGGGTTAACTCTGTGTCCCCCTCTCTCTTGCAGTATCAGTGAAGGAGTTAACGCTGTGTCCCCCTCTCCCTTGCAGTATCAGTGAAGGAGTTAACGCTGTGTCCCCCTCTCCCTTGCAGTATCAGTGAAGGAGTTAACACTGTGTCCCCCTCTCCCTTACAGTATCAGTAAACGGGTTAACGCTGTGTCCCCCTCTCCCTTGCAGTATCAGTGAAGGAGTTAACACTGTGTCCCCCTCTCCCTTACAGTATCAGTAAAGGGGTTAACGCTGTGTCCCCCTCTCCCTTGCAGTATCAGTGAAGGGGTTAACGCTGTGTCCCCCTCTCCCTTACAGTATCAGTGAAGGGGTTAACGCTGTGTCCCCCTCTCCCTTGCAGTATCAGTGAAGGAGTTAACGCTGTGTCCCCCTCTCCCTTGCAGTATCAGTGAAGGAGTTAACACTGTGTCCCCCTCTCCCTTACAGTATCAGTAAACGGGTTAACGCTGTGTCCCCCTCTCCCTTGCAGTATCAGTGAAGGAGTTAACACTGTGTCCCCCTCTCCCTTACAGTATCAGTAAAGGGGTTAACGCTGTGTCCCCCTCTCCCTTGCAGTATCAGTGAAGGGGTTAACGCTGTGTCCCCCTCTCCCTTACAGTATCAGTGAAGGGGTTAACGCTGTGTCCCCCTCTCCCTTGCAGTATCAGTGAAGGGGTTAACGCTGTGTCCCCCTCTCCCTTGCAGTATCAGTGAAGGGGTTAACGCTGTGTCCCCCTCTCCCTTGCAGTATCAGTGAAGGAGTTAACACTGTGTCCCCCTCTCCCTTACAGTATCAGTAAAGGGGTTAACGCTGTGTCCCCCTCTCCCTTGCAGTATCAGTGAAGGGGTTAACGCTGTGTCCCCCTCTCCCTTACAGTATCAGTAAACTGGTTAACGCTGTGTCCCCCTCTCCCTTGCAGTATCAGTGAAGGAGTTAACACTGTGTCCCCCTCTCCCTTTCAGTATCAGTAAACGGGTTAACGCTGTGTCCCCCTCTCCCTTGCAGTATCAGTGAAGGAGTTAACACTGTGTCCCCCTCTCCCTTACAGTATCAGTAAAGGGGTTAACGCTGTGTCCCCCTCTCCCTTGCAGTATCAGTGAAGGGGTTAACGCTGTGTCCCCCTCTCCCTTACAGTATCAGTGAAGGGGTTAACGCTGTGTCCCCCTCTCCCTTGCAGTATCAGTGAAGGGGTTAACGCTGTGTCCCCCTCTCCCTTGCAGTATCAGTGAAGGAGTTAACACTGTGTCCCCCTCTCCCTTGCAGTATCAGTGAAGGGGTTAACGCTGTGTCCCCCTCTCCCTTACAGTATCAGTGAAGGGGTTAACGCTGTGTCCCCCTCTCTCTTGCAGTGCCTGGGGCTCCTGATGTGGGCGCTAGTGGCAGACAGCCCCCATTTCTCTATCCCACCCTACGAGTACGTGTTATTTGTTGGCGTGTTCTGCTGGTTGGTAACCCTGATCCTCTATGTGATGCTCATCCTGCAACTACAGAGGAAAATGACGTTCATTCCCTGGAACTTAGTGGTAAGTACCCCAGCTCCCATCACTCCCAGCAGCCACCCGCTGGGCTACCATCACACCTTAACAAGTCATCTATCTCCCACTGGCCCACCACACTGTCTCATAGTCGATAGTTTTGCTTCAAGCAAGCAGCAGGTAAAGGGTTAAAGGGACACTAGGCACCCAGATCTCTCCAGCTCATTGCAGTGTCCCAGGTCCCTGAACCTTTTTTTAATAAACTGCAATAATTACCTTTGTAGGTTAACCCCACCTCTAGTGGCTGCCTACCAGACTAGAGGGACATGCGGGTCATTAGGTAACTCTGAGTGAGGACATTCAGCGTCATGTAAAACCCCGTAGGAAAGCATTATACAGGTTTTCCTATGGGGGAAATATTAATACGAGCCCGGCCAATGCCGCTCTTGTGCATTATCTCCCTCCCCCCCCTCCCCTCCTGGGCAGACGTCTCAACCCGAACCAGCGCTGCCGCTAAGGCATATCGGTGCTGGACTCCGGTAAGTGACAGAAGGGGTTTCCTATCACTAACGCATTTATAGTAAGAGAGTGATACGTACTTGGTTACTTCAATAATAAAGTTAAGACTTAGCGTGTAATGCGTCTTTAAGAAGATACAGTAACACACGAGTAATAATAACAAAGTATTACACCACAGGGAGGGAGAGATTCCAAATTATATAGACGTCTCCCTGCGATGTCATATTTTATTATTGTTCCTTGTGTGTTACTGTATCGTCTTAAAGACGCATTAAACGCTAAGTCTTAACTTTATTATTGAAGTCACTCTCTTACAATTTGGGTACACGCCCCCTCCTTTTTCCTGCCCTAGACCTAGTGATAGTCAGTACTCCCAGACAGAGCAGGACTGGGACAAAGATTCAGTTAAAGGCAGAGCAGCCCTGTAGGAGGGGCGAGCCCAGAAAGGGGACGTGTAATGTCACCACCATTGACACTCACCCCACCCACCACCAAATGACTGTTTGTGGTGTATTGTGTGTGTAAAAGGGTCTGTTTGTGGCGTACTACGCGTGGCTAGGGGCTGTAGAGTGTGTGTGTGTTTATAGGGCATATTTAGTGTGTGGGCCTAGGAGATGTAGTGTGTGTTTGTATCTAGGGCCTCTAGTGTGTGTATGCATATAGGGGCTGTAGAGCATATGTGTAAAGGTGCGGTAATGTATGCATAGGTGTAGTGTGTACAGGGAGTGTAGAATGTGTATTTATAGGGGATATAAATTAGTGTGTGTGCATGCAGGGGGGTGTAATGTGTGTGTTTATAGGGGTATAAAGTATGTGACTGTAGGGAGTGCAGTGTATGTTTAGGGGGTACCGAGTGTGTTTACTATGTGTATGTGAGTTCTGGGGGGTATAGTGTGTATATAAGGGGTATAGTGTCTGTGCAGTGTCTTTGTGTGTAAGTGCAGGAGGTGTAGTGTGTTTGAGTGTTAGTGCAGGGGAGCAGTATGTTTGTGTGTTAGTACATAGAGTGCAGGGGAGCAGTATGTTTGTGTGTTAGTGCAGTATGTTTGTGTGTTAGTGCAGGGGGTGCAGTGTGTTTGTGTGTTAGTGCAGGGGAGCAGTATGTTTGTGTTAGTGCAGTATGTTTGTGTGTTAGTGCAGGGGTGCAGTGTGTTTAGCATGGCTGTGTGTTAGTGCAGGGGGTTCAGTATGTTTGTGTGTTAGTGTAGGGGGTGCAGTATGTTTGTGTGTATGTGCAGTGTGTGTAGTATGTTAGTGCAGGGGGGCAGCATGTTTGTGTGTTAGTGCAGGGGGTGCAGTATGATTGTGTGTTAGTGCAGGGGTTGCAGTGTGTGTAGTGTGTGTGTGTGTTAGTGCAGGGGTTGCAGTGTGTGTAGTGTGTGTGTGTGTTAGTGCAGGGGTTGCAGTGTGTGTAGTGTGTGTGTGTGTTAGTGCAGGGGTTGCAGTGTGTGTAGTGTGTTTGTGTGTTAGTGCACGTGAGCAGTATGTTTGTGTGTTAGTACAGAGAGTGCAGGGGGTGCAGTGTGTTTGTGTGTTAGTGCAGGGGAGCAGTATGTTTGTGTGTTAGTGCAGTATGTTTGTGTGTTAGTGCAGGGGGTGCAGTGTGTTTGTGTGTTAGTGCAGGGGGTGCAGTGTGTTTGTGTGTTAGTGCAGTATGTTTGTGTGTTAGTGCAGGGGTGCAGTGTGTTTAGCATGGTTGTGTGTTAGTGCAGGGGGTTCAGTATGTTTGTGTGTTAGTGTAGGGGGTGCAGTATGTTTGTGTGTATGTGCAGTGTGTGTAGTGTGTTAGTGCAGGGGGGGCAGCATGTTTGTGTGTTAGTGCAGGGGGTGCAGTATGATTGTGTGTTAGTGCAGGGGTTGCAGTGTGTGTAGTGTGTGTTAGTGCAGGGGTTGCAGTGTGTGTAGTGTGTGTAGTGTGTTAGTGCACGTGAGCAGTATGTTTGTGTGTTAGTGCAGGGGGTGCAGTATGATTGTGTGTTAGTGCAGGGGTTGCAGTGTGTGTGTGTGTGTGTTAGTGCAGGGGTTGCAGTGTGTGTAGTGTGTTTGTGTGTTAGTGCACGTGAGCAGTATGTTTGTGTGTTAGTACAGAGAGTGCAGGGGGTGCAATGTGTTTGTGTGTTAGTGCAGGGGAGCAGTATGTTTGTGTGTTAGTGCAGTATGTTTGTGTGTTAGTGCAGGGGGTTCAGTATGTTTGTGTGTTAGTGTAGGGGGTGCAGTATGTTTGTGTGTATGTGCAGTGTGTGTAGTGTGTTAGTGCAGGGGGCAGCATGTTTGTGTGTTAGTGCAGTGTGTTAGTTCAGGGGGTGCAGTGTGTGTTAGTGCAGGGGAGCAGTATGTTTGTGTGTATGTGAGGGGGGTGTATATAGTGGTTGTATATGGGTTTAAATTAATAATTGGAAAAAAAATGTCAAACAAAAAATAAATCCCATTTACTCCCTTTTATAAGTTTGCTGGGGGAGAGGGAGCATGCAGATACCTGGTGGTCCAGTGAGAGGGGGCCACGCCGCACACAGATCCCTGGTCGCTTTTTTATTTAAAGTAATACCACAAACGTGTAATGCTTCTCCCTAGACTATTACCACAATTACCAGGAGAGACCACTGGCACTCCCCTTCTGTTCAGTTACTCCATAGGCGGCAATGTGGGGGTTAAAGTGACACGACAGACCCCTAAAGTGTAGAGTGTGGCCTCTTTTTTCAGTTTTACAAAAAGTGCAGATTTCAATAGCAAATGTCACTTTTATAAGTTAACCTTGTTACACCCACCCCTCTCCCCCCGGCTGTCATGTACAGTATTTATATAGGGGCCCGATTAAATGTAATGATATCTATACAGTATTTATATAGGGGTCCGATTAAATGTAATGATATCTATACAATATTTATATAGGGGCCCGATTAAATGTAATGATATCTATACAGTATTTATATAGGGGTCCGATTAAATGTAATGATATCTATACAATATTTATATAGGGGCCCGATTAAATAGAACGATATCTATACAGTATTTATATAGGGGCCCGATTAAATGTAATGAAATCTATACAGTATTTATATAGGGGCCCGATTAAATGTAATGATATCTATACAATATTTATATAGGGGCCCGATTAAATGTAATGATATCTATACAGTATTTATATAGGGGCCCGATTAAATGTAATGATATCTATACAATATTTATATAGGGGTCCGATTAAATGTAATGATATCTATACAGTATTTATATTGGGGCCCGATTAAATGTAATGATATCTATACAATATTTATATAGGGGCCCGATTAAATAGAACGATATCTATACAGTATTTATATAGGGGTCTGATTAAATGTAATGATATCTATACAGTATTTATATAGGGGCCTGATTAAATGTAATGATATCTATACAGTATTTATATAGGGGTCTGATTAAATGTAATGATATCTATACACTATTTATATAGGGGTCTGATTAAATGTAATAATATCTATACAGTATTTATATAGGGGCCCGATTAAATGTAATGATATCTATACAGTATTTATATAGGGGTCCGATTAAATGTATTGATATATATACAGTATTTATATAGGGGCCCGATTAAATGTAATGATATCTATACAGTATTTATATAGGGGTCTGATTAAATGTAATGATATCTATACAGTATTTATATAGGGGCCCGATTAAATGTAATGATATCTATACAGTATTTATATAGGGGCCTGATTAAATGTAATGATATCTATACAGTATTTATATAGGGGCCTGATTAAATGTAATGATATCTATACAATATTTATATAGGGGTCTGATTAAATGTAATGATATCTATACAGTATTTATATAGGGGTCTGATTAAATGTAATGATATCTATACAGTATTTATATAGGGGCCCGATTAAATGTAATGATATCTATACAGTATTTATATAGGGGTCCGATTAAATGTATTGATATATATACAGTATTTATATAGGGGCCAGATTAAATGTAATGATATCTATACAGTATTTATATAGGGGCCCGATTAAATGTAATGATATCTATACAGTATTTATATAGGGGCCCGATTAAATGTAATGATATCTATACAATATTTATATAGGGGCCCGATTAAATGTAATGATATCTATACAGTATTTATATAGGGGCCCGATTAAATGTAATGATATCTATACAGTATTTATATAGGGGTCTGATTAAATGTAATGATATCTATACAGTATTTATATAGGGCAGTGCTATGTATAACATCTCTCTCTATTATTCCCATACAGTTGTTTATATATAATGTGGCAGCCTTACTGCTGTATATCACTGGGTTCTTTACCTGCGCTGCATCCGTGGACCCATGGTCATATAAAGGAACCTCGCCGTACAATAAGAGAGCTGCTGCCTCGGTGAGGGGGACTATTACTACCCTAGATTGGTTGGGATGGGGCGCACACACATTGGTTGGGATGGGGCACACACACATTGGTAGGGATGGGGCACACACATTGGTAGGGATGGGGCACACACACATTGGTAGGGTGGGGCACACACAGATTGGTAGGGATGGGGCACACACAGATTGGTAGGGATGGGGGTAGGTGGCCCTGTGTGTGACAGTCATGGCTGGCATGGTGTGTGGTAAGTGGCCCTGTGTGTGTGACAGTCCTGGCTGGCATGGTGTGTGGCCCTGTAACCAGGACGTAGTGATCCCAGGTATATGCACCGTTGGCCCTGTAGCCAGGACGTAGTGATCCCAGGTATATGCACCGTTGGCCCTGTAACCAGGACGTAGTGATCCCAGGTATATGCACCGTTGGCCCTGTAACCAGGACGTAGTGATCCCAGGTATATGCACTGTTGGCCCTGTAACCAGGACGTAGTGATCCCAGGTATATGCACTGTTGGCCCTGTAACCAGGACGTAGTGATCCCAGGTATATGCACTGTTGGCCCTGTAACCAGGACCAGTGGCGTACATATCGGGGTCGCGGCTACGCCTGGGCCCGGCCCGACCGCCCTGCGACCTGGTATGTACCCACTGTGGCCAGCCTCTTCTACTGGGGGGCCCAGGAGCTGGCCACCTCAGGGCCCCCCGAGGCTGGCCCTGCTGTCACCTGGCGGACAGGCTGGCGGGTGCGCGAGAGAGCACTCTCCCTGGCTGAGTGCTTCCTCCTCAGCTCCCTCGCGCACCGCACGGATACCAGAGCCTGGAAGATGATGTCATATTCCGGCTCCACTATCAGTACGCGGCGCGCGAGGGAGCTGAAGAGGAAGCACTCAGGGGAGAGTTCTCCCTCGCGCGCCCGCCGGGTGACAGCACTGGACCCCAGGGAATCCCCTCAGCACTCCCACAGGTAAGGAGGCTGGGGGGGATTCATTTTTTTTTTACGTGAGTGTGTGTGTTAGAGTGTGTGTGTGTCAGTGAGTGTGTTACTGTGTGTGTCTGTTACTTAGTGTGTTAGTTTGTGTGCGTCTGTTAGTGAGTGTGTGTTAGGTGAGTAAGTGTCTGTCACTGAGTGTGTGTCTGTCAGTAAATGTGTGTGTCTGATAGCTCGTGTGTATGCATCTGTTCGTGAGATCCGCCCTGATCCGCCTCTCAGCTCCGAATGGCAAGAGCCGCGCGCGCATTCAAACCGCCCATAGGAAAGCATTACTCGTTTTTCACAGTGAGAATCGCGGAAGCGCCTCTAGCGGCTGTCAATGAGACAGCCACTAGAGGCTGGATTAACCCTCAGTGTAAACATAGCAGTTTCTCTGAAACATGTTTTCAGCTGCAGGGTTAACCCTAGATGGACCTGGCACCCAGACCACTTCATTGAGCTGGGTGTCTGTAGTGGTCCTTTAAGTGTATGTGTATCTGCATGCACTGGCGTACATACCGCGGTCGCAGCCCTGCGACCGGGTGCCCGCCGCCATGTTTTGCGGCCCCAGCCCGCACAGAGTAAGCGTGTGGGGGGGCGGGGGGAGGCCATGGGTCAGTTTTCGCACCGGGGCCCCATGGGTTGTGTGTACGCCACTGACCAGGACGTACTAATCCCAGGTATATGCACTGTTGCCCCTGTAACTGCAATATTCTCACATTATTTTCTATTCTTTCTTTTAGTTCTTTGGCTGTTTGGTGATGATCTCATATGGTGCGAGTGCCTTCTTCAGCTTTATGGAGTGGAGAGGATCTCCTGCTAACGCAGCCTCCGCACAGGCCTGATCCTGGATTTTATTCATCATTACCACTTTTTACCGGTTTTTAAAAACTTCCACAAACTGAATATTAATTGGATCTGATTTTGATTCTGAATTGGATACCTGTGCGGGATTACAAGACACTATTAAATATATTTACATGTATAAATGTAAATACACCTCTATTTATAATGACACAAGCAGAATGTGGATAGCACCTAAAGTTCAGGAATACTCCGGCATGAAGAAGGAAGCTTAACGCGGGCCCTGGAAGACGCAGAGATTATCTGTACATGGAAGGACTGATGTATATTTCTCAAGGGGTCTCTATGCTTCAGGTGTTACGAGTGCATTGCCAAATGCAGAAATGGGAATTGAGAAAATCAAGTCGGTTTAATAAATTTTTCAATAATATAATGCTTCTTGTTCATTCGTAACATTCTTGTTAATCATGTTCTGATTAAGCCATTTCAGTAAAATGTACAAAGTATTAACCACCAGGTCATTGTGTAACACAGTGCGTGCACTATTGTAACAATCACATAACACGGCATCACGCGCTCACTATTGTAACAATCACAACGCGGCATCGTGCGCTCACTATTGTAACAATCACATAATGCGGCATCACGCGCTCACTATTGTAACAATCACAACGCGGCATCGTGCGCTCACTATTGTAACAATCACATAACGCGGCATTGCGCGCTCACTATTGTAACAATCACATAACGCGGCATCACGCGCTCACTATTGTAACAATCACAACGCGGCATCGTGCGCTCACTATTGTAACAATCACATAACGCGGCATTGCGCGCTCACTATTGTAACAATCACATAACGCGGCATTGCGTGCTCACTATTGTATCAATCACATAACGCGGCATTGCGTGCTCACTATTGTAACAATCACATAACGCGGCATTGCGTGCTCACTATTGTATCAATCACATAACGCGGCATTGCGTGCTCACTATTGTAACAATCACATAACGCGGCATTGCGCGTGCACTATTGTATCAATCACATAACGCGGCATCGTGCGCTCACTATTGTAACAATCACAACGCGGCATTGTGCGCTCACTATTGTAACAATCACATAACGCGGCATCGGGCACACCCTATTGTAACAATCACATAACGCGGTGTCGCGTACACACTATTGTAACAATCACATAACGCGGCATCACCCACACACTATTGTAACAATCACAACGCGGCATCGTGCGCTCACTATTGTAACAATCACATAACGCGGCATTGCGTGCTCACTATTGTAACAATCACATAACGCGGCATTGCGCGTGCACTATTGTATCAATCACATAACGCGGCATCGTGCGCTCACTATTGTAACAATCACAACGCGGCATCGTGCGCTCACTATTGTAACAATCACATAACGCGGCATCGGGCACACCCTATTGTAACAATCACATAACGCGGTGTCGCGTACACACTATTGTAACAATCACATAACGCGGCATCGCCCACACACTATTGTAACAATCACAACGCGGCATCGCGCGCTCACTATTGTAACAATCACATAACACGGCATCGCGCGCTCACTATTGTAACAATCACATAACGCGGCATCACGTGTGCACTATTGTAACAATCAAATAACGCGGCATCACGTGTGCACTATTGTAACAATCACATAACGCTGCATTGTGCGTGCACTATTGTAACAATCACAACGCGGCATCGTGCGCTCACTATTGTAACAATCACATAACGCGGCATTGCGTGCTCACTATTGTAACAATCACATAACGCGGCATTGCGCGTGCACTATTGTAACAATCACATAACGCGGCATCGTGCGCTCACTATTGTAACAATCACAACGCGGCATCGTGCGCTCACTATTGTAACAATCACATAACGCGGCATCGTGCGCTCACTATTGTAACAATCACAACGCGGCATCGTGCGCTCACTATTGTAACAATCACATAACGCGGCATCGGGCACACCCTATTGTAACAATCACATAACGCGGTGTCGCGTACACACTATTGTAACAATCACATAACGCGGCATCGCCCACACACTATTGTAACAATCACAACGCGGCATCGTGCGCTCACTATTGTAACAATCACATAACGCTGCATCGCGCGCTCACTATTGTAACAATCACATAACACGGCATCACGCGTGCACTATTGTAACAATCACATAACGCGGCATTACGCGTGCACTATTGTAACAATCACATAACGCTGCATCGCGCGCTCACTATTGTAACAATCACATAACGCGGCATCACGTGTGCACTATTGTAACAATCAAATAACGCGGCATCACGTGTGCACTATTGTAACAATCACAACGCGGCATTGCGCTTGCACTATTGTAACAATCACATAACGCGGCATCACGCGCGCACACTATTGTAACAATCACAACGCGGCATCGTGCGCTCACTATTGTAACAATCACATAACGCGGCATCGCGTGTGCACTATTGTAACAATCACATAACGCGGCATTACGCGTGCACTATTGTAACAATCACATAACGCGACATCGCGCGCTCACTATTGTAACAATCACATAACGCGGCATCGCGCGCTCACTATTGTAACAATCACATAACGCGGCATTGCGCGCTCACTATTGTAACAATCACAACGCGGCATCGCGCGCTCACTATTGTAACAATCACAACGCGGCATCGCGCGCTCACTATTGTAACAATCACATAACGTGGCATCGCGTGTGCACTATTGTAACAATCACATAACGCGGCATTACGCGTGCACTATTGTAACAATCACATAACGCGACATCGCGCGCTCACTATTGTAACAATCACATAACGCGGCATCGCGCGCTCACTATTGTAACAATCACATAACGCGGCATTGCGCGCTCACTATTGTAACAATCACAACGCGGCATCGCGCGCTCACTATTGTAACAATCACATAACGTGGCATCGCGTGTGCACTATTGTAACAATCACATAACGCGGCATCGCGCGCTCACTATTGTAACAATCACATAACGCGGCAACGCGCGCTCACTATTGTAACAATCACATAACGCGGCATCACGTGTGCACTATTGTAACAATCACATAACGCGGCATCACTATTGTAACAATCACATAACGCGGCATCATGTGCGCTCACTATTGTAACAATCACATAACGCGGCATCATGCGCGCTCACTATTGTAACAATCACATAACGCGGCATCATGCGCGCTCACTATTGTAACAATCACATAACGCGGCATCACGCGTGCACTATTGTAACAATCACATAACGCGGCATCACGCGTGCACTATTGTAACAATCACATAACGCGGCATCGCGTGTGCATTATTGTAACAATCACAACGCGGCATCAATATTGTAACAATCACATAACGCGGCATCATGCGCGCTCACTATTGTAACAATCACATAACGCGGCATCGCGCGCTCACTATTGTAACAATCACATAACGCGGCATCACACGCGCACTATTGTAACAATCACATAACGCGGCATCACACGTGCACTATTGTAACAATCACATAACGCGGCATCACACGCGCACTATTGTAACAATCACATAACGCGGCATTACGCGCGCACTATTGTAACAATCACATAACGCGGCATTACGCGTGCACTATTGTAACAATCACATAACGCGGCATCACGCGTGCACTATTGTAACAATCACATAACGCGGTATTACGCGTGCACTATTGTAACAATCACATAACGCGGCATTACGCGTGCACTATTGTAACAATCACATAACGCGGCATCGCGTGTGCACTATTGTAACAATCACATAACACGGCATCGCGCGCTCACTATTGTAACAATCACATAACGCGGCATTGCGCGCTCACTATTGTAACAATCACATAACGCGGCATCGCGCGCTCACTATTGTAACAATCACATAACGCGGCATTACGCGTGCACTATTGTAACAATAACATGACGCGGCATCGCGCGCTCACTATTGTAACAATCACATAACGCGGCATCACGCGTGCACTATTGTAACAATCACATAACGCTGCATCGTGCGCTCACTATTGTAACAATCACAACGCGGCATCGTGCGCTCACTATTGTAACAATCACAAAACGCTGCATCGTGCGCTCACTATTGTAACAATCACAACGCGGCATCGTGCGCTCACTATTGTAACAATCACAACGCGGCATCGTGCGCTCACTATTGTAACAATCACAAAACGCTGCATCGTGCGCTCACTATTGTAACAATCACATAACATGGCATCACGCGTGCACTATTGTAACAATCACATAACGCGGCATCACGCGTGCACTATTGTAACAATCACAAAACGCGGCATCACGCTTGCACTATTGTAACAATCACATAACGCGGCATCACGCGTGCACTATTGTAACAATCACATAACGCTGCATCGTGCGCTCACTATTGTAACAATCACAAAACGCTGCATCGTGCGCTCACTATTGTAACAATCACAACGCGGCATCGTGCGCTCACTATTGTAACAATCACAACGCGGCATCGTGCGCTCACTATTGTAACAATCACAAAACGCTGCATCGTGCGCTCACTATTGTAACAATCACATAACACGGCATCACGCGTGCACTATTGTAACAATCACATAACGCGGCATCACGCGTGCACTATTGTAACAATCACAAAACGCGGCATCACGCTTGCACTATTGTAACAATCACATAACGCGGCATCACGCGTGCACTATTGTAACAATCACAACGCGGCATCGTGCGCTCACTATTGTAACAATCACAACGCGGCATCGTGCGCTCACTATTGTAACAATCACAAAACGCTGCATCGTGCGCTCACTATTGTAACAATCACATAACACGGCATCACGCGTGCACTATTGTAACAATCACATAACGCGGCATCACGCGTGCACTATTGTAACAATCACAAAACGCGGCATCACGCTTGCACTATTGTAACAATCACATAACGCGGCATCACGCGTGCACTATTGTAACAATCACATAACGCTGCATCGTGCGCTCACTATTGTAACAATCACATAACGCGGCATCGCGCGCTCACTATTGTAACAATCACATAACGCAGCATCCAGTAGTGGACTACTTGGGGGACCTAGCTTACAGGCTGATTTCCCATCATGCACTGATGTACTAGAGAGATAATCACCCCAGAATGCACTGTTAATTGAATTATCTCTCTGTACAGCAGAGAATATGACTTTTTACTGAAAAATACATAACTTCCACACCATTCATTATATTTAACCGAATGACACCTTTTTACATAGCTGGGATCTGAGCGCACCATCTGGTGAAATACCGCTCAGATCCCTGCACAATTAACCGAACGCCATACAAAATACAGTTTAATATGAACACACACGGAAATACACGAATGGGCTGGTTATATGAAAATACTGAAAGAATTATTGTCCCGAACGGTATGGAAGTCCAGTGGTGTTCGTGCCGTCGAGTAGCCGATTTTAGTTCCAGGCACTCGACGACCAAACACCGCTGGGCTGGAGTGATCAAAGATGGCCGCCGCTACGTGTTCGGTACACGAACGGCGACCACCTTGAAACCTATTAACAAGTGGTGGATACATTGTTGCCAGAGTTAATGGAAGACACACGACCCTATTTGTGTGGTCTCCCATTCGGTACTTTGTTCGTTTCACGAACAGTGTTGAAATACACTGTTCGTGAAACTGCCATATGAATGCTGGCGGTTTTCGTGCCGCCAGCATACGAATGCTATCTAGTACATACAAACCAGTATATAACATACGGTTACACACATATCGCTTGGAGACAACCCTTACACATAAAATAACCTGTAGGCAACCCTTATATATAACATAGTCTTAAGTGGCCAGGTTTGCCACACAGACATCCATACATAATCAGACCCTGTATGTTTGTGTGAGAAACCTCATGTCGGGGGTCTAAGGCCCTGGGGAGATAGCGCAGCTAAGTGGACAAGAGCACATGTATGAGTGTGGGGATAGATGCATTGGATTGGTTGGGAAAGAGTGTGTGGGTGGGATTCGCGCCGGAGGCAGTAGGAGGCGGGTGACGTGTCCCGCGCCTTGTGTGGCCAGCCAGAGGCCTTCTGACGGGGCGCCGGCGGTGAGTGAGCCCTGCGGGGCCGAGATAGTATTGCTCCGATGCCGTTGGGGGTGGGTGGAGACCTCTCCTGGGGGCCTCCTCTGACTCTCTCCCCTGCACCCCCCTCTTTTTCCTTCTGTTCTTTCCCCCCCTTTTCCCTTCTCTCTGTTCTCTTCCCCTCTCTCTGTTTCTCTCCTCTATGTCCTCCCTCCCCCCCCATTCCCCTTCCCATGCTCTTACCTGTTCCTGGGTCTTCTCTGCCTTCTGCTCTTCTCTCTGTGCCCTCTGCTCTTCTCTCTCTGCCCTCTGCTCTTCTCTCTCTGCCCTCTGCTCTTCTCTCTGCTGGTTACTTACCTCAGCTGCCTCCTGGTGGCACGTCCTCTCCATGCCCTTCTCACAGGTCCTGGCTGCAATTCATAGAAATGCCCAGCAGGTGGCGCCTGGAACACCTTGGAAGAACACAGTATAAGCTGATTTCAATGTCTTCTGCCTGGACTTCTACGCTTGTTATGCTGCGGGTAGTGCACCGGGCATTGGCTGGTGAGTACGTTGTCCCTTCTTGTATCCAGTCGGGTCCCTTTAGTGCCGGGGGGGGGGGGTGGGGGGGTCTTGGCACGCAAAAAAACCCCCCAAAAACAGAATAAATAAATAAAAAATTAATTAAAAAATTAAATAAAATAAAGCTAAATGAATGAATACATGGATAGCACGTGAAGTTAAAAATTTAAAAAAAAAATGATTAAAGAAAAATTGGGAAATTTAAAACAAAAAAACAACAAAACAAAACGCCTGAATAGAATGAAAAATAAAAGATTCACAAAAAATAAAAGATAAAAGAAAAAAAAGGAACCGGGATGGCGGTGTACCTTTTTTCCTTCTTTTTTTTTATTTATTTTTTACCAGGGTTAGGGTGGCTCAGGGTACTGCTGCGGGGCACTAGTATGGCCTGCTTTACTTGCGCATGTCGCGAAATACTAGGGAGCAGTGGTGATGGGGTTGTTTATTAGTGATATGTTCCCTCATGCTGCGGGGGGCCCCGTACTTGGGAGGGACTCCAGGAGGGGCGTGGGGGGTAAATACCGTAATCGGTTGCACCCCATGACGCGCGGAAAGTGAGTCAGGGCATCGTATGTTCTGGATAGCATTGTCGGGGAGAGGGCTCCCCGCGTATGCTCCACGTTGTTCTTCGGTCAGGACACTCTCTGGGACGCATGTTGTTCCTAGGGTGAGCTGGGTTGGTGGCATAAAAAAAAAAGAAAAAAAATAGAAAAAAGAAAAAAAAAAGGAAAATGGGGTCCTCGTGCCGTTCCAGCACGAGGGCTCCAGCCGCAGGGGGTCCATCACGTCCCCCGCGGTTTTTCATGCGGGCAATCTGTCAGGATAGGGGACGTGGATGCTCTCCGAGCAGGACCTTTCAGCCCATATGAGACTTCCATCGGGTGGTGCGGGAGCAGCTTACCAAGGTATGGGAGGGCATGACACGATGGTCCGCGTGGTTGGTGCTGCAGGGCTCTGGGGCCTTGCTGACAAAGGCAGCACTGAAATCGGTTTTCCGGGTGCTGCTGATGCGCACGGCAGGTTATGGTTTTCCGGGCCGTATTTCTGACGGTCAGTGGTATGGGGCTATGTGCCTCCGCACGGGTGGCTCTTAATTTCGCTTATGTGTAGGGCCGACAGTGTTGCACATCGCGCTCGGCTGCTGTGGTGTTTTTTTTTGGGGTAGTGTTTCAGCGTTTCGGAGTTCCGTGGGTCGGGATACGTGCAGTAGTCTCCTGGATAGTGGGATCGATTCTGGCCGGAGAACGTCGGTTGCCCTGGACTGCGGTTTAGGACATCCGGTGCAAGGTGTCGGTGGTTTTGGGGGTGATGGGGGTTTCAGCTGCGCTACCCGTGGGCTCTCCTGGGTCAGCTGGGCTTTGCCTGTCAGTGTTGCCCTCGGGGTTTCCTTTTGGGCCTCAATTAACGGTGGCTTGTTCAATCAGGTCCCCTAAGTCCCTTCCACTGATTTCCACCTGTTGCCGCTGCAGCGGGTTTGGGGCTTTTTGGGGGCCATTTTGGGTTTTCCATAGTGTGCTGACTCTTGCCCAGTAAGCTGGCAAGCATCGGGGCTCTCACAGATTCTAGCTGTCTTGGAGCTTCCCATTCGGGTTGAATGGTAGGCGTGGGGTACCCAGCTCACGGACAGGTGGGTAGTTCTTCCAGTGAGACAATCGTGAGGTGGTGCAGGCTGTCTTTATCATGTGACAGTACCATTTACCCGGGAGGTACTCTGGTTGCGGCGCCTAACTCGGCGGTGTTTGAGTCTGGAAGTGTCTGGTCAGGCGTGGTTTTCCTGGGGGTTCACTAGGTACTGGTAGGTGCTCTATCTGGTTCAGTGTAGGACGAACTTCGGGCGGGGGCTCCGCGGGGCCAAATTATAAGGCAGTGGAGTCATGGCCTCTTGGTCTAGCGGCTGATGAAGCTGGTTCATGGGTCGCTCTTCGAGGCGGTGTTGGACCCGCTACAGTAAAGTGTGTGTGATCGGGCCGGATGAGAGCATTTCCTTGGCGGCTTTCCGTTCATGTTACGGTCATCTGCAGGTGGGCAGGGGTTTTGCTGAATCCAGTAAGCATTGGAATGGACTTCCTTCAGGCTTTCGCCGCTCGACGGCTGTTGTATTTGGAAAGGGTAAGTTGGAAGCGGTTGGCTGATTCATCAATAGAATCTGTTCCATTCTTGGATGTTGCGAGGTTGATATGACCGTCCCTTTTCTGCTTTCTCTTGAGGTAGATGGAATGCACAGGGTGATGGTTAAGCTCCTAACAGGATGTACTAGGTTCCCAGGATAGTTGGAATTATGCCGTTCTGTTTGGGGGGAGCGCCGGGTTCTGACATGTGTCCTGTTTTCCTTCGGTGAGGGCTATTCCGCCCCTGGGTTATTCGGTCTCCTCACCCCTTGTTTGGTTCTCGAAGCCAGGTTTTCTCTCCTGCGTCCATCTCGTTGGGGTGCTCCAATTAGGGCTCAAATTCCTGGGTAAGGATGGTGGAGAGTTCAGGGTGCATTTAGTTCGGTTAGGGGCGGCTACAGACGCCGCCAGGCTTGGCGTGCTTGCGCCACTGGTTCAAAGGGCTTGGATGGTGGGAGTCAGGGTGGTAGGTTCCTTGGGTTCACCCTGCCGGTCTCCGAATTGATTTTTCTCTGTGGTTACAGTCTCTCCCCCAGAATAGGGATGGTGGGATGCTCATATGTAATTTGGGCCAGGAGGCAGGGGGGCAAGTGGTTGGCTCTTACGCCTTCCGGAGCGGAGGTTCGGTGGTGTGGCACCAGATACATGAGGGGGGTGTGGCTCCTCCTCATCCGGGATCAGCTGTCCCGCCTCCTGGGGGTACCGGGGGGTTTTGTCATCCCTGGGTGGAATGACCTGGGTTCGGTGACGGTTTGGGATTTAAGTGCTCTTAAACCTGGACATGTTACGCATTCTGTTTCTTCCCAGAGGTTCTCAGGGGCTGGGTCGTCGAAATTTGGACGAGATGGGTTTCTAGGTTTGTCTTGGGGGATTCCAGTTCGCCTTAGGGTTTTGAGCGGGTCGTGGCCTGGTTATCTCGAGGGGATGGGTGCGCTTGCTGGAGGTCGGACTAGGCCTATGTTAATCTAGCGCTGCAAGAAGTGGTGGAACAGGCCATGGCTGGTTGTGGTGGGGTCCCCTGCTGATTTTAGGTGTAAAACAGCGGGGTTGTGGCGGGGGTATGTCCTTGTCAATTGAGTTTGAGGGGTTACGTTTAAGTATATGGAATGAGATGAACAAGTTTTTAAGGTCTCCACCTCCCCTGCTTCAAACGGTTAACATTAAGTTACCTGAGGTGTCGTGCCCATCGAGCGTGGATAAGGTCGGCTGATGGCGGGCATTGGAAGGATATGATTTTATGACGAGGGGGGAGGTGAGAGGAACCACTGTATGTTTGTCAAGGACGGTTGGGTCACTGTATAACACTATGTGTGGAGTCATATATGTATTTATGTTAATTTATGCCTATTTATGTCTAACGTTTTTGGTTACAGAAAAAGAAGAGATTTAATAAAGTTATGGATGTGTTATGCAGTAATTTAGTTTGTGATAATAAATGCTGTGGCCTGTTTCATCCATACTAAGTGGTCTGTCGTTATTGGGGGGTTGAATGGGGTTAGTTTATGTACTAGGCTGCATCGCGATTCCCCACAACGTACATACATGCATAAAAGGCTGTGTGTGGCCCAGAATAAAGTCAGTCTACTCCCAGCATTAAGTCTCGGCTAATGTGTGGGAGGAATGCTATACCTGCTATCATTTCTGCTAGGAGAGCTCTAACCACTGAAAGCTGGATCCAGGAGCCTGGTCTAGGGTTGGAATAGGAGGCAAGACTCCAGGCAAGCTGCGGTGGCTAGGGACTAGAAGTGCTTATGGTGTCCCCGCGCAGTGCTTATGGTATCTTGGTGTTTACTAGGAAGCGTGTTTGGCGGGGGTACCCAGGCGGTCCGCCACAAACACTATGACATAATCTTATTACAGAGCATGGTGTGTTCACTAAGACCGCTGTAGTGGTTATGAATCCAGGGTGCTAGTGTAAGAAATACAGATTTGTATTAGAATCCCTTTAACTGCGAGAGATATCCAGCTTTGCCTACGGCGAGAGATTAGATGTGCTATGGGCAGGTAATTGGTTGAGCTGTTCTAAAATGATTTGGCAAATGACAGTGGGAGGGCGCCAGTGCACTCCTGGCTCCATTAACGAATACAGCGGAATGAACGGAATAAAGACATTTCCAGGATTTAATATTATATTTACTTATCCCTATATTTAATTAATGTCACTTTTATTATAATTGTCATAGAGCAGATATAGGCTTTATGCATTGTGAGTATATAGATCAGAGCACTATAAACGTTACAGAAAGGAAATATATAAATATGAGAACCACATATATGACGTGTTAATTCACAAGCGTTTGGTAATACCTCATTTTTTGTTTTATTTGTATGATAAAACGGGCTAAATAAACATGTTTGTGCATTGTTGTTAAGAATAAGATTAATTCCGGCTTGCTACATGCGTCCAGATCGTTAAATATATATAGGCTCATAACTAGGTAAACCTTCTGGACACACTAAATGTGATGAGTAGATTATATAGATCGTTAAACGATGAATCCGCTATTGCCAGTACATTGGCATGTGGTGTATAAACAGGCTAGTATGAGAATAAATCAGGGATGTTTAGCCTAATTAGTGGGAGTCCAACTGTGTGCGTAAGAACAACTCACCCATTTTGCCACTGAGGGATAACCACAGTATTAAAAAATGTAATGTGTGTTAAAGCATAAAGCAGGACGTTGCAAACTTGTGGTGTGTAGAAATTGATTGTGTAGATCATAAAAGATAATGGAGTGTGCCCACTTGTTTTGTGAGAATGGGAGTCCAATACCGCATGCTAAGATCTTTGATGTGTAGGGGACTTGCCCCACACAGACTAGCACCTAGTGTGTGCGTTATGGGCAGCGCTGCATTGAAGCAGGGTGGTAGTTATGGGGTTTTACGCCTCTTTAGTCTGTGGAGTGGATAGTGGTGTAATGCGAGTGGCCTTAAGGCGGGGGGAGGGAATGAATCGTGTAGTAGCTATACCTGTCGGCCCGCATGTAGTGTCATGTGTTGTGTACAGTAGAAAAACCATAAAATGTGATAATAACATTGGTGTCAATTAAGTGGCTGTAAACATAGCTGTGACATTCTGGATTCCTGCAGTATGCAGGTCTTGGGGCTTCGCGTAATGGCTGCTGCATACAGTTCTGTCGTGGGGTGAATGGAGTGATTCTGTATGGAGGCCTAGAAGTGGCTGGGTCCGGGTTAGATAGTTCTGCGGTAGGTCTAAGTCCCGTAGTAGCTCTGTTGCTTCTTGCAGGTCCTGGAAAGGATATGTGGTGTCCCCGTGTGTCACACGGAGTGTGCGAGACATGCACAAGTGGTATCCAATTTTTCGGTGTTGTAGAAGTGTGATAAGAGGCTTGAGTGACCATCGCCAGGCCAGTGTGCTGCTAGATAGGTCAGCATAAAATGCCAGGGACATGTTTTGAAATTGGTAGTGGGGTTTCCCCCTCAGTGCCATCAGGACTGTCGTCTTATCTGCTCCGTTTCGAAAGTGGATTATCAAGTCCCTTGGGACAGTGGCAGGTGCCTTGGTCGGTTTGGGGATATGAAAAAGTCCTTCCAGCACGGCTTTGACCTGTCGTGGTGGCAGCAAGTCCCTCAGCATTCTCCTCATGAAATGCTGCAGTTCCGCCTCGGGGACCTCTTCAGGGATCCCCCTGATTTTCTGATTGTTCCAGCGGCGGAGGTCTTCCTGTGCCGCGATGTGGCGTTCATGTGCTTGATTCTGCCTCTGCAGGACTCTCACCGCCTGTTCCAGCAACTCTATTCGTTGGGAGCCCTTGTGTGAGGTTTCCTCGAGTGCTCCAATGCGGCCTGTCAGGCCATGCAGACCCCCGCATATTGTGGCTATGTCTGCTTGTGGGCTGATCTGCAGTTCCGCCAGGAGCCTTTTCAGGACAGATGTAGTGACCGGAGAGGAGTCCGGTTCCATGGCGGCCTCACGGGTGTTGGTAGGTGTTCTTCTTCCCCTTCAACGAACAGGTTTTCTGAGAAATCGGAGCAGACTCCCGAGAGCGCGGCCATCTTGGACCCACTCGCGCCATGTGACTGCCTCCACAAGTCAACGATATTCATCCCCAGGTTGGGTCGATCGTTTTTGGTTTTTTTCAGCTTGTCCCATGTTTGTGTATTCAGGTGAGGTCTCTGAGGGCCAGTCAGGATGAGTAAATGCCCCTATAAATGGTATTTTCGTCACTTAATGCCTGGAGCTTCAGTGACTTGCGACCGTTCACTTTGGCAGTTAGGTTCCGCCCCAACACCATTTTTTTAAATTGCTTTTATCACATTAATTTTGTATTCTGTATATTCACAATGCTCTTGCAATATATTATTTAAATACATCTCAGCTTACTTAGCACTATTTAATTTGTTTCCCATGTTGGAATTAGTGTAGGACCCACCGATACCGGGGTACTGTGACGTAGGAGTGGGCTTGGCACAATATTGTCATATGGTGGAACTGAATCCCCATGTTTGTTTGCCGAGATAGATGATTTTTGGTAGCCTTATACAGGGAGTGCAGAATTATTAGGCAAATGAGTATTTTGACCACATCATCCTCTTTATGCATGTTGTCTTACTCCAAGCTGTATAGGCTCGAAAGCCTACTACCAATTAAGCATATTAGGTGATGTGCATCTCTGTAATGAGAAGGGGTGTGGTCTAATGACATCAACACCCTATATCAGGTGTGCATAATTATTAGGCAACTTCCTTTCCTTTGGCAAAATGGGTCAAAAGAAGGACTTGACAGGCTCAGAAAAGTCAAAAATAGTGAGATATCTTGCAGAGGGATGCAGCACTCTTAAAATTGCAAAGCTTCTGAAGCGTGATCATCGAACAATCAAGCGTTTCATTCAAAATAGTCAACAGGGTCACAAGAAGCGTGTGGAGAAACCAAGGCGCAAAATAACTGCCCATGAACTGAGAAAAGTCAAGCGTGCAGCTGCCAAGATGCCACTTGCCACCAGTTTGGCCATATTTCAGAGCTGCAACATCACTGGAGTGCCCAAAAGCACAAGGACAGAGACATGGCCAAGGTAAGAAAGGCTGAAAGACGACCACCACTGAACAAGACACACAAGCTGAAACGTCAAGACTGGGCCAAGAAATATCTCAAGACTGATTTTTCTAAGGTTTTATGGACTGATGAAATGAGAGTGAGTCTTGATGGGCCAGATGGATGGGCCCATGGCTGGATTGGTAAAGGGCAGAGAGCTCCAGTCCGACTCAGATGCCAGCAAGGTGGAGGTGGAGTACTGGTTTGGGCTGGTATCATCAAAGATGAGCTTGTGGGGCCTTTTCGGGTTGAGGATGGAGTCAAGCTCAACTCCCAGTCCTACTGCCAGTTTCTGGAAGACACCTTCTTCAAGCAGTGGTACAGGAAGAAGTCTGCATCCTTCAAGAAAAACATGATTTTCATGCAGGACAATGCTCCATCACACGCGTCCAAGTACTCCACAGTGTGGCTGGCAAGAAAGGGTATAAAAGAAGAAAATCTAATGACATGGCCTCCTTGTTCACCTGATCTGAACCCCATTGAGAACCTGTGGTCCATCATCAAATGTGAGATTTACAAGGAGGGAAAACAGTACACCTCTCTGAACAGTGTCTGGGAGGCTGTGGTTGCTGCTGCACACAATTTTGATGGTGAACAGATCAAAACACTGACAGAATCCATGGATGGCAGGCTTTTGAGTGTCCTTGCAAAGAAAGGTGGCTATATTGGTCACTGATTTGTTTTTGTTTTGTTTTTGAATGTCAGAAATGTATATTTGTGAATGTTGAGATGTTATATTGGTTTCACTGGTAAAAATAAATAATTGAAATGGGTATATATTTGTTTTTTGTTAAGTTGCCTAATAATTAAGCACAGTAATAGTCACCTGCACACACAGATATCCCCCTAAAATAGCTAAAACTAAAAACAAACTAAAAACTACTTCCAAAAATATTCAGCTTTGATATTAATGAGTTTTTTGGGTTCATTGAGAACATGGTTGTTGTTCAATAATAAAATGAATCCTCAAAAATACAACTTGCCTAATAATTCTGCACTCCCTGTAAAATGTAAAAATGTATTTTTATCTGTGCGCTCTTCCCTAATTTGTAATATGTATATATTTTGGTCATTATGGCAGAACCATTCCTACAAAATGCATGTTCCAGGTTTGCCCCAATTCCCGTTTTGTCTTTAATACGTTAGTGATTTATGCCCTACATTACAGGATAGTCTGCAAACTGTCTTCACAATAAGAATATTTAAAGGCCTAAGTTACACTTAATTCTTATACTTTGTGCTACATCAAGATATTGACATGGGATTAAATACTTTTTGTATTTTCTGCTTTAAAGTAGGCTACGAGTTGACTTTCTTTACCTGAATACATGCTTATGTACGGAGGTATTGCACTACTGTGTCCATTTTTATTATTCTTGAATAAAGAACTTTCTTTAGATTCCCTTATTGCACATTCTGTTCAATTTACAATGTATCTCCTGCTCTGTGAAATGCCTGCAAGGGCTTGCAGCAGCCCCCTGTGGGTGATTAAAGTTAAATTTACAGAGCAGGAGATCAGGAACACACTCTTGGATAACCAACTAAGGGAAACCACGACAGGGCACTGACCAAAAGGTAATTTGGGTTATAATAACCCTTTTGCAGATCCGATTGGCTGTACCTAGCCCTTGACCCCAAAACATGAGTGTGCATCTTTTGCGTGACGTCACCCGCACGTCCTTGTCTTCACCGTGGACGGACGTGGGGCCATATAATTGCGTGGGTCCGCAGCAGCTGGCGTGCACTGACATGCCGCACAAGCCAGGCATCATGGCAGAAGACCACCAAGCGGCACGCCCCTCGATCTTCGGAAAGTAATTATCTCTGATTTTGCCAGAAATCGGAAATCTCCAGAAATCAGTTTATGGCATTTCAGCTTAGAATAACCACACAGACAGAAAACACCCTTTGAAAACACTCCCTTCACTGGCTGATTAGCTGAAGGGGTTATTGAGGAAGGTTCAGGAAGGTGAACATTGAGCTGGGATACAGTGACAGTTTACACTCTTTATCTCCCTAACTTTCCATTTAATATCAATATGGCACTGTACAGATAGCAGGAGCGAGGCGTGTGCATTACATTACTGGGAACTCAACCTGAATGTCACGTTTCAGACTCCATTTGGAAAACATCCACCAATTCACTAATTTTGGCCAAATCGCTTAACTGAAAATTTTTCCAAAAAGGTAACGCTGCTAAGAGGTTAAAAACTGTGATTTAGAGTGAATTAAATCTGAATGGCAAAAATGAGGTCCAATTTAGGTCCAAAATAGCTTAACTGGAGAAATTCTCCACATGATCCCAGATCGGCTCCTTTGCCCTTACAGGATCACTATAGTGTCAGGAAAACAAACTCATTTTCCTGACACTATAGCATCTTTAGAACCCCTCAGGGTCCCCCCTCCCTTTGCGTTGAAGTTGAACGGGGGAAAGGCAAGGCCACTGGCCAATCCTGAATGAACGCCATAGCCGCCGGGTCTGGTCTCCAACTGTAGAACCTCAGCAATTGGGCGTTGAGTCTGTAGCAGAGAGCTGATTTCTCACAGCTTAATTCCACCAATATATCCAGAGAATGCAGGATCAAGTAATAAATCCCAGAGAATATCCAGCACAGTCAGCAATACAATCCAATAATATCCCATCACCTTTCCCAATCACTGGACGACACACAGTATCAGGAGTAGAACTGAAGTTTAATGGCAACATTCCTGCTTTTATGAGATTCTCCCATGCAAGGGAGGGATTCACATTAATTACACATTACACCAATCATATAGACGTTACCTCCCACACATCTCCTCCCCTTGGCTTAACAGATAATTATACTGTACATACGTTTCCCCACTTTCCAGATGTACCCCGAATATGTGTGATATACCTTTAAATATGGTAGCCCTGATCTGGGTGAGCAACATATCCAAAAATCACCCAGATCAGACCAGGGGTTCGGGAGTTATGGGAAGGTAAAGTTTTGACCGGCCGCATGGGTAAAGATGCCGAAATTAGTTCCATGAAATCTGGCCCTGCGGTCGGTCTCTATTCGTGCCCCAAAACTCCCGAAAGGCTATGCCACACATAATGGAGACGGTAACCGGATCAATCCCCTAGTTCGTGGGATTCATCCTACCGAATGCCGGGCCATTCGTGAGTTGCTTTCGGTACTTTCTGCCGTCCTGGAGGTCTTAGCGGTGTTCGGCTAGTCGAGTGTCCGTTTTGAGTTCCAGACACTCGACGACAAAACACTGCTGTTCGTGGGGTTAAGATGGCCGCCGCCACGTGTTCGGCTGCCGAAATGGCAGCCACCCAGGGAATACAGCAGTGAATTCGTATGAACCAAGGGAATAAGAGAAACGATCAGGGAGGTAAATTGCATGAATAATGTACATCAGGGTGGTCCGACTGTTCGGTACTTTGTTCGTATACCGAACAAAGTATGTCCATAGAGGGTGCAATGTCAATCTGTGTAATCCAGGCATGAAAAACCTCAGCAGTGCCAACAAACAAAACAATAGATGGGACAGCCAAAAAAGGGTTCCGCTACAGAGTCGGGATGCGAACAGATCCACCTCGAACGGGCCCCAAAACCGTTCCAATCCCATGAACGCCGAAGCGTGTAAGCGCCAGTCTCCAGAGTCTCTCAAATAACGTGAGTTCCAATCGGCCGTCGATTCCTGTTCCTGAGACAGGCAAAGCTCCCTGGGGACAAAATGTTGGACGGCATGGACACAAACTCTAGCCAGTAACCCCGTACAGCTTGGAGGACCCAAGCGTCTGCTGTCAAGGCAGCCCACCCGTTGTAAAACTGGGCCAATCTGTCAGCCACCCGCTCGTGAATATGAGGGAAAAAAGGGGTACTCACCATAAGGTCGTCTACCCGACGTGGCACCTCTAGGGTAGCGGGAATTCCATTGTTCCATCTGGATGGGAAGAATGGAGGAGTCTTGGGCTCGTGGAAAACCCATGACGGAAACAAGGAGCCTCGATTAACTCTGAATGACCCACGGAATCCATGGCCGGGTGGATGGCTCCTGCTACGGTGGGCCCCTCCGAAAACCTGGTTCCTATATTGCCATACTAGCAAGTTTGGGGTCAATCTTAAGGAGAATTGCTTTCTGGCGTTCGGCCGACACAGTCATATTTGCGTTGCCCAGTAGGCAGATAGCCCATTGTACCCAACCTACATCCAAGTCTATTTCTGATTCTCCAGTCTTGGCACAATCTAGTAATCTGTATACTTTGGACAAGGGCCCCAGAGTATCCATGATTTTGTCCTGGCAGTTTCTCAGGGAGAAGTCTAGACCCTTTTTCGGTTTCCAGCCCGACTTGTTGAGAAATTGGGCAATTTGGAGGTCAACCTCCTTACATGCGGAGCCCGGCACTGAAGGCCTAGGGCATTCAGCTTGCAGCTTACCGAGGCCCTCTTTAGAGAGGGAAGTGCGCATCCGATGCGCAATTTATCAAGCAATATGCCCAGGGGGTTCCCACTCAGCAAAGTGGGGATGACGCAGATCATCCGGATCAAACAGGGGCTTACCCTGAGGACCCAGGTCACCATCCACCCCCCCCCTAGCGACAGTACCCTGAGTGGGAGCGGCAACCCCAGCGGGGTCATGGCAGGGGGAGCTTCCTCCTCAAAGCCGGCCTCATAGGTGGCAAAATCCACCTCCTCAGAGTCATTCTCCTCACTCCGATCGGTATCCGACCCTTCTTCACGGGATCTAGCCAGTTTCCACAATCTGGTCGTTTTTGCCCGACCAGGGGCCCTTTTGCGCACCATCTTTGACTGCCTCAAGCGAGTCCATCATGGCAGGCGAAACCTGCATCGAGGAGTGGGAGGTGATGAGTTTGGCCTTCGGCGTAGCCTTACAGGCCTTGGACGAGGCAGGGGCAGAAGGGAGTCCCGTACCCAGTAGGGCAGGGGTAGCCGCCGGGGGCAATAAAAGAGCCTGTGCAAGCGTCTAAGAGAACGATGACGACACTGCTCCCATAGCAGAGGCAAAGGCCCTTTGGAGAGTAAAAAGTAATTTTAAATAAAAAGTATACAAACATAGCCAGGATTCAGCTGTAAGCATTTGCAACACTTACAACAATCAATTAACATACATTCATATAAAATGTAAGTTACTTAGCCAGTCAATGTAATGACAGGAATGAATAAGTAGATAGCTCCCTAATTCCCACGGTATTAGGGAGTTATCTACTAAAAGGCTGAAAGACCTAATTTGGTCTTTCAGCCAAATTTACTAACACTAAGTAAAGATTACTTAGTATTAGTAAATTATGCCCCTACTCGCTATACCGCGAGTAGGGGCATGTCTATTAAAAACAGTGAGCAGCCTGTGGGGGGGCCCTAAAATACTAATTAGGGGGGGTACCTAATGTCCTCCCCCCTGGCCCCACCCCTGAGCGGTGGGTGGGGGCCCTAAAATACTAATTAGGGGGGGACCCAATGTCCTCCCCCCTGGCCCCACCCCTGAGCGGTGGGTGGGGGCCCTAAAATACTAATTAGGGGGGGACCTAATGTCCTCCCCCCTGGCCCCCACCCCTGAGCGGTGGGTGGGGGCCCTAAAATACTAATTAGGGGGGGACCTAATGTCCTCCCCCCTGGCCCCCACCCCTGAGCAGTGGGTGGGGGCCCTAAATTAGAATGAGGGGGGAGGACCTAATGTCCTCCCCCCTGGCCCCCACCCCTGAGCGGTGGGTGGGGGCCCTAAATAAAAAATTAACCCCCCCTCCCCAGGTGACTAGGCGTTTATCATATTCCAATTCAGTCCCGGCACACATTGCAAAGTAGGAGAAGAAAAAGACACATTGTGTCTCCTTCCTGCGAGTGATTTTATACCATACGGATGTTCATGATTTTGCCAATCTGCAGTCAGTCATCTCTTCTTTCCCAGCTGGACTTGGTTATGTATTCTGCCATTTTGAAAATACTTACATTCATGGATTTAATGTCTACTTATTTTATACAATTCCAGTTCTCTACCCTCCTTACCAGAATGCCCTTCTCATGGCCATGTTTTACGTCAGGAATGGACTAAATATTGTCAGTAAGCACACAGCACAGGAAGCAATTAGGTAATTCATTGTTTTAGATCCGACTGCCCCCTCCCCTCCCTAAAAAAAAAGGAAAGGTCTCAAATGGTGCAAAAAACAATTTATTATGAGAGTTTTCTGGAGGTAGAAGGGGATGACAGAACAGTTCTACTAAACTGTACGTGGCCTCTGTCTTCTCTGACACCTAGACAATAATGCTATATGAAGGTCGGACCTTAGTCCAATCAGTAAATATTGCCCATTGAAAAAGCATGGATCAAAGCAGGAACCTGCAAGGCATGGGTAAGCTTTAGAGCTAGTCACCTTCTTAATGTACATGAAGATGCTGCCTCTCCTGTTCTAGAGTCTTTTGCAATAATGAACCATCTATTGCTTTTCCTTATATCTTCTGTACGATTAATACATGCAATGATGGGTATTAGACTTTGATTGGACCATTTAACGGACGCAGATTGCAACTGGGTGCTCCGAACCAGCAAAGGGAGGGGGAGAGAGTGGGAGCATACAACATTTTAGTGCATGGGATAAGGAGGGAGGGCTGCAATCAGTGTGAGAGTAGGCTTGAGCTTCGCCTTGCAGGCTCTAATACAATGACTACTTAATACAGCAGAAGTGGTCATGGTGGTTGAAGTACACCTATAAGGACCATAGGAAGAGCCCAACATCTGTTAAATCATTGGTATGGAGCCTGACCTGCGGTCGCAGAGGTCGCAGCTGCGATCGGCCCGTCAATCCAGGGGGCCCGGCAGCCATGCGGACCCCTGCAACCGCGGGTCCTGCCGCCATCTTTTGCGGCCCTGGCTCGTGCGGAAAACCACCGGGACCGCCGTCCAAGGGGTCCATCGGGTGGCCCATGCTGTTAGGGCCACCCGATGGAGATGGATTTTCAGGGGGCCCCCTGTGATGACATCACTGCTGGGAGGAAGTGACTCCCCGCGCAGTAGGAGGGAGTCAGAGTGGGAACTCTGAGTCCCATCAGGCTGAGCCCCCAATGGACCCCAGGGAAAGTCACAAAAGGTAGGAAACATTTTGTTTATGTATGTGTCTGTGTTTATATGTCTATGTGTGTGTCTGTCGGCAGTGTGTATGTATGTATGTATGTCTGTCTGTCTGGGGTGTGTGTGTGTGTCTGTCGGGTGTGTGTGTGTGTGTGTGTCTGTATGTTTTGGGGGGCCATGGATCAGTTTCGCACCGGGGCCCCATGGATTGTATGTACACCACTGGTCAGAACATATTAAATACATAGGAATCCCCACCAATATTACATCCCCGGATAGCCTGGATCTGAGTGCCCAAGTTGTCCAAATAGCACTCAGATCCCACGAACACAGCCAAATCGCTACCGAGGTAAAGTTTTGACCGACTGCACACTAGGCGTGTGCCGAAAACAGTTCCAGGGAATTAAGCAGCTGGTCACTTTCGGGAGTTACATACGAAAGAAATACCGAATGCATACTCTGGCTTGTTGGTAGCGTTTGTTCGTATGGTTCATACAAACAAACCTACTGAACGGCGCTCTCCTGGCACATGTGGGAAAGAAGCAGGCGTTCGTCATAGTTCAGCGGTGTTCGGAGTTTCAGTGTCCGATTTTAGTTCCATGAACTCTACGCCCAAATACCGCTAGCTGCATTTCGCAACAAGATGGCTGCCAACACAGTTCCCACGTGTTCATGCATACGAATGGCGGACACCCAGCAGCACAATTAGAACACATAATGATTGTAGTGTCAGGAGAGGTTAACAGGGGGGTTAATAAGCACAGAGGTGGTCCGTAGTTCGTAGGTTTGTTCGGTTCCCGAACAGTAAAAATAAATCCCACGAGCCAAGTCTTTTTATCAGCCCTTTCTATGGCTCATAGTAAGTGGGCTGGAGGCTAGCCGCCACACACCTCCAGGAGCCCGTAGCGAACGAAAGGGGCATTCGTCACACACTTTATCTTTGATCATCACATAGCTGGACTATCCCCAGTTCAGTCTTGATGTCCATTGCTGAGAAAGTGGGCTGTTTGATGGAACTGGAGAACTCTTCCTTATATTCACTATACATCCATGCTTCTTCAAAGTCTGAATCACTTAGTCAGTGTGTTAAAAAGACGATCAACGAATCAGGGGTAGGCAACCTTCGCCACCTCATATGTTGTGGACTACATCTCTTATAATCCACTGACAGCCATAATACTGTCACAAAGCATCAGGGGAGATGTAGTCCACAAAAGCTGGAGTGCCAAAACTTATGAACCCCTGTTCTAGAGCATTGTATATTTGAATTCCAGACAGATGAACATGTTTAGAATTTTTGTGAACGTTCTTAGTGCGAGGCTTAGACTAAATGGGTTTCATCGAAACTAGTGGTGTTTCCTCATTATGAAAGAAGTGCAGAATGGATTGGATTATAGCTGTACCCACCCATCTTTTAAGGTTTATTGTTACCAAATCTCCAGATTGGATTACCTGACAACAGACCGCAGGAACTCCATTTAAATTGTATTTTTTTATGTATACGTTTATGTTGATCGCCTTGTGTAGAAGAGCTGCAATCCGGAGATCAAATATCTCCGCTGGAATCCTTTGGAGCTGGAAAAAAGCGCTGGTCTGTGATTATAGCCCAATCCCCCAGTAACTGGACGACACAGTAAAGGTGAGTTAACGGAGATTTATTGCACCATACTCTGATTTTTATGCACATACCCCCAGCATGGGGTCTCCATAGAGTACAGTACAAACTCCTCCCTGGCGTCTGTGTCTGGGAGATAACGGACTCCTTTTCTCAATTATCTCTCAGGCACAAAGTAACAAAATATTATAAATCACCCCACAAACAAGAAAATATTACAGGAACGACAAGTCCTATATCCCCAAAAAGCCCTGGTCTGAGCACTTAACATATCCAAAAGGCGCTCAGATGTGTTTGGTGAAACGGAATCGCCATACGGGTGAAGTTTTGACCTTTCAGGAGTTCCTGAACACCGACGAACGCTCCCTCTGGCTCTTAGGTAACGAATGCTCCCCCCAGACAGTAGTTCCTATCTCCTGAATGTGATTAGTGTAGCTGGTCGGGAAAGTGTACGGGCCAAAATGAGTTCCATGCGCTCGATGACCAAGTACCGCTGTCTGTGTTTGGGAGACAAAATGACCCCTATGTACTGGGTTATATAAATAGCGGCCACCCATGGAAAGCACTCACGTTAATCCTTTAAATGCGGTTAACAGCCAGGGGTGGTCGGTGTTCTGAGTCAATAAAGGGGGGGACCACACAAGTTCTGTTCGGTCCATGAACAGGGGAATACGTGTCTGTTCGGGAAAACTAAACAAACTTCGGGCAACCTCAGGGAATGATACCAGGATCAAAGTTTAGGGCTGTACATAACGTTAGCAAGGGGGCCCAAAGGCTCTCTTTTTAGACCCCATCACTAGAGACATAGGTGGTTTACCTATCTCCTCTAAACCCTGGTCAACATGAAGTTGGAAAACAGGCGATTTGATTTATTTTGTTTGGAGTATGATGAATGAATAGTAAACATATTTAAAGGACCACTCTAGGCACCCAGACGACTTCAGCTTAATGAGGTGGTCTGGGTGCCAGGTCCTTCTAGGGTTAACCCATTTTTTCATAAACATAGCAGTTTCAGAGAAACTGCTATGTTTATGAATGGGTTAAGCCTTCCCCCTATGTCCTCTAGTGGCTGTCTCATTGACAGCCGCTAGAGGCGCTTGCGTGCTTCTCACTGTGATTTTCACAGTGAGAGCACGCCAGCGTCCATAGGAAAGCATTATGAATGCTTTCCTATGTGACCGGCTGAATGCGCGCCAGCTCTTGCCGCGCGTGCGCATTCAGCCGACGGGGAGGAGAAGAGGAGGATCGGAGGAGGAGAGCAGGAGGAGATCTCTCTGCCCAGCGCTGGAAAAAGGTAAGTTTTTACCCCTTTCCCCTTTCCAGAGCCGGGCGGGAGGGGGTCCCTGAGGGTGGGGGCACCCTCAGGGCACTCTAGTGCCAGGAAAACGAGTATGCTTTCCTGGCACTAGAGTGGTCCTTTAAGGAACACTCCAGACACAAAATACACACTTGGCTTGCTGCGTCTGTCATTTTTGATAAAAATTCAGATTTCAACAGAAATCTGCACTTTTATATTTGGGGGCAGCCTATCAGACCACCATGGAGGTTTTCCTCTGCCTCCCCTTTATCGAGATGCTTTGTAAAGTTACAATTAAGTGTGCAGGTCAGCATACAGGCTTCTCTGGGGGTGGGGTACAAGCAAGCTGGTTTGTCATCTCCCCCCCCAAAGAAAACATGCAGGAAAAATAAATTTAGGATTTATTTGGGGGTAGATATACTAAACAGCTTAAATGAAATATCAATGGAGTAACCCTACTTCAGATGTCCTCTGATCTAAGGCAACACAGGAGGGGAGGGGAGGGGAGATAGATCACATTGCAACCTCGTGAAACCTAGTTGGATAGTTGTAGTCAGACAGCCACTAGAGGTGCTTTCAGTGTCAGTCTTCACGCACTGCATAGACGCGCTAAACTTTCCCCATAGAGATGCATCAATTCTGATGATGTCAGCCAAGGAAGTGGATTGGGACGGGCACTTTTTATCCTATTTAAGGGGGGTGGGGGAGAAGTTGGGTTATTTACACTATAGGGTCAGAAATATACGTTTGTGTTTCTCACTCTATAGTGTTCCTTTAAATTTTACCCCATGACAGTGTCACGGTAGTTTACCCCAACTCGCAAGATTTAATCCAACAATTGACAAAATAGAGCAGATACATCTTACCGGACCTTAGAATGGCCGGACTAGACGTAGAGGAGAGAAATACAGAGTCAGGAACGATCCGAGGTCAAGGGTACAAAGAGACAGCGAAAACAAGAACGAGCCAAGGTCTGGTACACAGTAAACAATAAGCCGGCAAACAGTACAAACAGGGATAAAGAGATAAACGGAGTCAGATACAAAGCCATGGTCAAGTACGAAGAATCACAACTGAACACAACAAGCGCTAAAGGGACCTGAAACAGAAACCACGATAGGGCAGGGAGAGATAAGGGAGAGTTAAGGGAGAGATAAGTATAAATACCCTAGTATTTAATTTGATTGGCCCCTGTCATATCCACGCCCCCAAAAGGTGAGTGTATGGGGAATGTGGGATGACAGGGGCCAATGGGAGACCGTTTAAAATTTCGGCTCCCACTGTCCCTTTAAGAGCGCGCCCGAGACGTGCGGCGCGCTCTTAGAGCAAGGCGGAACACGTGACCGCATCTCGCGGTCAGTGCCCGCCTTCGTCAGAACATCGAACGAGCCACACGCGGCTCGTGCATGACCGCACACGGGAATAGAGGACCTCAGCCGGCCCCCGGCTAAGGTTTGTACCGCTACAGACAGGAGGCTTCATATTTTGCATTAAACTCTCTTTACTCAAACCGGTGCTGCGATGGCACTTTTTTTTTTTACATTGTTCCCCTTACATGAGCTGGGGGATGCGGGGTGCATTGTGCTTTCTTGACAGCTGTTGCGAATGGCGGCCACCTTGAATCTTACAAGACCCACCATCTTTTTTCCTTTAGCAGATTGTGAGTCACACGGTCTGGGCCTACCTTACCTGGTTTTCTACATTTAGGACACCTTTTCTTGCTTCCAGGTAATTGTCTACGGTTTACCGGCTATTATTGGATGGATTCCTACATATATTATTGTATGCTCAACGAAGGCTATACACTATAGTGATGTACCCCCTTCCTGGTACCAAACACAAATTGCAGTGTTTTAATCTGAGCTGTGTAACAGATACTGCTGTATCACAGAGGTACAGTTCCGCATATTCTGATTTATACAAATTAGCCACCTGGTTGGCGACTAATACAAGGATAACACCCTCAATGGTACCTATCTTACCTGGCTGGGCCACTACAGGAGTGACCCCCCTTTGCATATGACACTCCTATCATCCCCCATCTTCTAAGGGAAGCCCACTTTGGTATTCATTGACCACTGGCAGCTGTTTTATAAGATGATCCTATTTTCTTTGATACTCCTCTCTAATTACTCCCTAAATTATTCAACCAGGCTGTGGATGCCTGCCTCTTCTGGGTGAGCTCCAGTTGTAACCTTTGCTCTCGCATGTGCTGCACCCTCTAACTACTCTATATCGCACAGAAAGGGCACTCCTACAACAAACTGAGACGAGCTGAACCTCAACCCACTCAGGACGTCCAGGAAATGATTTATGCTGCAGTGGCAGCATCAGAGGAAAAGGCGTTCCTGAAGGTGCTCACTCACATACCTGTGGGGACTACTGGTCAGCGGGTGACTGCAACACACAATCCGGAAGATGCCAGGGCTCTGAGACCTCCATTGATAGCGTGCTTTTGGCCAAGTGACACTGCATAGGAGACAGCTAAATTTCCCAGAGGATAAAAGAGAAGGCCCTGATTAAACAATGGAAACTTATGAACTGCCTTCCCCTCAGTCTTCGGGTGACGAGGGCTCTCATTATCTGTAGTAGATGAATGTTGAGCGGATGGCTAGGTCTCTGAGAAAGAAGAGTGGCAAGACATGAAACAGGTAAAATTCTGCTATGTCTGGGAATTTCTAGTGGATGATTCTTCCCACAAGGAGGACTCCTGTAAAACATTGATTTCCGAGGAAGACGGGATGTTCCTCGACTCTGAAGGGCTACCGTTGTTTCCCTGCCACTCAGACACCCGAGATTGTCAAAGTGGCCCCTGCCAGACCATCTGGCCTAATTTATCCGCTTTTGGCTGAGAAAGTGTTGAAGAAGGAGGTCAGCTCAGCCCTTTAGATAAAATACTATACTTTGCGGACCTGGCTCTCACATAGCACGCAATTGGTACCCAACAACATCTGGAAATGGACCCAGCATTCAATCTGCATGTTTGGCAACATAAACGCTGATCTTTGGAATATAAGGCACAAGGCTGCTCTGTTGAAAATAGACGCCACGCTACTGGACTTGGGGAAGAAGGAGCTCAGACAGCTGGCCAATGGACTATTGTTCGGAGAACCCTTCTCAGAATTAAACACGTGAATCTTTTTCACCATTCTGAAAAAGGCACAAATATCTATGAAACAAGGGTCATTCTTACCTCCAGGCAGGAATGTTTTTGGCAGGGCTGGTCGAACATAGACTGAAAAGGTAGACACGTGAACCTTTCATCCGCTTTGTTCCCAATGACACAAGTAAAAATTTCCATAGAGGCACGGACAGAGCCAAGCATTCGAAGCAGAGGCTGAATAAGGTTATGCCACAGGTCAGTCATCCTTTGATTTTATCTTCTACGGCTTTAACCGCAGGCAGAATTGGGAAGCGATCTCCATGGATGCCTGGATTCTCCAGACAATTAAAGGCCACGTCATCAGGTTCCACTCTACTCCCATGAAAACGTGTCCTCCTCCTTCATTTCGTGAGTCTGAGGAACACAGGATCCTCATCGATGAAGAGATTTGTACCTTATTCTACAAAGGTGCAGTGCAATTCGCACCAGACGGGGCAGGATTGTTCTAGTCAAGAAAAACACTATTTCCATCCCAAGTAGTCAAGTTTTAAGTTATACTCGGTGAGTTGCGTTCTACGACTTCCATATTCAATAATAAGCACCATAAGAAAGGAGATCCCTCTAATCCTTTGCAGAAACTCCATTCCTCTCAGACTTCTGGCCTGCTGTGAGTGGACCTATTTGTCTCTCGGACCAACAAGCAACTTCTGAGGTAATTTAGCTGGCTTCCAGTTTTAGAGTGTGAAGAAGTGGATGCCCTTTTCCAGACTTTGCCGACTCTTGGTGCTTACATGTTCCCACCGTTCGATGTTGGTGAGCGTCCTTCATCACAGTCGCATCCAGGTGGTTATCTAACTTCTCATGCCGCTTTCCCTTTCTCCCACAGTGTTAAAAATACAATATATGAAGCCCCCTGTTATGTTGTATCTAGTTTACTTCACTGAAGCTTATCCTTGGATGTTGCCAACATGTCATTCCGGATGCATTTTTATTTTTTGTTTCCCTTCAGTGTGATTCAGCTGGTTATCCGTCAAGTTCGTATGCATCACTGTTCTCTGGAAGTTTCCCATTCTGGACTTGGGTTTATTTGGACTATGTTTTACATTTTTTACCTGTTCGTTATCTACTCTTGTACATCTGTTATTATTTACTTTATGCTATAAAAATAAAAAGGAGGAGCTTGAGTTGGGAGGGCTTTATATACCCTCTATCAGCCTGTTTCTGATTGGTTGCTTTTTCTTGTAAGGATCTGTGCTGCTGGAGTTCAGTAGAGAGATAATGCAAAACATGCGCCTCCTGTTATGTTGAAATATTAAAATTATAGGTACACTATGTGGCGGAACCAACCTCGCCACTGTGCACTGGAGAAGACTGCTTGCCAGCCTCTTGCCCTGTGACTATGGTCCCTGGGAGGTTTGGCCCTTGAAATAGCAGATTTGGGCAGAATAGATTTTTGTTGTGCTGCTGCTGCCCCTTTAACTCCCAGAGAAAGGGTTTGTACTTTTAAATTGGCACTTCGAATGCCGAAGTGGCCGCCATTCGAAAAACAAACACGTGGCAATGTTGGTTCATTCCATGCGGGCAGCGGTATGTGTAGCCAAATTCATGGAACTGAAATCAGCTACACAGTTCTGCGAACACCGCTGAGCCTTACCTTCTCCCACAAGGATTTTGCACCCGCAGAGACTAAGTCCCGTTCGAAGATACGAACGCTCGTTCGAATGGGACTTAGTCAATTTTTTTGCCTGAAATAGACCGACTGCACAGCCCAAATCTATGGAACTGTTTTGGGCATGAAAAATGTGCTTGCGGTCGGTCCTAAAGGACTTCCATATAACTTTTTAACCCCTGAACCGATTGCCCTGATTTTTGAGTATGTGTTTATTTCCCGCATGCTGATTATGAAAATGTTGGTTTTATGTTAGTGACATGTATATTTTAGAAGTTATAAATATTGTGTAAAAACTGTATTCCTCTACCTGTGACAATGAGATTACCCATTGTGTTCAGTAATCATATCACAGGCAGATGGGAGGATTTTTTGTGGGAGTGTCTGTATATTGTACGGATTGATTGGTTGTTCTGTAATACCCTGTGGGCTGTACTGTGGTTGTGGATTGGGAATAAAAGAGACTGTATGTGCCAGGACAGTCAGATTCTGCTTAACCCTCCAAACGAAGTGTCGTCTCGTTATTGGGGGATTTGGATTGTATGCTGACAGCCAGGAGTGTAACCCGTTCGTATGGTTTGTCCTGTTCAGCTGTTTCCAGGATTCGTGTAGTTTGCAGTTCGGGAGATTTGTGCTTACAGTAGCTGCCTGTGCATCTGGAAAGGGGAATATCGCCTAAACGGTTTTTAACCTCTGGTGAGCAAAACAGTCCGTTGCACACTATGTTAGCATAATTTACAATTACTTAAAGGGTTACTCTAAGCACCAAAACAACTGTAGCTTAATGAGCCAACGTACGTTTCGCTGTTAAAGAATTTTGTCAGAGACTCAGTTTGAATACTACAGCTATGGCAGTATAGCCGCCTTGTGAAGACCCAGTTCAGCAGGGTACGGATCTGTATGTTTTGGGTAAGGCTGGCGGCCAGAATGGGATCCCCTCCACGGGGGGGTTGAGAAACGAACACTGCTGCCCTTAACTGACAAATCACTGGTCCTGGAAAGCCACAACCTCTCCGCCATGTACCAAAGCCTGCACGCCATCAGTAAATACTTACCACATTATAGAAAATTGCAGTCTGAGCTCTCACCCCTCCATAAATACTGTATATTGTACCTTCCCTTAATATACTCTCAGGATTACTTGACAGAGGAGAACTTTGTTGGGCTCACATTTCTGGTTTTATTTAGAGACAATTTACAGGCAACTGAGGAAACCTCTGAACGAGGTTAAACGCATTTTGCATTTTAAGGACTTTATACAAAGGACTTACCTTCAGAATTGTAAGTTGTTTTTTTTTATCTGTTTTATATATTTTTTTATCACTTGTGCAATTTTCAATAAAGCACTTTATATTTATACTGATCATTGTGAGGACATCCCATTGCTTGAGACCTCCTATCAGTAAGAGAAGGAAGTGGGTACCTCTATAACCCACAAAGCTGGCAATCTGAGCCTAATTCAGTGGCTCTTTGTTTGGGAGTGATTTTCCACACATTACTGCACTTTATCATTCATAATTGGCTATATTGCACTGTTTTATCTCTAGGAATACATTGATCCAGGAATTATTCTAGTTCCAAAAGACATACTCCACCTTATATTGTATGTAGATTATTTACAGACAATGCATGAGCTTTAATGTAGGGTTTCTGCAGGTTTATTTAACGCATTATCAAACTATTTAATTAAAATAAAACAATGAGTCCATACCAGGCAGCAAAAGCAGAGCAACAGACCTGTAGTAAGGGTTAACAGCATAGAGAAAGAAGAATGTCCAAACCCAGAGGTGTACCTAGACCGTCTCTCTCCCCCCCCCCCCCCGCCTTCCCCTTAGTACGCCACCGTCCAAACCCTCCTTGTTGAGAGCAACCATCCTGGTCTGATTTGCATTATGTATTTAATGGGTACAGAAGGATTATAAAATATACACCGCACACTCACGCAAACATCATTCCATCCCTGCAAGGTCTACGCATCTATCACTGTGTGTGGGGTGCACCCTAAAAATGAAAATTTTGTTACAATAATAAAACCCCAAAATCTTGGAAGAGGACACAAGGAAGGAAAGGGTCATCTGCAACCTCCAATGTTGGGATGAATCCAATCTTTTTAGCTTATCGAGCAAAGTATCTCTTCAATGCATGAAAGGAACAATCCCCATGAATTACTATGAATGTGGCACGCAGTGTGAAATCAGCCAACACACAGGGTGCATTCTGTAAATACTCATTCCTTTATTTTAGAACAACAGATATACAATACAGTCTGTATCTCGCCTCCCTCCCAACTTACAAAATAATAACAGGGCAAGAAATATTTGGCCAGCAAGGGTCCCTCACACGCTTTAAGGTGAAAACGGGACCATTCCAGCAGTCTGGGTGCAAATTAAAACAAAAAGAAAAAAAAAACTAAATCAAAACCCCAAACTTTAAATTCAGTGCAGAATTCCCTAAAACAGGGATAAAGGGCCTTTCCTCATTGTGAAAAGGACTGGCACATACTCTACATTACCACTAGGTGGAGACAACTCCAGATCCACTTAGTGGCCTGGCATGAAAGAGAATTTAGCATCGATTTGGAGATTTCTAAGTACAAGAACTAGATTAAAACCAACAGAATGTGCAGTAGCTCTGGAGGGGGGATCTGACTGACGCAGTGCAGATCGAAGCAGGAATTAGCCAATGTATCCACCAGTCCCACCCACGATTCCATATTGCTTCTTACAGCTAAGTTACCCAGAGATTAAACATTACTAGTGGACCTGTACACTCAGCGTATCATCGCCTGTGAGCCTGGCACAACGTTACTAGCTAGGCCGAGCTCTCGGGAGTAATGTTACTAGCTAGGCCGAGCTCTCGGGAGTAATGTTACTAGCCAGGCCGAGCTCTCGGGAGTAATGTTACTAGCCAGGCCGAGCTCTCGGGAGTAATGTTACTAGCCAGGCCGAGCTCTCGGGAGTAATGTTACTAGCTAGGCCGAGCTCTCGGGAGTAATGTTACTAGCCAGGCCGAGCTCTCGGGAGTAATGTTACTAGCCAGGCCGAGCTCTCGGGAGTAATGTTACTAGCTAGGCCGAGCTCTCGGGAGTAATGTTACTAGCTAGGCCGAGCTCTCGGGAGTAATGTTACTAGCTAGGCCGAGCTCTCGGGAGTAATGTTACTAGCTAGGCCGAGCTCTCGGGAGTAATGTTACTAGCTAGGCCGAGCTCTCGGGAGTAATGTTACTAGCTAGGCCGAGCTCTCGGGAGTAATGTTACTAGCTAGGCTGAACATTCTGTAATGTTACTAAAAAGCTTATCGGGTCTGAAGCAGTATTGAATAGAGCCAGAAAGCTGGATAAATCAGATTATTCTGCTCACAGTTTTGGCACACATCTGAGGAATTTTCACTAAAGGAAGAATATGTCAGTCCAGCATTCAGGGTGTCTATGGGTCTGTCTCTCCAGATATAGCCGGGGTACCGACACACTGGGGCCATCTGCTAGACAATAGGAGAAGATAGTGCATTGGCAAGGATTTGGGAACCCAGGGATGGTGGCATTCCTTTCTGGAGAGTTCCACTAAACCAGGATTCTCAGAACCTTCAATCAAAGCAAGGTTTTAGGATCTCCGAGCTTCAGCTGGCCTGAGCTGTTCCCTGCACTACTGTGAGTGGATCCTAAACCCATACGTTTGTGAGACTTGAGGGCCCTCTAAGAACCTAGTGTCAAGGCACACAAGCTTTGCTCAGGGATTGGTAAAATCAGCAAAGGATTCTGGGACTTCCCTACCACAAGAAGACACAATGCTAAACTACCTATATAGATTTGGATACCCGTACACAATTATACTAAAAGTCAGATGTAGCTACAATGGCGCCAACATGCACAAACAGATTAGCCTTCTTCCATTAGAGGCATATGGAGATTTGAACGGAAAAAGACAGGAACATGATTTGCCACATTTTGAGCCTCCAGGTGAAAGGGAAGGGGCATTATTTCATTATAAATCTGGACTACCTGATAGTTTTCTGCACATTTTTCATCAGGCTATGGGCATACGGGTATCACTGGGCACCATGCCACACTGCACTCCACCCCCCCCCCCCCCCGCAAAAAAAAGAAGATCTGCATCGTCAAGAAGTCCATCAGTCCTTTGCTTTATCAATCAGCTGGCATGACAAGACACACTGAACTAGTGCCTTCCACCGGGGGGAGCTCTAAATGGGAAGCACTGGAAACCACCCTCCAGGTGACAAGACAAAAACGTGTTACCAGCAAAGCAAGAACTGGAAAAACAACATCCCTCCGCGTCTCCACACTGCAAATACCTACTGGGACTCTGCACATGCAGGATACTTCCTCTGCATCAAAAACGAAATCGAACAGTTCTGTGTAAAGTGCCGCAAAAACAAGTAGATTTATATAATGTGTTTATATATATATTTATGTGTGTGTATGCTCAGCATGGATTGCAACACATCCCTCTGTGTCCTTCCCTGTCTCCACCCTTTGGTCCTCGTTCCAAAAAGCAGACATTCCTGTGACCTATGACCTCCACGTGTCGCCAAACTCACATGGCACGGCAATGGGCCTTCTGACTGCGAAGTGACACAGCTCTCCCCATTGGCTTTCTCCCCAGGTATATTTATAGATGATGGAAGAGTCTCCAGTTTGTTCCCCAGGTCTCCATTTCAGGGTAACTGAAGGGGGCATGTGAGGAAAGCAGTTCAAACAACCCTGGCACGATGCAGAATACAGGCCCGGATCCTGTGAGCAGCACCCAGCATCCTGAAAAGAAAGGGGAAGTGGTGAAAGAACGCACATTGCCCCTCTAAAAACCACACTTCCATCACATACACACACAGGACTGAAAAACATGGTCACCATTTACTGGTAGAATCCTGAGAAAATATGTGAATCATTTACAACAAAAAAATTCAAAAGGGTACAGGTCACATTTGTACTTTAAATTCAATACAATAAAAAAAAAAAAAGTATGTGGATAGTTAATACAATGTTAAACTAAAATCTGCACACCAGTCAAGCCATAAGACTTGCTTTTCCCACAGAAATCACAAATCTGCAGTGATGTTACTACTGCAAAGGATTATGGGTGGGTATATGCAAACTGATTTGCATATGTCCACCCAGAATCCTTTGCAATAGTAACATCACTGCAGAGGTTACATATACATATATACACACACACACACAAGATTCCATAGATTTCCTGCTTTCCTAATTCAGCTATTTGACCCAAGAGCTCACATTCCTTAGGTCACAGACAATGATTGTTCAGACACGTCTTCATCTTGCACCGAATACTCACCACACAGCGGATGTCAGTCATCAGGGTCAGCAACAAGTCGACAATGTAGTTAGAACCCGTGGAGACACTGGCAATACCTGGACTGTTGTTGGGTCATGAGAGCTGGCTTGGGAACAGCTGGTGTAACTATATCCAGGAAAGCACGGCCCATACCGTGAATGTGAACAGACAGGTTTATGGAGCCTGGAAGCTGCAAGGCAGGACATGTGGGGATCTGTACATACCTTAAAGTAAAGTCAGCCAGGCAGAACTGAGGCTCAATCAGAAGGGTGTTCAGGACAACATCTGTTCACCTCAAACCAGGAATCTATACAGCTGGAAGCATGGAGAAAGACCAGGACACACAGGGCGAGAGAATAAAAGAATCATTATTCATTAATCGATGACTATTATTTACCATAACAACTACAACATGCTTTGGAAGAGTTTGGCATGTTACCTGGAGTCCCAGTCTCCATTACATCCTACATGGAGCTTGGGTTAGCTCTCCTGAGCGAGGGTGTGCAGTGTAGGGTTAGCTCAACGGCTGAGAGTGTCAGCAATCTACGCTCAGCCAATGGCCAAATCCAGCTCTGTTAGAGGTAGTGGAGATGGGGAACTGTGCCAGGTGGACCCAGGTAAATAGTCACTCCAGACACCAAAATTTTATATTTTTGGATACACTTATTTTTTTTTTTTATAAATATTAAATCGAAAAATGTATATAAAAAAAGAAATTCAACAAATTTAAATATTAAATCAGTATAAATTGCATTCCAAAATATTAAAGAATTTAAAAATCTTATTCATACATATTAAATTGCAGCCTAAGTCAGCTCTGTAGCAAGGGTGCTGCAGGACCTTCCCCAGCAGACGGCATATTAATAATATATACAACGAGCAGACCGTTCAGACCATACAATCTCCATAAGGGGCTGAGAAGTGATGGGATGATTTATAAAAATGTATATGTCACAGCATGCCAAATATCCAGGGACTGATCAAGGAGAGGGCACGACACTCACACCAAGAGGTGCATTATGACACTTCCAAAGGGAAACCAAGGAGAGGGGTCGGAGAGTAATGGGCCTCCCCGAGAGAGGCAGAGAGGGAGATCACAGCTATAATAACCGTCCAAGGTAACTCTAAAACACAGTCTGTGTCTGGGATTAGGGGGCACTGGGTACCTTTTGTGGTAAATGCACAAGCAGGGAAGCCTTGCTATCGTATCCCCTTGTGTCAGTTCTTCCAGGCAGATCACACACTCGCCAGCATCCCTTGTTAACACATCATCTGCAGAGAGATAAGAACAGGGGCCACGTCTCAGAGAAATAATGGAAAGGTGAGGCTACTGTGAATTTAACTTTCACCCATGCTGGTCACACCGGTGCTGCTCCAACATTAAAGAGCGCCTTCAGTTGGTTACTCCACTCTCTGTTACCAGGCGAAATCTAATCATGAAAGCAGTCAGGATAAAGACATAGAACAAATAATGTGAATAAAAGAAATTGCTAGCAGTTCATGGGGTGTACTTACCATTATAGGACAGCCGTGGCTTGCTCAGACACATAATAAAGTGCATCTCAATCTCGTCTGATGCTACAGACTTGGAACAAATAGGGCAACGAAATCCTAGACACAAAATAAGGCGAGGAAACCAGATTAGAATAAAACACTTCAATTTTCCTGCTTCAATAAACTAGCACACTACAAGCACCATAACTACTACAATGTCCTGCCTTCTCCAAGGGTAAGTAAACAGTTTGACAGCTTACCGAGTGACCATCCAGTACCACCCACCTCCTCCTGTGCTACGAGAAGCTCTCGCATAAAGCTTGGCCCGTGGTGCAGGGGGGTAGCTCACAGACAGAGAATGATCCCTCACCGGCCATGACCCAGACTTGCACGTCAGGGATCGTATCAGGAGCTTCTGGCTCCAGAAGAGGCTGTGACCCGACATGCAGATACAAAACTTTCGAAAAACAGTTTGACTACTAATAGTGGATGCTGGGACACAGGGGTCTATGATACAGGGGGGTCAATGCTCAGGTTTCACTGAGAAATGGCTGCTGGGTATTTTATTTTTTTAAACTTACGGTTGGGCTTCAAACAGGAACCCAACTGGAAGGCCAGTGAATAAAGGCAGTAGTAGACAGTCACCATGGCCCCATTTGTAAAAACCAGGAGAAAGTAGAGATAGGAAAAAGGGAAAATGAAACCGCTCTACAACTCCAGTAACCTCCCCCCTTCCATCCAGAAAGAGGAAGCCCCCTCTCCATCAAATACTATAGTCCAGTTATAACGATCAGACTTTCGGAGTCAGAGCTATCCAGCCTCCTAGTCTAGCGGTGAGTTCGGTCCTCAGCCCAGAGAGCTCCCACTGTCTCCAGATCTCACCCATTACTGTCCAAACAACAAGAGGACGTATTTTCAGAAAACAAAGTGCCTCCAACATATATTCAAGGGCAACCTTATTTAATATCCAAACCATCACCCACTAAAACTCAATGTAAAGTAAAATCAAAATATAAATCAACTTAACTTAAAGGGACACTATAGTCACTAGAACAACTACAGCTTATTGTATTTGTTCTGGTGAGTATTAGCATTCCCTTCAGGCTTTTTGCTGTAATCATTGTCTTTTCAGTTCCATGAAATCAAGCTGAGCGGTCGGTCTTCTTCGGGAGTACAAAATAGAATTAAAACCATGAATGTAACTGTTCGTGCGTAATCTGGTTGGGTGCCCCTCGTTCGGGAGTTAGCTCCCACTGAACGGCTTTCAGTTCTAACTCCTTTTACCGAACTTCGATGGAGGAGAAAGTTCCAGCTGTGTTTGCACCATTGAGTTCCATACACTCGACAACCAAACACTGCTCTATGTGTTCCCGGCTAAAGATGGCCGCCGCCACATGGTCGTACATACAAAAGGCGACCACCAAGCCGACTGTTTAGAACGTTGCGGTTAAGGTGTTCATAGAGGTCAAAAGAGTCAACAAGCAGCACACGACTCCGCTGGGTGATCTGGCTGTTCGGTATACAAACCAAATGCATATGATCCGTTTGGTGAATCCCATATACCGAACTATAGAAGGGAACAGGCACGAATAAGGCTTTTCCACAGTACATTGGCCCAGATTTACTACAGGGGCCATAGTCCTGGGGCAGGGGGCAGGCAAGCAGGCTCCTCCAAGAGCCTGTGGCGAGGTTCTGATCGCCACAATTACCATACAGTGTAATAATACCGTACAGTGTAATAATACCATACAGTGTAATAATACCATACAGTGTAATAATACCATACAGTGTAATAATACCATACAGTGTAATAATACCATACAGTGTAATAATACCATACAGTGTAATAATACCATACAGTGTTGTGGAAAACCTAGCCACTTCCGAACTATAATATGGGAAGGTTGTCTGTAGGCTGTACTGTGTGCCGTGTATACTTGCTATGTGTATGTTATGCTATAGTGATTCGCATGCTGGCAGCCGTAAGCTACCAGCATACAAGTACTTCGTTCGGCGAACAGCGGCTATCTAAGCCGTTCGCCGAACGAATACGGGCCCCCCTGGTAGATCACACGCTTAGGGTCGTGTGGCACTTGTAGACTATCCTGGGTGGCCGTCGTTCGACTACCGACCATGCGGCGGTCGGCCATCTTGGATTCGTCTATTTCGCAGCGGTGTTTGGTCGTCGAGTGCCTCGAACTAAAAACGGCTACTCGATGATGTGAACACCGCTGCACTTCCAGGCCGTTCGGGAGCCCGGTTTTCGGTAGAATCGTTCCCCTAGATACATTCGACAGATTGAGGGGAACTTCTATGCAAAACTGTATTTGTGCGGCGTTCGGTCATTTCAGCTGGGATCTGAGCGGTATTCTCACAAAAGGTGCGCTCAGACCCCAGCTATCTACCGAACGTTCGGTCGTCTCAATGTACCGAATATTGTGTAAAATATACATTTTAAAGTAAATGGTTGGTTTCGCTGCACGAGGGGATAATCCACGTAAGCGTCCATTTTAGTGGGAGTATCCCTCTCGTGCAGCAATGCCTGTTGGGAGAAAAACAATGCATGTTGGGAGAAATCCCCTGAATTATCTATACGGAAACCCCTTGCATGGGGAACTGCTTAAATATGCCAGCTTGTGAATAAAGCGAGTTAGTTGACTCCCAAACTGTGTTTCGTCCGGTTATTGGGAGGATTTGGGGACTTGCATTACTTTTCAGCGCTGACTGTGGATTTACCTGTGGAACCAGCGGAGATCGTGGTCTCTAATACTGCCCTCCGCTACAAGTGTAATAATACCACACAGTGTAATAATACCATACAGTGTAATAATACCACACAGTGTAATAATACCATACAGTGTAATAATACCACACAGTGTAATAATACCATACAGTGTAATAATACCACACAGTGTAATAATACCGTACAGTGTAACCCCATTTCAATATTTTTTTATCGTTTGTGTCAAGGCTGTTTTTACATTTCTGCTGTGTTTAGCTGTAATTCTCCTCTTACTCATTTATTTACTGTACCCACACATCATTTACCGTTTTTCTCGCCATTAAATGGTCTTTCTAAAGATACCATTATTTTCATCATATCATATAATTGACTAAAAAATGTATTGTTTATAAAATATGATTAAAAAAATAAATACACACACCTTTTCTAACTTTGACCCCCAAAATCTGTTACGCATCTACAACCGCCAAAAAACACCCGTGCTAAATAGTTTAACCCCTTAAGGACCAAACTTCTGGAATAAAAGGGAATCATGACATGTCAGACATGTCATGTGTCCTTAAGGGGTTAAAAATGTTGTCCTGAGTTTAGAAATACCCAATGTTAACATGTTCTTAGCTTTTTTTTGGGAAGGTTATAGGGTAATAAGTACACGTAGCACTTTGCTATTTCCAAACCATTTTTCCCCCAAAAAATTAACGCAAGTTACATTGTAACACTGATATCTGTCAGGAATCCCTGAATAACCCTTCACATGTATATATTTTTTAAAAGACAACCTAAGGCAGGCCTGTCCAACCTGCGGCACCCCAGATGTTGCCGCACTACAACTCCCATGATTCTTTCAATGAAACAGATAGCCAGGGAATCATGATAGTTGTAGTTCAGCAACCTCTGGGGGGCCGCAGGTTGGACAGCCCTGACCTAAGGTATTAAACTTGGGGTATTTTGACTCTCTTCATGCAACCATTTTACCACCAATCTATGCCAAAAAAAATAGGTGATTTTTTTTTGGACACACATAGCAATTGAAGAATACATGTACTGAGTACTTTAAGGGTTACTGCCAAAGAAAACCCCAATATGTGTTCAGCAACATCTCCCGAGTACAGTGATATCACCCATGTATAGGTGTGTCTGGTTCTCTGGGGGCTAAGAGACCTTATTTGGAGGGTGCGCATTCCAGTTTTCCCAACTTGGAATTTTCACAGCTGGTCATCATGCACCCAGGTCCTATTTGGGACATTTTAAGCCGGCCGATGTAATTTACCCCCATCAAACCATATATTTTTGAAAAGTAGACAACCCAGGGTATTCTACTTAAGCTACTCTTTTGGAGTTACTTACACGCCACTACAGTTCAGAGCCGACTATTAAGGCTCAAGAGATTGTGAGTGCTCCAAGTTATACTTTTATTTTATATGTTATGATTACATATTACCCTATGAAGGCTTTCTGTATATTACAGGTCTAACAATTTTTATCGATCGTGTGCGCAAACCTGCTTTCTCTGTATCCAAATATAATTTTTTCATTATTTATAATTATTTTTATAATATTATATACACATACACGTGTGTAATTTTATATTAATATACCGTATGTATATAATAAAAAACACTTCGTATGACATTGTGTGTATATCTATCTCTATATATCGATAGATAGAGATATTTTTTAAGATTTATTCATCTGCCTAAAAATAGAAGCTGCCTATTTGCCCAGGGAGATCGTTAAGATTTACAGTAATAGTAAGTTGCTAAGGCATGCAAGAGCTCTTGACAAAGGCACATATCAGCGCTGAAACGCGCGTCGAGCAGACTGTCCACTGGTCATTTTTAATACTTGGTCAGCCTTAGAAAGCCTCAGCAACTTATTATTATTTATTACTATAAATCTTAACGATCTCCCAGGGCATATAGGCAGTGTCTATGTCTAGGCAGTAGTAGTTAGTATCAGCTATTATAGGTAGATGATAGGCTGCCTTGCAGCAGCAGTGTTTAGCTTATTTCACACTGGCTATTTGTCGTTTATGAGGGGTTACCCTGAAGCAGTTATGTACGGATTTATTTAGCTATCTTTTCTGTACTGTTGGCTAATCTCTGTATCTTCAGGGTGTATCCTACATGGGACTACTTGTTCCTTCACTTATGAGCCGACCAATCTAGGTCTGCATACTTGTCTATCATCTATATATTATTATACTGGCTCTGAGCACTTGACCATAAGGGATATTATACTAGGGGCAATTTCATTTGCAATTGTTGGTTTCCCGGCTGTTATAGTTTCTCAGCCTGGGGTTTACGGCTTTGGATCACCCCATATATTCTAATTTCCTTATCTTTCTATGGTTTCTTAACGATTAGTTAAAGGGTCACTATACTCACCCAGACCACTTCAGCTCAATGAAATGGTCTGGGTGCCAGGTCCCCCAGGTTGAGAAATGCAGTTAATGTATGCGTGTATATGAGAGGGGAAGTTTGTGAATGTGTAGGCTGTTATTGTGTGTGTGGTAGGATGGGAAGCAGATCAAAGCAAATATAACTTTGCTCTTCTATGTTGTTTTTAAAAACAAATATATTGTAAATCCCCCCCCCCCCCCCCTCCCTCCTTACCTGTGGCCTGGGAGGGGGCGACATTGCTTTCCATCACCTGGTGGTCTGGTGTGGAAGCCCTGGTTGCCCCAGTGGCAAGAGTGAACCATTGTCGTGGTAACCGCGGCAACGCTCCAAGCTCGCGAGAGGAGAACCGACAGAGCTGCAGGTAAGAGCTCCCCTGGGTCCTCTCTCCCCCTCTCCCTTCCCTGCCAGCAGAGTGCCTGTGAGCCAGGGAGGGAGATCACTGATCTCCCCTCGCCCTCCCATCTGCTCTATCGGCAAGATCGGTATCTTTATAGGCAGATACTGGTATTGCTGAAAATGTAGAATATCGGCTGGCCCGAGGTCGATCCCTACTCGACATCGAGGCATCACTGCAATACTGTTAGAGCGCCTGGAATCATGATCGCTTCCAGCGCTCTAATTTGCCGTAAAAAAGGACTGTTTTTTTGTCGGACGTACCAGATACCAGAATTTATAGCCCCAGAAATAGGGATTCCTCCTCACCTAGAGACGTAATAATCAGGTTTCTAAACGCGTTGGTAAAAGATTTATTCCTGAAACAATTGAGACTTAATCCACGTCTAAGAGACAAACATTTTTAAGGGATATTGGTATTTCCAGACCTTTTGTTGGTCACTAGAATAGAAAGAAGAGGTTTTAAAGATTTAACATCACAGCTCAGATCAAAGAATATAAAATGACAGATGGGAATATTCCACTAAATTGTTCATTTGGCACAATGGGAAAAACTTAATTGTAAAAGATCCTTTGGAAGATACCCCCAGACTGAAAAGTCTAGGAATGCTGGATTAGGCAGTCATAGTCCATCCTTGCCCTCCCCCCCTAATCTTTCATATCTTCTTAATTAAAGTTTCTTTTATTATGTACTATTCACTTATAGCATCATAGAATATTGCACAATCACTTGTACATTATGATACATTGTTATGGAAACATTTCACCGTTTGATTATATGGGAGAGTCCTTAGGACTTTCTCTGATAGATTAAAATTCAGCCCTTTCCATTTATCTAAAGATTGCTTTACACGGTCTTATGGACATATCGCGTCGGATACTGTATCGATTGTATTGATAATGCAATCTCCAAATCTTAAATATGCCATTTATGACAATCAATAATTTACAAAAAAAATATAGAATGCCTGACATAGCCCCAACTCCACCTCCTAATTACCCCATAACCGACAACCTCGTTTTCATCGCAGGGAAAGGAGGTATGCAGCCAACACCGCAGAGGCGTAATAAGAAGACTACGTATATCACGTTGGCCGAGGTGGTTGGAGGGGGGGGGGGGGGGGAATGACTCCGGTTACACAGAAGACAGATGGAAATGTCCAGACACTCATGCAGAGGTTCTAATATGGGCAAATGTGGCATTTCTTGAATGTGCAGGGCCTTACGAACTGGACCCCCAAGGGACCCGACGAAATTTGAACCGTTATGCTCAGGAGGTAAACTGCCCTCCAAACCGACTTCCTTACGTTACAAGCTACTACAGACCCAGGTACATACACAACTGCTATACTTTACAGATTATGGAGCGACCACTTGGACATTGACTTAGAGCAGAGGGAATGGACGACTATCTTTAAAACAATCTTTCACGCACACTCTAGTGTCCCGTTACAGGAAATTAACTATAAGTTAATTTCCAAGTGGTACATCACCTCCGGTGGATGTAAATAGATTTGACGCATCGCCTAACTGTTGGAGATGAGGGGCACATTCCAGCACTTATGGTGGAATTGCGGATCAGTATCGGGCTTCTGGAAAGAAGTTTGGAATACGGTCAACCTGGTGACAAACATGAACCCAGAGGCACTCCTCCTATACCACTTCAAAATCTCACAAGGACGATTCAAGCAAATTCCCTAATTTACTTCATGTTGACGGCAGCTAAATGTATCATAGTGAGCAACTGGAAATCAACGACATTACCATCTAGGAAAGACTGGTACTTAAATATCGAACAAATATCGAACACTTCCATGGGATGGAGGAACTAAGATATAGGGGGTCCCTATATAAATACCATAGATACACAGAAATATGGCAACCATGGAAACACTTCTTGAAGGGAACGCAAGACCAACTCAGGGCACAGAAACACTGATCTGATGGATGTGACAGGGGCGGGAAATGAAGTTTAAGTTAAATTACTTTATTACTTAAGTATATTAGAAACACAACGCCACTCAGACCACGCATTACACAGGAGTCATGACATGAACTCCCCTACACCCAAGAGATAGGGGGCAATAGTAAATGTATACCCAACAAGATGTGAAGAATGATAACAGGACTTGGGCCATTTGCCAATGTTACTGAGAACGTGAAACTATGTAATAATGTGTAAAGTTCTGATGTTTGATACTTTCGTACTATTGTAATGTGACATGATATGTGCAAAAAAGAAAAGAAACCAAAAAATATATATAAATAAATATATATATATAATTATTTATTTATTTTTTTAAAGGCTCCCTATTTTTTTTAAATGGCTCCCAATGAATCAGATCGTTTTACCCCTTCATGAAGTCTAAGCTCATGTTTGGGGGATTGAGAACTATACTTAACCATAATCACTACTCTGCTTGGAACCAGGAGCTATAATCACTGCAGGCCTTGGGATTTGGGAGACTTACAGCGGATATACTGTGCCGGAGTTTAGGGGATCCGTTACACAATCAAGATCAGGTCTCCCCAACAAAGAACTATTTAAATAGAGGAGAATATTGGACTTTCTTCGTAAAGTCCCAATATTAAATGAACCACCTCTAGATAAGCTTCTATTGGGCGAACAAGGAAACATTTCTTGCAAGATCAGGAAAGTTATATATTCTTTGAATCAGGATATAAAATTTAGATCGATCATAGAAATGGAAAAAAGAAATAGGGAAAAAGTTGCCTTTCCAGTCACGGGCAAATTCTTCAAAAATACTCAGAAAATCTGCTCATTGTGTTAATATACAGGAGACCTTTCTTAAACTCACTCATGGATGGTATGTGGCCCCTACTAAGCTGTGTACATTCCCACCAAATACCTCTAGCCAGTGTTGGAGATGTAAAACGAATCCTGGGTCAATAAAACACATTTGGTGGGATTGTGATAAAATGAACCAAAATCGAAAAGGCATTGTTTACATTGCTGCTTAGTAACCCCTCTAGTGACAGTCACTCAGACGGCCACTAGCGAGTCCTGGGTCACTGCTGCACCGACGTTCAGTGTCTCCAAGCTCTGCATGGAGGCGCTGAATGTTCCTCATGTGGATTCATTCATTTAATGCAACTCTATGAAGAGATGCAGATTGGCACATTTGCTGTGCATGCACAAAATCCTCCCAATGATTTCCCATGGGAAAGGATTGGCTTGGCTGAAATCATAAAGACTGATGATCCCAGCCATGGAGGTGGGACCTTCCACGGCGTGAAAAAAAAAAAGTGAGTAAAAACACCTTCCTCGTGCAATCATAGGGAGAAGATACCTAAATGCGCACACACATTGACAGGCTTGCGCACGCACACACACACACACTGGGGCTGCTGTCTTCCTGCAGCTCCTCTCTGCTCCCTGCAAGCTCTCTGTAGTGATGCCGGGGCGACGTCATATTCTGGCTCCCTGCATCATTACACAGCGCAATGGAGCAGCAGGTAGAGTACTGCTCCCTCACGTGCACCGTAGCCTGCTGATTACAAGATCCCCAAGGTGGCTGCCTCCATCCTTCCCAGGGTGGCCGGCTACATGCTGTCTCAGCCGGATGCCTCCATTCAAAGCTCCATCGGCAACTAAAGAGCTGGCAAATCCCAAGCACCAGGGCGAAATTTCTAGTTGCTGTGGCGACCTGGCATTTGTCGATCCCTGTTCTAACAAATGCCAATACACAGAGCAATGCTGCCAGGGGCAGACTATCAGCGGGCAGCCCGTTACCCTCTACCAAACGTAGTAAACATAGGATTGGCTGCTAGCAACGAAGGCTGGAGGAATAACGCGAAGCTGGATGTGGACTGGCGCCTGTTTCTAAGAGAAGGCATGAGATTTTTATTAATAAATACAGAAGGGATGTGGCTATAGATAAAGATAATCCCACATTTATTCAGTAATGGTAAGATGGCTGAAATAATTAAAAAATTAGCGTGCCAGCGGGTCTTTGGTGCCAATCCCTGCTCACAGCCTTCTACCCGCCTTCCACTGTGACTAGAAGAATTATGATATCTGGCCACTCTGGGCCTCGGGGTCAGGATTCCCAGGCAGCGCCAAGGAGAAGGGCAAGCGACACACAGTTTGTAAAAAAGAAATCCGTGCCAAGGACGGCGAGGAGTTATATTTAGATAAAACACCTGTTTTAGGAGTGCGTGCTATAGTACCAATGTTCTTCCTCACAGGACAAAGCAGAACATTTCACTACGCTTCTTTTCTGATGACATCGGGGTTTGTCACTAACCACCAGGCACGTCTCTCGTTCATCGACACGGTTTCAAAAACATGAACATGAATTACGATCCAAAAAAGGAACGTAAAAAGTCAAACAGTATTTGGCAAAAAGTGATTTTCTTAACAAACTGCCCTCGTGTAAGAGTAGTGAACCCCTGCAGGCTCAACGCCAGCTAGTGAGAAGACATACCGATACCTTTCCATGCTTCATGCACTGCACACACAAACACCCCCCGATTCCAAGCAGCGCACAGAGCCTCCCGATTCCAAGCAGCGCACAGAGCCTCCCGATTCCAAGCAGCGCACAGAGCCCCCCGATTCCAAGCAGCGCACAGAGCCCCCCGATTCCAAGCAGCGCACAGAGCCCCCCGATTCCAAGCAGCGCACAGAGCCCCCCGATTCCAAGCAGCGCACAGAGCCCCCCGATTCCAAGCAGCGCACAGAGCCCCCCGATTCCAAGCAGCGCACAGAGCCCCCCGATTCCAAGCAGCGCACAGAGCCTCCCGATTCCAAGCAGCGCACAGAGCCTCCCGATTCCAAGCAGCGCACAGAGCCTCCCGATTCCAAGCAGCGCACAGAGCCTCCCGATTCCAAGCAGCGCACAGAGCCTCCCGATTCCAAGCAGCGCACAGAGCCTCCCGATTCCAAGCAGCGCACAGAGCCTCCCGATTCCAAGCAGCGCACAGAGCCTGTGAGTTGCTGTGTTTTCATGCAGAGGGAGCTCTGTTTAGTAAACAGGAGATTCATATGTCCTGATTTTAACACGGTTATGGATGCGGCATGCAGTCTGTATTGGAGCTACCAGTTCAGTTTCCCAGTGGAGAACCAGGGACCAAAGTTCCTTAACATTAATGAAACTATGAAACAGAGCCACATATGAAATAACACTGGCCAGGCTGGCACTGCAATCCTTCCTGGTTTGGCAGAGAACCATTAGCAATGTCCATAACATGTAAACTGCCACTGCTAGCCTTGGCGATGTGTGCCCTTTCTTGTGATCTATATATGGATTCATTGTGTCCTACACACTAAAGTTCAGGCAATGACCCCCCCCCCCCCCCCCCCCCCCGCCCCTGACTGTTCCAGAGTTCACTGTTTGTTAAAGAGATATTTGTACATATTTATTTTGTCATTTGTAAATTCACACGGGGATAGCTGCAGACAGAGGTCAAACACATGCTCTTCTAAGCACAGAGAACAGGAACTCACATTAAAATTTTGTAGGGGGGCTCACAAAGCTCCTGACCCAGCACTGCAAAGCATGCGCAAGATCATGGAAACAGCCAATCAGAAATGAATGTCTAGCAAGGTTACTCATTAAAGGGTCATTCCAAGCACCAGGACCAATTAAGCAATTGGAAGTGGTCATGGTGCCTGGAGTATATCAAAGCAAAACAGTGCTCATACAGAGATTAACCCCTTAGTGGCCAGAAGTGTAATGCCACCTCCGACAGAGTCATAGCAGTGTCATCAGACAGGCCGGAACTAGAGCTCTGCAATGGCTCCTCCGTCATTGGCTGAAAGCAATCAGCGACCGGACCACTGGGTAGCATCCCATGTAAGGGGCGTCTCATTATCTGGGAACCTGGCAGGGAGCTACTGGCATCAAAACCAGAACAGCAGCTAGAGTGGTTATGGTGCTTGCATTAACCCTTTAAACTCACCTGGGAAAGGCCATGCCAATCAAATTAAGTATGAATTTTGCCATCTGGATTTCAATTCACTACATACTGAACAAACAACAGTTAAGAACAAAGTAAACGAAATACGAAAAAACACTTCTCATATTATTGTAAACGCGCATATGTCAATTACCACCATCATCATTCCAAATCTTCAATCGCGTTTCACAGACTGCGCCGAGGCCTTATTTAAAGGGATACGCCAAGCACCATAACACTGTAAATAGTCAAACCTTTTTACCAGGCGCCACTCCCTGCCTCCACTGACAGAGCCAGAAGCTCTCTGAGCCAAGCCGAGTGGTACCGGGCTTAGCTCAGGAGGCCTAATGGCTATCTGTTCAAAGTAGAAGAGACAGGTATCAGCCCCCATTGGTCCCCAGGTAGGAAGTCAAAGAATTCTAAAATAGTTCAATCCCTTAGAATAAAGCGGCACCATAACCACATTACCACACTGCACTGGTTATGGGGGCTATAGTGTTCCTTTAAATGGTCCTTTATGGCCAGGACTCAGGAAATGTCCAGGATATCCAATGCTGCTTCTCCAAACCCTAGGAAGGACCCACCTCAATATGTTCTTTGTTAATCAACTCATTCTTTCAAATGAGGCGACACTCGCTGTGTCCCTCTTCACACTCCCAAATTTTGGCATACTCCCCTCTTTTCCTCCCCTTAAAATATCTCCATGTTTACGCTTTGAGTTCTCCTTTTGTGTTATTCCTTTTGTAACGGAACCGCTGGCACCCCGACTGGGTACCCTCCGCTGACGGATGCTCCTAGTGCTTTCCGAGGTCTCCAAGCACTCCGCCTGACACCATAACCACTGCAGACCCCACGAACCGCCGCAGCTTGGTTGGGGTCTCGCCGACTCCACCCACTCTGGACCCAAGACCAGGGTCCAGCTTCCAGTAGGTGGACCTCTCCGAATTCCAGAGAGCAGGAACATGCTCTTAGCAGAGCTCAGCGATTATACCCTGGGGAGTATAGTGATTATAGCAATCCCCAGAGTGTAGTTCTCCAATCCCCCAAACATGAGCCGAAACTTCATGAAGGTACAAGATGATCTGAGGTGCTAGCACACCCAGTCTGGCTTTTATTACAATCTTTGCCAATACAGGACCGCCCACAGGGAGGGATAAAACAACCAATAACATCACAGTTACAACCCACAGATTCCCTCCCCTTATCCTGTGAGGTAACCCAATTACACATACATTTTAAAACATACTTTTTACCCAACTTTCATAACTCTAAAACCATACATCCAATCTCCATAAAAACACATATTCACAATCAATCCATTCAGGGGAACAACATATTAAAAATGGCACGAATCAGACCAGGGTTCAAAAGTTAAGGGAAAGTCCTTTGTGACCAAATGAAGCATGGCTTTTCTGCCCAAAACAAGGTCCACAACGTCTCTATCCTGGAGATAATTAGGAAGTAATCCAATTATCTCCAAGGACAGAGGTAAAACTCCATTAGCCACATGGCAGACAAAGGACAATAAAAGACATAAAAATACATACTGTTACATTTATCACATAGAACCTACATATTTACAATTTACCGAACACATAATAGCATACATAATATTGAAGACAGCCTGAATGCAATCTGCCACACAGTCTTAAAGGGACATTGTTCCTAAAAGTCATAATATGTCCACGGAAGGTTGCACCAATATGCCCAAATGTTGCACCTGAAGGGCCAAATCTCCTAGGGACACTAGTCAACAGGTAAGAGGCAGGCAATCAGGCTCCTCCAACAGCCAGGGGTAAAGGGCAGCTTGTCACCAATAAACCCAGTGACAAAAGGCATTTCGTCACACCTTTGTTTTCAGCGTTTTTTGTTTTGTTTGGTTTTGAAACTGAACATTTTACATTGGACATAATAGCAGTAATAAGTGGATAAGTGGCGGGACGCCCCAAGGAAAGTGTGGCGGGCACCCAGCGGCGGGACGCCGCGAGGAAAGGGTGGCGGGCACCCAGCGGCGGGACGCCCCGAGGAAAGTGTGGCTTCACCCGGCGTTGGGACGTCCCGAAGGAAGGGGGGCGTTGTGACGTCCTCCAAGTGTTGGTAAAATTAAACTTAATTGATACGCGTGTCGGGACGCCCCGAGGAAAGGGTGGCGGGCACCCAGCGGCGGGACGCCCCGAGGAAAGGGTGGCGGGCACCCAGCGGCGGGACGCCCCGAGGAAAGGGTGGCGGGCACCCAGCGGCGGGACGCCCCGAGGAAAGGGTGGCGGGCACCCAGCGGCGGGACGCCCCGAGGAAAGGGTGGCGGGCACCCAGCGGCGGGACGCCCCACATTGTCTGTCATTATGTCAGTTTTAAACACTAGTTCTCACTAACCAGAACAGGTAGAGTGTAGTGCACCCACTATCTCCAAACCGCACCGGATTTATCCAAAATCCCTCTAGAAGATCAGTTAGCTGGACGTGTAAAAAACGCTCTGCGCGTTTGATTTTCACTTGTCTCTGGTGTCTCCATAAGTAGGATACCAGAGGACAAGAGGGCCAGGAGAGAGTATTGTGGGATTGTGTTGTGTCAAGTTAGCAATTTATGGTGTTTTGTGTAATTAGGTTGGTTTCAGTTGTGTTGTACTTATGGTGTGAGGCTAGGTGCTGCAGTGTATATGTATGTGTGTGCATTAGGATGTAGTGTATATGTATGTGTGCATATAGTGAGTGTGTGCATTAGGATGTAGTGTATATGTATAAGGTATTTAGTGAGCATGTTTACAGGGGATCAAGTGTTTGTGTAGGGGATACACAGCGTTAATATGGGATGTGGGACAGTATGTAGGAAGGTACAGCAGGGAGGACACTCTGGGCCCCCAGGAGGTGACAGTATGTAGGAAGGTACAGCAGGGAGGACACTCTGGGCCCCCAGGAGTTTTTTTTTTAAAGATTTTTTTTTCTTCTAGTGCATAGTTTAACAAACATGCTTGCATTAACAATTCAGATGATTATATATCACAATGAAAGATAGTTATGATAACATGACAGGTCAAGAATACTGGGGATGGGGGACAAGAGAACACGCCGGGCAGGGGATGGGGGACAAGAGAACACGCCGGGGCAGGGGATGGGGGACAAGAGAACACGCCGGGGCAGGGGATGGGGGACAAGAGAACACGCCGGGGCAGGGGATGGGGGACAAGAGAACACGCCGGGGCAGGGGATGGGGGACAAGAGAACACGCCGGGGCAGGGGATGGGGGACAAGAGAACACGCCGGGGCAGGGGATGGGGGACAAGAGAACACGCCGGGGCAGGGGATGGGGGACAAGAGAACACGCCGGGGCAGGGGATGGGGGACAAGAGAACACGCCGGGGCAGGGGATGGGGGACAAGAGAACACTATGGGGCAGGGGATGGGGGACAAGAGAACACTATGGGGCAGGGGATGGGGGACAAGAGAACACTATGGGGCAGGGGATGGGGGACAAGAGAACACTATGGGGCAGGGGATGGGGGACAAGAGAACACTATGGGGCAGGGGATGGGGGACAAGAGAACACTATGGGGCAGGGGATGGGGGAAAGAACACTATGGGGCAGGGGATGGGGGAAAGAACACTATGGGGCAGGGGATGGGGGAAAGAACACTATGGGGCAGTGGATGAGGGGAAAGAAAACTATGGGGCAGTGGATGAGGGGAAAGAAAACTATGGGGCAGTGGATGAGGGGAAAGAACACTATGGGGCAGTGGATGGGGGGGGGAAAGAACACTAAAAAAGAGGGAGGGGAGAGGAACACTAGAGGGGGGAGAGAGGAACATTAAGCAGGGGGGGACCACTAAGAGAATGGACAAGGGAAGTTTTTCATATAAGATTAAATTCAGTAAAAAGTCTACTAGTAATAAAATTAGAGGAAAAAAACTTTTTAAAAATAATTTGGGGGAAAAAAAAAAAAAGTCATTTTCGGTTTTCAGCCAAGGGCATCCTGAATTTTCGGTGCATCCCTAGACAGTATGTAGGAAGGTACAGCAGGGAGGACACTCTGGCCCCAGGAGGTGACAGTATGCAGAGAGGACACTCTGGGCCCCCAGGTGACAGTATGTAGGGGGGTGCAGCAGGGAGGACACTCTGGGCCCCCAGGGGGTGACAGTATGTAGGGGGGTGCAGCAGGGGGTGACAGTATGTAGGGGGGTGCAGCAGGGAGGACACTCTAGGCCCCCAGGGGGTGACCGTATGTAGGGAGGTACAGCAGGGAGGACACTCTGGGCCCCCAGGGGGTGACAGTATGTAGGGTTGTGCAGCAGGGAGGACACTCTTGGCCCCCAGGAGGTGACAGTATGTAGGGGGGTGCAGCAGGGGGTGACAGTATGTAGGGGGGTGCAGCAGGGAGGACACTCTGGGCCCCGAGGGGGTGACAGTATGTAGGGTTGTGCGGCAGGGAGGACACTCTGGGCCCCCAGGGGGTGACAGTATGTAGGGGGGTGCAGCAGGGAGGACACTCTGGGCCCCCAGGGGGTGACAGTATGTAGGGGGGTGCAGCAGGGAGGACACTCTGGGCCCCCAGGGGGTGACAGTATGTAGGGGGGTGCAGCAGGGAGGACACTCTGGGCCCCCAGGGGGTGACAGTATGTAGGGGGGTGCAGCAGGGAGGACACTCTGGGCCCCCAGGGGGTGACAGTATGTAGGGGGGTGCAGCAGGGAGGACACTCTGGGCCCCCAGGGGGTGACAGTATGTAGGGGGGTGCAGCAGGGAGGACACTCTGGGCCCCCAGGGGGTGACAGTATGTAGGGGGGTGCAGCAGGGAGGACACTCTGGGCCCCCAGGGGGTGACAGTATGTAGGGAGGTACAGCAGGGAGGACACTCTGGGCCCCCAGGGGGTGACAGTATGTAGGGGGATGCAGCAGGGAGGACACTCTGGGCCCCCAGGGGGTGACAGTATGTAGGGAGGTACAGCAGGGAGGACACTCTGGGCCCCCAGGGGGTGACAGTATGTAGGGGGGTGCAGCAGGGGGTGACAGTATGTAGGGGGGTACAGCAGGGAGGACACTCTGGGCCCCCAGGGGATGACAGTATGTAGGGGGGTGCAGCAGGGGGTGACAGTATGTAGGGGGGTACAGCAGGGAGGACACTCTGGGCCCCCAGGGGGTGACAGTATGTAGGGGGGTGCAGCAGGGGGTGACAGTATGTAGGGGGGTGCAGCAGGGGGTGACAGTATGTAGGGGGGTGCAGCAGGGGGTGACAGTATGTAGGGGGGTGCAGCAGGGGGTGACAGTATGTAGGGGGGTGCAGCAGGGAGGACACTTACCGCTCTGGGCCCCGATCCACCTGGGGGCCAGTTGCAGGGGGTCGGTGAGGGAGGCCCGGGGCCCCAGGTACAGGCCCCCCCTTGAGTCCTCGGCCCCCGAGCTGCCCCCCCTGTCCGCCTCGGGCCGGTAGAGGCCGAATGGGGGCCCGGGGGGGTCGGACACCGAGCTGACCGAGCGGCTCCTGGGCCCCATGGGGCCCCCCGTCCTGTAATGTCCATAGTGGGAGGAGGGGGGCACGGCCGTGTCATCCGAGGACACCCCGGGGAAGGGGCCCCTGGGGCGGGAGGCCGAGCTCTGCTTGCCCCCCATCGGGGTGTCTGAGTGACGGGTGGGGGTCACAGCCGGTCACATGGAGCTCCCCCAGATCCCGGTATTGGGGGGCGGCTGTCTGAGTCCGGCTCCGGTACTCCTCCTCCTGGCCGGGTATCGGGGTCCCCCCTGACTGACTCCCAGATACTGGGCTGGAACAATGAGAGCGCGAGAGCGCATGCGCAGAGCCTCCCAGCATTAACCCCTCACCTCCCAGCATTAACCCCTCACCTCCCAGCATTAACCCCTCACCTCCCAGTCAGCTCCCAGCATTAACCCCTCACCTCCCAGCATTAACCCCTCACCTCCCAGTCAGCTCCCAGCATTAACCCCTCACCTCCCAGCCAGGATCAGCATTAACCCCTCACCTCCCAGCCTCCAGCATTAACCCCTCACCTCCCAGCCAGCCAGCATTAACCCCTCACCTCCCAGCCTCCCAGCATTAACCCCTCACCTCCCAGCCAGGATCAGCATTAACCCCTCACCTCCCAGCCAGGATCAGCATTAACCCCTCACCTCCCAGCCTCCCAGCATTAACACCTCACCTGCCAGCCTCCCAGTATTAACCCCTCACCTCCCAGCCAGCATTAACTCCTTACCTCCCAGCCAGCATTAACCCCTCACCTCCCAGCATTAACCCCTCACCTCCCAGCCCCCAGCATTAACCCCTCACCTCCCAGCCTCCCAGTATTACCCCTCACCTCCCAGCCCCCAGCATTAACCCCTCACCTCCCAGCCAGGATCAGCATTAACCCCTCACCTCCCAGTATTAACCCCTCACCTCCCAGCCTCCCAGTATTAACCCCTCACCTCCCAGCCAGTCAGCATTAACCCCTCACCTCCCAGCCAGCATTAACCCCTCACCTCCCAGCCTCCCAGCATTAACCCCTCACTTGCCAGCCTCCCAGTATTAACCCCTCAACTCCCAGCCAGTATTAGCCCCTCACCTCCCAGCCACCCAATATTAACCCCTCACCTCCCAGCCTCCCAGTATTAACCCCTCACCTCCCAGCTAGGATCAGCATTAACCCCTCACCTCCCAGCCAGCCAGCATTAACCCCTCACCTGCCAGCCTCCCAGTATTAACCCCTCACCTCCCAGCCAGGATCAGCATTAACCCCTCGCCTCCCAGCCAGGATCAGCATTAACCCCTCACATGCCAGCCTCCCGGCATTAACCCCTCACCTCCCAGCCACCCAATATTAACCCCTCGCCTCCCAGCATTAACCCCTCACCTCCCAGTATTAACCCCTCACCTCCCAGCCTCCCAGTATTAACCCCTCACCTCCCAGCCAGGATCAGCATTAACCCCTCACCTCCCAGTATGGGGGTACGGGGACTCGGTAGTAACAGCACACAGGGGGGTACGGGGACTCAGTAGTAACAGCACACAGGGGGGTACGGGGACTCGGTAGTAACAGCACACAGGGGGTACGGGGACTCGGTAGTAACAGCACACAGGGGGGTACGGGGACTCAGTAGTAACAGCACACGGGGGGTACGGGGACTCGGTAGTAACAGCACACGGGTGGGTACGGGGAGTCGGTAGTAACAGCACACAGGGGGGTACGGGGATCGGTAGTAACAGCACACAGGGGGGTACGGGGACTCGGTAGTAACAGCACACAGGGGGTACGGGGACTCGGTAGTAACAGCACACAGGGGGGTACGGGGACTCGGTAGTAACAGCACACAGGGGGGTACGGGGACTCAGTAGTAACAGCACACAGGGGGTACGGGGACTCGGTAGTAACAGCACACGGGGGGTACGGGGACTCGGTAGTAACAGCACACGGGGGGTACGGGGACTCGGTAGTAACAGCACACGGGTGGGTACGGGGAGTCGGTAGTAACAGCACACAGGGGGTACGGGGATCGGTAGTAACAGCACACAGGGGGTACAGGGATTCGGTAGTAACAGCACACGGGGGGTACGGGGACTCGGTGGTAACAGCACAAAGGGGGTACGGGGACTCGGTAGTAACAGCACACAGGGGGGTACGGGGACTCGGTAGTAACAATACACGGGGGGTACGGGGACTCGGTAGTAACAGCACACAGGGGGGTACGGGGATCGGTAGTAACAGCACAAAGGGGGTACGGGGACTCGGTAGTAACAGCACACAGGGGGGTACGGGGACTCGGTAGTAACAATACACGGGGGGTACGGGGACTCGGTAGTAACAGCACACAGGGGGGTACGGGGATCGGTAGTAACAGCACACAGGGGGTACGGGGATTCGGTAGTAACAGCACACAGGGGGGTACGGGGACTCGGTAGTAACAGCACACAGGGGGGTACAGGGACTCGGTAGTAACAGCACACAGGGGGGTACGGGGACTCGGTAGTAACAGCACACAGGGGGTAAGGGGACTCTTAACCCTAGTGTCCCTCTCCCTTTATTTTTATCTCTCTGAATACCCTGACAGAGTCCCTGCCATCAGCCCAACAATTATAACAGCATAGGACTACAACGCCCGTGATGCTTTGCGAGCCAGCAATATGTCCCTCTGTTACGTAATATACGTCATGACGCCAGACGCTGTTTGTTGTGGTCGCATTGCATGCCGGGAGAGAACATGGCGGCTCACTGGAGTAGCGAGAATGTGGTGGTTGAATTCCGGGACTCGCAGGTTAGTAAATCTGACCAGGGCCAATAGAGAGACACAATGCATCATGGGATACTATAATACTGACACACAGTGCATCATGGGATATTATAATACTGACACACAATGCATCATGGGATAATATAATACTGACACACAGTGCATCATGGGATAATATAATACTGACACACAGTGCATCATGGGATAATATAATACTGACACACAGTGCATCATGGGATATTATAATACTGACACACAGTGCATCATGGGATATTATAATACTGACACACAGTGCATCATGGGATAATATAATACTGACACACAGTGCATCATGGGATATTATAATACTGACACACAGTGCATCATGGGATATTATAATACTGACACACAGTGCATCATGGGATATTATAATACTGACACACAGTGCATCATGGGATATTATAATACTGACACACAGTGCATCATGGGATAATATAATACTGACACACAGTGCATCATGGGATAATATAATACTGACACACAGTGCATCATGGGATACTATAATACTGACACACAATGCATCATGGGATACTATAATACTGACACACAGTGCATCATGGGATACTATAATACTGACACACAATGCATCATGGGATATTATAATACTGACACACAGTGCATCATGGGATATTATAATACTGACACACAATGCATCATGGGATAATATAATACTGACACACAATGCATCATGGGATAATATAATACTGACACACAGTGCATCATGGGATAATATAATACTGACACACAGTGCATCATGGGATATTATAATACTGACACACAGTGCATCATGGGATATTATAATACTGACACACAATGCATCATGGGATATTATAATACTGACACACAATGCATCATGGGATAATATAATACTGACACACAATGCATCATGGGATAATATAATACTGACACACAGTGCATCATGGGATAATATAATACTGACACACAGTGCATCATGGGATATTATAATACTGACACACAATGCATCATGGGATAATATAATACTGACACACAATGCATCATGGGATAATATAATACTGACACACAGTGCATCATGGGATAATATAATACTGACACACAGTGCATCATGGGATATTATAATACTGACACACAGTGCATCATGGGATACTATAATACTGACACACAATGCATCATGGGATATTATAATACTGACACACAATGCATCATGGGATAATATAATACTGACACACAATGCATCATGGGATAATATAATACTGACACACAGTGCATCATGGGATAATATAATACTGACACACAGTGCATCATGGGATATTATAATACTGACACACAGTGCATCATGGGATATTATAATACTGACACACAGTGCATCATGGGATACTATAATACTGACACACAGTGCATCATGGGATATTATAATACTGACACACAGTGCATCATGGGATATTATAATACTGACACACAATGCATCATGGGATACTATAATACTGACACACAGTGCATCATGGGATACTATAATACTGACACACAGTGCATCATGGGATAATATAATACTGACACACAGTGCATCATGGGATAATATAATACTGACACACAGTGCATCATGGGATAATATAATACTGACACACAGTGCATCATGGGATATTATAATACTGACACACAGTGCATCATGGGATATTATAATACTGACACACAGTGCATCATGGGATACTATAATACTGACACACAGTGCATCATGGGATATTATAATACTGACACACAGTGCATCATGGGATACTATAATACTGACACACAGTGCATCATGGGATACTATAATACTGACACACAGTGCATCATGGGATATTATAATACTGACACACAGTGCATCATGGGATACTATAATACTGACACACAGTGCATCATGGGATACTATAATACTGACACACAGTGCATCATGGGATACTATAATACTGACACACAGTGCATCATGGGATAATATAATACTGACACACAGTGCATCATGGGATATTATAATACTGACACACAGTGCATCATGGGATATTATAATACTGACACACAGTGCATCATGGGATACTATAATACTGACACACAGTGCATCATGGGATATTATAATACTGACACACAGTGCATCATGGGATATTATAATACTGACACACAGTGCATCATGGGATATTATAATACTGACACACAGTGCATCATGGGATACTATAATACTGACACACAGTGCATCATGGGATACTATAATACTGACACACAGTGCATCATGGGATACTATAATACTGACACACAGTGCATCATGGGATACTATAATACTGACACACAGTGCATCATGGGATAATATAATACTGACACACAGTGCATCATGGGATAATATAATACTGACACACAGTGCATCATGGGATATTATAATACTGACACACAGTGCATCATGGGTGTAACGGACCGTTTCAGCATACAAGGGGAAAAATGCGTGTAGCGGAATGCAGTAAGCCTGTCCTGCAAAATGCCTGTGTGACTGTGTCCGTATAATTTTTCCCTATGTTAAAATTGCTGTTCGTCTGTTTATTATGTGAATTATATGTTATTCGGTAGTTTCCATCCGTACTATATACTTATGGAAACTACCGAACGGAGGGGCCACCCCGGAGAGAAGTGTGCCAGCAATTAAGGCTCACATTCTTCCCCAAACCACAAGTTAACCGGCATTAACATTGTATCTGGGTGGCCGCCATTCGACATGCGTACACGTGGCGGCGGCCATCTTACGCATGAAAATCCCAGCGGTGTTTGGTCGTCGAGTGCCTGGAACTCAAATCGGACACTCAGACAACCAAACACCGCTGAGACCTCCAGAGCTCCGTAACGGCCGAACGGAGAGACATAACGAATCCCCATTCGGTAGTAATAAAGTACCGAATGAGGGAATCACTATCTAGGTGAATGTAAATGTGGATGGCAATTGTAAATGTCTATTTTAACTACCGAACGGAGACCGACCGCAGGGCCCATTCTCATGGAACCCTTTTCGGATACCAACTCGTGTGCGGTCGGTCAAACTTCACTTGCCGGTAACTGCCGAACCCCTGGTCCGATCTGGGTGAATTTTGGATATTATATTCACCCAGATCAGGGCTACCCAGCGGTACCCTGATATTAAAGCTATATGATATTTTAGAGGTACATCCAAGTTTGGGGTAAACTACTGTACCACTTAAGGGGATTATGACACACTCTGAGGGGAGGAGATGTGTGGGAGGTAACAAGAATGTTATTGGTTACTATCATAATTGCTGTAGTTCCCTCCCTTGCATGGGAGCAGGCTTTATAAGAAACCCTGGAATAAACGATTGCTAGTTCTACTCCTGAAACTGTGTGTCGTCCAGTTATTGGGAGTGCTGTGGGGATATTGCTGTACCGTTTTACCGGCTGGAAACTCTGCTGTGGATTTACTAATGACTTGTTCCTGAGCCCTCCTTGGATCTAAAGTGGAGAATAGCTGCGAGAAATCAGCCCTCCGCTACATTGGTTGGCAGCGCTGGGATCCAGACTCACAGAGGAACAAGGATTAATGGAGATTGACCTTTCTACGCTAAAAAGAACCACCTTGAAAGATCTTCTGGAAGCAAAAGGTGTTTCTGCCAGCAGCAAATCCAAAGCAACGCTCATCACCGAAGTAATGGCAGAATACAGAGCAGAGGAGGTCCAGGCCACGGAACAAAGACCTGAAACAGAACAGGAGGAGTTCCAAAGGCAATTACAATACAGACTGGCCTTCTATGGGGAAAACCCACCCACAGAGATCATCTCTAAAACCATGACAGAGGTGCAGGAATTTGTAAAGAGAAACAGGAGACCACAAACACCAGAAAGAGGTACCGCAGGAGCTATAGCACAAGAGGGTAAGCCCAAAATTCCCTACCAAGCGTTTAAAACGTATGTGGAAGCAGAGGAGGATATAGATGCCTTCCTACAGGACTTTGAGAGACTATGTACACTGCATAACATACCAAGGGAAGAGTGGGTACCCATATTAGCGGGACGGCTGTCAGGAAGGGCAGCGGAAGCCTACCGCACTGTACCAGATGTGGAAATTAGGAACTATAACCGGGTGAAAGAGATTATCTTGGCCCGGTATGCAATAACAGCAGAGGCATACCGGAGACGTTTCAGGGAACTGAAAAAGGTGGACAAAGATTCACATGCGGAGTGGGCTTGCCGACTAGAAAGGGCAGCCCTTGGGTGGATGCAGTCGAGTAAAGCGAGGTCCATGGAGGACTTATTACAAATGCTGCTGTTGGAGCAGTTTTATGAGGGGATATCCTCAGAACTGCAGGAATGGGTGAGGGACCGTAACCCCACCACCCTCACCGAGGCTGCCAAAAAGGCAGATGACTTTATGGATGCTCGCAGACAAACCAAGACAGTGGGTAACAAACCGGCCATGCGGCCACTGGGGGTAAATTCATTTTCTCCTAACCCTCAACCCCCACCAAGATCCCTTCCTCCACCAGCACCAGCCGCAGCGCAGCCGAGATACCGCACACCTGCTTCTGTGCAATGCCACCGATGCCAGAGGTGGGGACATTACCAACGAGATTGTCCGCAGTCCAGGGAACGCAACACCTGGATCCGACCAGGGCCCCCACCACCACCACCGAGAGCAGCAGCACATCATTACCAGGACGAGGTACCACTTCCCTACAGCTCTGCCGTTCCAGTCACGACTGTGGAACAGTGGGAAGTGCTGCATGAGGCTAACCCCTTGCAGGCACAGGCGGATAACCGCCAGCACCATAGGCAAACCGTATATCTGGAAGGGAAGCCTATGCAGGGGCTCAGAGACTCAGGAGCCACCATCACCCTGGTGCAAAGCCATTTGGTTCCAGATAAGGCTAAACTGAATAAGACTGTGGCTGTCAGGGTTGCAGGGGGAGCCGTGTATCGGCTAGACACAGCCAGGGTACATTTGCATTGGGGTGCGGGGTACGGGAATGTGGAAGTGGGACTAATGCCGCAATTACCTGCTGAGGTGGTCCTGGGGAATGACCTGGGCAAACTCACCTCCGCATTTGAACCACAACCTACTGAAGAAGCACACCCAGTAGTCACCAGGCAACAGGCCCGCACCCAACAAAACAACGCACTGCCGGAGGTCCAGGTAAGAGATTCCTCCCCTTCCCTAGACTGTATCCCTTGGGCCCCTCCTGACGAGTTTGTAGCCGAGGTAGTCACTGACCCCACCTTACAGGTATACCGAGACAAGGTCACCTCTATCCAACCGGGGGCGGAGGGGGAAAGATTTGTATGGGACCGACAGTTATTATACCGGGAATCAAGTAAACAAATAGACGGGTCAGACCCCATTACCACAAGACAGCTGGTGGTACCTCAGAGGTACCGAACCGAATTACTCCGGATAGCGCACGATATTCCGCTATCCGGACATTTGGGGGTCAGCCGTACCAGATATCGATTGACCCAGAGTTTCTTTTGGCCAGGGATTAGCCAGGAGGTACGCAGGTACTGTAATACCTGCGACACGTGCCAGAGGGTGGGAAAGAGGGGGGATAAGCATAAGGCGAAGCTGCACCCCCTACCCATAATTGAGGAACCCTTTCATAGGGTTGCCGTAGATATTGTAGGTCCCTTCCGAAAACCCAGCCCCTCGGGCAAACGATACATCCTGACTGTAGTAGACTATGCCACGCGCTACCCCGAGGCGGTAGCTTTAACTAATATACATGCAGAGACGGTGGCTGAGGCGCTGATGCAGGTTTTCTCCCGGATGGGGCTACCCAGGGAGATCATCTCGGATCAGGGCACTCAGTTCACGGCAGAGGTTACCCAACAACTCTGGAAGTTCTGTAAAATTAAGCCTATAATTAGTGCTCCGTACCACCCCCAGACTAATGGGCTCTGCGAACGGTTCAATGGCACCTTAAAACAGATGCTACGAACCTTCGCAGAGACTCACCGAGACTGGGAAAAATTCCTGCCGCACTTACTGTTTGCTTACAGGGAAGTGCCGCAGGAATCTACAGGATTTTCCCCTTTTGAGCTGCTATTCGGGAGGAGAGTAAGGGGACCCCTAGACTTGATTAGAGAGCACTGGGAGGGAGACCGTAGCGTGGACGGTACCCCTATTGTACCATATGTGTTGGCCCTCCGAGATCGCCTGGAAGCACTCACCAAGACGGTAAAGGAAAACCTACAGGCAGCTCAGACGCGGCAGCGCACCTGGTACGATAGAGGCGCCAGGGACCGCAACTTTCAGGTCGGACAGAAAGTTTTAATTTTAAAACCTGTTCGACACGATAAGCTACAGGCCGCCTGGCAAGGTCCTTATAGAGTGGTAGAACAACGATGTGACACCACGTATATAATTGGCCACTGCGCAGGGAATGGGGGGCGACGCATGATCCATGTGAACATGCTGAAACCTTACCAGGAACGTTCAGAGGAGGTGACAGCGATCTGCGCCCCCACCTCTGAAGAGAGCGACAGCCTACCCCTCCCCGATCTGTTAGAAGACGGACAGCTGGCTGGGGATTTAGGAGCAGTTGTATTGGGGGATCGGTTGAGCCCACAGGAGCGTATCGAGGTACAACAGCTGCTGCAGGAAAAGCAGGAAACCTTTTCTAATGTACCTGGATACACCCCTCTGGCTACCCACCGAGTAGACACCCCAGGTCAACTCCCCATGCGCCAGACCCCGTACCGCATCCCTGAAGCGGTCCGGGAGAATATGCGCAAAGAAATTGAGGAGATGATACAGTTAGGAGTGATTGAGCCCTCAGATAGTCCCTGGGCATCTCCAGTGGTCCTCGTACCAAAGCGGGACGGCACGACCCGCTTTTGCGTGGACTACAGGAGACTGAATGAGAAGACCGTATCCGACGCATACCCGATGCCTAGGATCGATGAGTTACTAGACCGGATGGCCAGGGGGCAATACCTTACCACGATTGATCTGTGCAAAGGGTATTGGCAGATTCCCCTGGCCCCGGACGCCATCCCCAAGTCCGCCTTTGTCACCCCATTCGGCCTGTACCAATTTAAGGTCATGCCGTTTGGGATGAAAAACGCGCCAGCTACCTTCCAGCGGATGGTGGACCGTCTCCTAGATGGGTTCCAAGACTATACCTGCGCATATCTCGATGATATTGCCATATTTAGCGATACCTGGCAGGAACACTTGGCCCATATAGGAGCGGTCCTAGACAGGATCAGGGAGGCTGGTTTGACCCTAAAGCCAGCTAAATGTAGTATCGGGATGGCCGAGGTACAGTACCTGGGCCACCGAGTGGGCTGTGGTAAGCAGAAGCCGGAACCCGCCAAAGTAGAGGCGGTATCCCAGTGGCCTACCCCGACGACCAAAACCCAGGTGTTAGCCTTCTTAGGGACAGCAGGGTATTATCGGAAGTTTGTCCCCAATTATAGTGCCCTGGCCAAACCCCTCACTGACCTGACCCGTAAAAACCTTCCCCGCCAAGTAACCTGGACCCCGGAGTGTGAGCAGGCATTCCAAAACTTGAAAGATGCACTTGTTAATGCCCCTGTCTTGGCCGCTCCCAATCCAACTAAACGTTTTCTTGTCCACACAGACGCTTCTATGTTTGGATTGGGGGCAGTATTAAGCCAAGTCGGGGCCGATGGCGGAGAACATCCCGTGGCTTACATCAGTCGCAAACTTTTACCCCGGGAAGTAAGCTACGCCGCCATCGAGAAGGAATGCCTGGCTGTGGTGTGGGCCTTGAAGAAATTGCAACCCTATTTGTATGGACAGGCTTTTTCGCTGCTCACGGATCACAACCCGTTAGTCTGGCTGAACCGGGTGGCTGGGGACAATGCCAGGCTGCTGCGCTGGAGTTTGGCGCTACAGCCTTTTGACTTTAACATTCAATACCGCCCGGGTAAGCAAAATGGAAACGCCGACGGGTTGTCGCGACAAACTGATCTGGAGAAATGATCCGTGAGCACCCCGGTCATCCCCAAGCCGATCCGTGTGGGATCAGACTGTGTATGCCGGCTTGTGGGCAAGGGGGAGCAGTGTAGCGGAATGCAGTAAGCCTGTCCTGCAAAATGCCTGTGTGACTGTGTCCGTATAATTTTTCCCTATGTTAAAATTGCTGTTCGTCTGTTTATTATGTGAATTATATGTTATTCGGTAGTTTCCATCCGTACTATATACTTATGGAAACTACCGAACGGAGGGGCCACCCCGGAGAGAAGTGTGCCAGCAATTAAGGCTCACATTCTTCCCCAAACCACAAGTTAACCGGCATTAACATTGTATCTGGGTGGCCGCCATTCGACATGCGTACACGTGGCGGCGGCCATCTTACGCATGAAAATCCCAGCGGTGTTTGGTCGTCGAGTGCCTGGAACTCAAATCGGACACTCAGACAACCAAACACCGCTGAGACCTCCAGAGCTCCGTAACGGCCGAACGGAGAGACATAACGAATCCCCATTCGGTAGTAATAAAGTACCGAATGAGGGAATCACTATCTAGGTGAATGTAAATGTGGATGGCAATTGTAAATGTCTATTTTAACTACCGAACGGAGACCGACCGCAGGGCCCATTCTCATGGAACCCTTTTCGGATACCAACTCGTGTGCGGTCGGTCAAACTTCACTTGCCGGTAACTGCCGAACCCCTGGTCCGATCTGGGTGAATTTTGGATATTATATTCACCCAGATCAGGGCTACCCAGCGGTACCCTGATATTAAAGCTATATGATATTTTAGAGGTACATCCAAGTTTGGGGTAAACTACTGTACCACTTAAGGGGATTATGACACACTCTGAGGGGAGGAGATGTGTGGGAGGTAACAAGAATGTTATTGGTTACTATCATAATTGCTGTAGTTCCCTCCCTTGCATGGGAGCAGGCTTTATAAGAAACCCTGGAATAAACGATTGCTAGTTCTACTCCTGAAACTGTGTGTCGTCCAGTTATTGGGAGTGCTGTGGGGATATTGCTGTACCGTTTTACCGGCTGGAAACTCTGCTGTGGATTTACTAATGACTTGTTCCTGAGCCCTCCTTGGATCTAAAGTGGAGAATAGCTGCGAGAAATCAGCCCTCCGCTACAATGCGTTTAGGCGATAATCCCCTTTTCCATAGACAGGCACAGCTACTGCAGAACATCAGAACTCACGAGCTGGATACGAAATAACACTCCGAACTGGAACAGCTGAACAAGAAAAGCATACAATCGGCTTACACTCTTGGCAGTCAGCTTACAATCCAATCCCCCCCAAGAACGAGACGACACTTCATTTTGAGGGTTAAGCAGGAACTCAAGACTGGGACACCCAGTCTGGCTTTTATTACCAACAAGTACATACAGGACACTCCCAGGGGGAGGATGAAATTAACCAATCACATGGATGTACCTCCCACACATTTCCTCCCCTTAGATTAACACTTAACACAATTATACTGTACACCTTTTTCCCCAATTCCTGGATGTACCCCAAATACATAGGCTACACCTCCAAAACAGGTATCCCCTGATAGCCCTTATTCAGGGGGACAACATATGCAAGAATCAGCCCATTCGGATAAATGGTTCAGGAGTTATGGAACTTTAAAGTATTGACCGACCGCATAGGTAAAGTATCCGAAATCAGTTCCATGCATTTTGGCCCTGCGGTCGGTCACAAACAAGGGAATGAAAACAGGCGAATTGCCTGTGTTATAGAGCCTGGAGAGGGTTTGAATGGATTCCCTTGTTTGTGGGGTTCTTTCTACCGAACGGCTGGTCATTCGGTAGTTTCCATACGAATTTATGGAAGTATGGAGGTCTCAGCGGTGTTTGCCTAGTCAAGTGTCCGATTTTAGTTCCAGACACTCGACGGCAAAACACCGCTGTTCGGTAGTTTAAGATGGCCGCCGCCACGTGGTTGTTTCCTGAATGGCGGCCACCCAGAGGACACAGAACACATTACATGATTGCCAATTACCCGTTTGCAACATTGTTGCAAACGGTAATTGGAGGCACACTTAGTCCTGGGTGGTCTGGTTGTTCGGTAGTTTCCTCCATACAATGAATGGAGTGATTCTACCGAACAATCAGAGGAATGCTGTACATATATATAACCCAGGTAACTGCATACAAAAATACATACATGACATGAAAGTATTAAAGGCAGGATTACTGTACTACGCTCCACAGTCTTAAAGGGACAGTAGTCCCAAAATGTCCATTGCTGATTTTAAAGGGCCAGTAGCAGCAATACAAATTAGTACATGCCCAAATATAGTCTTTAAAGTGCAATATGTCCAGGGGCCATAGTCAGCGGGCAGGAGGCTAGCAGCCAGGCCTCTCCAGTTCACAGTGGCGAAGCTGGTTTCGCCACATTTCTCCCCTTTGTCAATTAGACTAACAGGGTACCTGACTTTCTGCCGGTCAGTGCCCTGGTTAGTCCAGCAACCCACCCACGAAACAGAAATAACAGAGCAGCCCACCCACACTAACCGGTTACTACATCTGGGTGAGGAAGGATTTTGTCCAAGTTCTGGTGTTTCACCACTGCTGGGTGGGAGACGGGTAGGCTGCCTTGGTGGGTTGCTGAGGGGGCAGAGACCAGCGGTACTCTGTCCTGTTGCCAGCCCTACCACGGGAGTAGTCTGGTGGGCGCCTGGTTGCTGGATACTGGCTGTCTCCCCTTTAGGTGCACAGCTCGACTGCCGGAGGGGGAGACCGACTGTCTCCCCTTTGGATCCATCACACTGAGGCTGGGGAACAGGACCGACCGTCCCTATCCCTTGTGCTGTAAGTGCAGAGACTACGGTCCCATCTGCACAGTTGTGGGGCTTAACATCTCCCCTTGGTGGATTAGGTTGCCGTGGGAGAGAGGGTGTAACAAGTTCCTCTCTCTGGATGGCAAACTGCCGCTGGGGAGAAAGGATGGCACCTTCTGCTCCCTGAGGTACACACTGCCGCTGGGGAGGAAGGACGCTGCTCTCCTCTCCCTTCACCTCACACTGCCTTCCTGGCACATCACTTTGTTGCTGGGGGGCAGGAACAACAACCTCTGCCCCCTGTAACTCAGCCTGCCGCTGGGGAGGATGGACGACACCATCAGCTCCCGGAGACACACACTGCCGCTGGGGAGGGAGGACGCTGCTCTCCTCTCCCTTTACTTCACACTGCCTTCCTGGCATATCACTCTTCTGCTGGGGGGCAGGAACAACCACCTCTGCCCCCTGTAACTCAGCCTGTTGCTGGGGAGGAAGGACGACACCTTCATCTCCCTGGGACACACACTGCCGCTGGGGAGGAAGGACGGCACCTTCAGCTCCCTGAGGTACAATCTGCCGCTGGGGAGGAAGGACGACACCTTCACCTCCCTGGGGTACACACTGCCGCTGGGGAGGAAGGACGACACCTTCATCTCCCTGGGGTTGCTCACAGGACCAGTCTATGAGGACCCCTACTTCGGGTTCTTCCTGCCGCCTCAGGGGGGGGCGGCTAACCTCCTCGGATGCAGCCTCTACTCTGCTGCTGTACCACTCTTCCTGCTCATCATACTCTTCGTCCATCTTTGAGTTTTGCTCAGCCATGACCTGGTTCCAGATCCCCTGGAATGTGTCCATGGATATATAACCCCCATACTGGGCCACTTGCTGCCTCACCTTGGCCATAAAATCATCTTCAGCGTCAGAGCCTTCCATACTTGTCTGCTCCAAGTCGCTGGATACCTCTGCTACCTCGGGTACTGCTGGTTGCTGTTGGGCGGGAGGACCGGTTGTCTCTTCCCAGGCCTCATTGATGAGTCGCAGGTAATCCCCCTCCAGGTTCCATTCCTGGTTAACCAAATATCGTAGGTCTGCCTCGAGGTCAATAGCGCCAAAGAGACCCAGCATGTTCTCTCGGATGCCGTACAGGTCCCAAAAACGATAGTCGGTATCTTCCCCAAAGTCCTCGTCACCACTATTATTCCAAAATCGACCGGGGCCAGTGTAATCTCCGCCTTCTGGGAACTCATACTCTGCCATCCTGGGGACACACTGAGCCGCGTACCACTGTAGCGCCTGGTATGCGTCGTCGAGCACCAGTTCTGCGTATACTAGAATCTCGAGTCTAGTCACCCACTTTTCTGTGGTCTGTTTTCTCAGGAGGGGCATCCGCTCTGCCATTCTAGCCAGAATTCGCTGCCTTCTGCTGCGGCGCTGATCCCCTCGTGAATACTGTACTTCCTCTAGGGCTTCGTCCCACAATTTGGCTCTGACAGTCTCTCTGTACATCAACATGTTCTCCTCTGAGACTGCTCCAGACTCCAGGACGTAATCGTCCAATCTAACTTGAAACTTCTCCTCCATTTTCTGAGTTCCTTCGTAGATAGGGTCGCTGTACGGATACTAGCGTTGCCCTCAATTTGTAATCCAAAAAATGGTGTTGTCTGTAGCTGTCCCTCTGGTTGTAGGAACGATCCCGCCGCTTGCCACCAATTGTAACGGACCGTTTCAGCATACAAGGGGAAAAATGCGTTTAGGCGATAATCCCCTTTTCCATAGACAGGCACAGCTACTGCAGAACATCAGAACTCACGAGCTGGATACGAAATAACACTCCGAACTGGAACAGCTGAACAAGAAAAGCATACAATCGGCTTACACTCTTGGCAGTCAGCTTACAATCCAATCCCCCCCAAGAACGAGACGACACTTCATTTTGAGGGTTAAGCAGGAACTCAAGACTGGGACACCCAGTCTGGCTTTTATTACCAACAAGTACATACAGGACACTCCCAGGGGGAGGATGAAATTAACCAATCACATGGATGTACCTCCCACACATTTCCTCCCCTTAGATTAACACTTAACACAATTATACTGTACACCTTTTTCCCCAATTCCTGGATGTACCCCAAATACATAGGCTACACCTCCAAAACAGGTATCCCCTGATAGCCCTTATTCAGGGGGACAACATATGCAAGAATCAGCCCATTCGGATAAATGGTTCAGGAGTTATGGAACTTTAAAGTATTGACCGACCGCATGGGTAAAGTATCCGAAATCAGTTCCATGCATTTTGGCCCTGCGGTCGGTCACAAACAAGGGAATGAAAACAGGCGAATTGCCTGTGTTATAGAGCCTGGAGAGGGTTTGAATGGATTCCCTTGTTTGTGGGGTTCTTTCTACCGAACGGCTGGTCATTCGGTAGTTTCCATACGAATTTCTGGAAGTATGGAGGTCTCAGCGGTGTTTGCCTAGTCAAGTGTCCGATTTTAGTTCCAGACACTCGACGGCAAAACACCGCTGTTCGGTAGTTTAAGATGGCCGCCGCCACGTGGTTGTTTCCTGAATGGCGGCCACCCAGAGGACACAGAACACATTACATGATTGCCAATTACCCGTTTGCAACATTGTTGCAAACGGTAATTGGAGGCACACTTAGTCCTGGGTGGTCTGGTTGTTCGGTAGTTTCCTCCATACAATGAATGGAGTGATTCTACCGAACAATCAGAGGAATGCTGTACATATATATAACCCAGGTAACTGCATACAAAAATACATACATGACATGAAAGTATTAAAGGCAGGATTACTGTACTACGCTCCACAGTCTTAAAGGGACAGTAGTCCCAAAATGTCCATTGCTGATTTTAAAGGGCCAGTAGCAGCAATACAAATTAGTACATGCCCAAATATAGTCTTTAAAGTGCAATATGTCCAGGGGCCATAGTCAGCGGGCAGGAGGCTAGCAGCCAGGCCTCTCCAGTTCACAGTGGCGAAGCTGGTTTCGCCACAATGGGATACTATAATACTGACACACAGTGCATCATGGGATACTATAATACTGACACACAATGCATCATGGGATACTATAATACTGACACACCGTGCATCATGGGATACTATAATACTGACACACAGTGCATCATGGGATACTATAATACTGACACACAGTGCATCATGGGATATTATAATACTGACACACAATGCATCATGGGATATTATAATACTGACACACAGTGCATCATGGGATAATATAATACTGACACACAGTGCATCATGGGATAATATAATACTGACACACAGTGCATCATGGGATACTATAATACTGACACACAATGCATCATGGGATACTATAATACTGACACACAGTGCATCATGGGATATTATAATACTGACACACAGTGCATCATGGGATATTATAATACTGACACACAGTGCATCATGGGATACTATAATACTGACACACAGTGCATCATGGGATATTATACTGACACACAGTGCATCATGGGATATTATAATACTGACACACAGTGCATCATGGGATACTATAATACTGACACACAGTGCATCATGGGATAATATAATACTGACACACAGTGCATCATGGGATACTATAATACTGACACACAGTGCATCATGGGATACTATAATACTGACACACAGTGCATCATGGGATAATATAATACTGACACACAGTGCATCATGGGATATTATAATACTGACACACAGTGCATCATGGGATACTATAATACTGACACACAGTGCATCATGGGATACTATAATACTGACACACAGTGCATCATGGGATACTATAATACTGACACACAGTGCATCATGGGATACTATAATACTGACACACAGTGCATCATGGGATAATATAATACTGACACACAGTGCATCATGGGATATTATAATACTGACACACAGTGCATCATGGGATACTATAATACTGACACACAGTGCATCATGGGATAATATAATACTGACACACAGTGCATCATGGGATACTATAATACTGACACACAGTGCATCATGGGATACTATAATACTGACACACAGTGCATCATGGGATAATATAATACTGACACACAGTGCATCATGGGATATTATAATACTGACACACAGTGCATCATGGGATACTATAATACTGACACACAGTGCATCATGGGATATTATAATACTGACACACAATGCATCATGGGGTATTATAATACTGACACACAGTGCATCATGGGATAATATAATACTGACACACAGTGCATCATGGGATAATATAATACTGACACACAGTGCATCATGGGATAATATAATACTGACACACAGTGCATCATGGGATATTATAATACTGACACACAGTGCATCATGGGATATTATAATACTGACACACAGTGCATCATGGGATACTATAATACTGACACACAGTGCATCATGGGATAATATAATACTGACACACAATGCATCATGGGATATTATAATACTGACACACAGTGCATCATGGGATATTATAATACTGACACACAGTGCATCATGGGATAATATAATACTGACACACAGTGCATCATGGGATATTATAATACTGACACACAATGCATCATGGGATATTATAATACTGACACACAGTGCATCATGGGATATTATAATACTGACACACAGTGCATCATGGGATACTATAATACTGACACACAGTGCATCATGGGATACTATAATACTGACACACAGTGCATCATGGGATATTATAATACTGACACACAGTGCATCATGGGATACTATAATACTGACACACAGTGCATCATGGGATATTATAATACTGACACACAATGCATCATGGGATATTATAATACTGACACACAGTGCATCATGGGATAATATAATACTGACACACAGTGCATCATGGGATAATATAATACTGACACACAGTGCATCATGGGATAATATAATACTGACACACAGTGCATCATGGGATATTATAATACTGACACACAGTGCATCATGGGATATTATAATACTGACACACAGTGCATCATGGGATACTATAATACTGACACACAGTGCATCATGGGATAATATAATACTGACACACAATGCATCATGGGATATTATAATACTGACACACAGTGCATCATGGGATATTATAATACTGACACACAGTGCATCATGGGATAATATAATACTGACACACAGTGCATCATGGGATAATATAATACTGACACACAGTGCATCATGGGATAATATAATACTGACACACAGTGCATCATGGGATACTATAATACTGACACACAGTGCATCATGGGATAATATAATACTGACACACAATGCATCATGGGATATTATAATACTGACACACAGTGCATCATGGGATAATATAATACTGACACACAGTGCATCATGGGATAATATAATACTGACACACATGCATCATGGGATATTATAATACTGACACACAGTGCATCATGGGATAATATAATACTGACACACAGTGCATCATGGGATACTATAATACTGACACACAGTGCATCATGGGATAATATAATACTGACACACAGTGCATCATGGGATAATATAATACTGACACACAGTGCATCATGGGATATTATAATACTGACACAATGCATCATGGGATATTATAATACTGACACACAGTGCATCATGGGATAATATAATACTGACACACAGTGCATCATGGGATACTATAATACTGACACACAGTGCATCATGGGATATTATAATACTGACACACAGTGCATCATGGGATAATATAATACTGACACACAGTGCATCATGGGATAATATAATACTGACACACAGTGCATCATGGGATATTATAATACTGACACACAGTGCATCATGGGATATTATAATACTGACACACAATGCATCATGGGATATTATAATACTGACACACAGTGCATCATGGGATATTATAATACTGACACACAGTGCATCATGGGATACTATAATACTGACACACAGTGCATCATGGGATACTATAATACTGACACACAGTGCATCATGGGATATTATAATACTGACACACAGTGCATCATGGGATATTATAATACTGACACACAATGCATCATGGGATACTATAATACTGACACACCGTGCATCATGGGATACTATAATACTGACACACAGTGCATCATGGGATACTATAATACTGACACACAGTGCATCATGGGATATTATAATACTGACACACAATGCATCATGGGATATTATAATACTGACACACAGTGCATCATGGGATAATATAATACTGACACACAGTGCATCATGGGATAATATAATACTGACACACAGTGCATCATGGGATATTATAATACTGACACACAGTGCATCATGGGATATTATAATACTGACACACAGTGCATCATGGGATATTATAATACTGACACACAGTGCATCATGGGATATTATAATACTGACACACAGTGCATCATGGGATATTATAATACTGACACACAGTGCATCATGGGATATTATAATACTGACACACAGTGCATCATGGGATATTATAATACTGACACACAGTGCATCATGGGATATTATAATACTGACACACAGTGCATCATGGGATAATATAATACTGACACACAGTGCATCATGGGATATTATAATACTGACACACAATGCATCATGGGATATTATAATACTGACACACAGTGCATCATGGGATAATATAATACTGACACACAGTGCATCATGGGATAATATAATACTGACACACAGTGCATCATGGGATATTATAATACTGACACACAGTGCATCATGGGATATTATAATACTGACACACAGTGCATCATGGGATAATATAATACTGACACACAGTGCATCATGGGATAATATAATACTGACACACAGTGCATCATGGGATATTATAATACTGACACACAGTGCATCATGGGATATTATAATACTGACACACAGTGCATCATGGGATAATATAATACTGACACACAGTGCATCATGGGATAATATAATACTGACACACAGTGCATCATGGGATATTATAATACTGACACACAGTGCATCATGGGATATTATAATACTGACACACAGTGCATCATGGGATATTATAATACTGACACACAGTGCATCATGGGATATTATAATACTGACACACAGTGCATCATGGGATATTATAATACTGACACACAGTGCATCATGGGATATTATAATACTGACACACAGTGCATCATGGGATATTATAATACTGACACACAGTGCATCATGGGATATTATAATACTGACACACAGTGCATCATGGGATAATATAATACTGACACACAGTGCATCATGGGATAATATAATACTGACACACAGTGCATCATGGGATAATATAATACTGACACACAGTGCATCATGGGATACTATAATACTGACACACAGTGCATCATGGGATAATATAATACTGACACACAGTGCATCATGGGATATATAATACTGACACACAGTGCATCATGGGATATTATAATACTGACACAATGCATCATGGGATATTATAATACTGACACACAGTGCATCATGGGATACTATAATACTGACACACAGTGCATCATGGGATACTATAATACTGACACACAGTGCATCATGGGATATTATAATACTGACACACAATGCATCATGGGATATTATAATACTGACACACAGTGCATCATGGGATAATATAATACTGACACACAGTGCATCATGGGATACTATAATACTGACACACAGTGCATCATGGGATATTATAATACTGACACACAGTGCATCATGGGATATTATAATACTGACACACAGTGCATCATGGGATAATATAATACTGACACACAGTGCATCATGGGATATTATAATACTGACACACAGTGCATCATGGGATATTATAATACTGACACACAGTGCATCATGGGATATTATAATACTGACACACAGTGCATCATGGGATATTATAATACTGACACACAGTGCATCATGGGATATTATAATACTGACACACAGTGCATCATGGGATATTATAATACTGACACACAGTGCATCATGGGATATTATAATACTGACACACAGTGCATCATGGGATACTATAATACTGACACACAGTGCATCATGGGATATTATAATACTGACACACAGTGCATCATGGGATATTATAATACTGACACACAGTGCATCATGGGATATTATAATACTGACACACAGTGCATCATGGGATACTATAATACTGACACACAGTGCATCATGGGATACTATAATACTGACACACAGTGCATCATGGGATATTATAATACTGACACACAGTGCATCATGGGATATTATAATACTGACACAGTGCATCATGGGATATTATAATACTGACACACAGTGCATCATGGGATATTATAATACTGACACACAGTGCATCATGGGATAATATAATACTGACACACAGTGCATCATGGGATACTATAATACTGACACACAGTGCATCATGGGATAATATAATACTGACACACAATGCATCATGGGATAATATAATACTGACACACAATGCATCATGGGATAATATAATACTGACACACAGTGCATCATGGGATACTATAATACTGACACACAGTGCATCATGGGATACTATAATACTGACACACAGTGCATCATGGGATATTATAATACTGACACACAGTGCATCATGGGATAATATAATACTGACACACAGTGCATCATGGGATATTATAATACTGACACACAGTGCATCATGGGATATTATAATACTGACACACAATGCATCATGGGATATTATAATACTGACACAATGCATCATGGGATAATATAATACTGACACACAGTGCATCATGGGATAATATAATACTGACACACAGTGCATCATGGGATACTATAATACTGACACACAATGCATCATGGGATAATATAATACTGACATACAGTGCATCATGGGATAATATAATACTGACACACAGTGCATCATGGGATAATATAATACTGACACACAGTGCATCATGGGATAATATAATACTGACACACAGTGCATCATGGGATACTATAATACTGACACACAATGCATCATGGGATAGTATAATACTGACACACAGTGCATCATGGGATAATATAATACTGACACACAGTGCATCATGGGATACTATAATACTGACACACAGTGCATCATGGGATAATATAATACTGACACACAGTGCATCATGGGATACTATAATACTGAAACACAATGCATCATGGGATAATATAATACTGACATACAGTGCATCATGGGATACTATATGTTGTAGTAGGAGTTACAACTCCCATGGCACTTTACATACCTTTAGAATGACAAAGCATGATGGAAGTTGTAATTTTAAAACATCTGGGGTTCCTTTTTAGCATCACGATTTCGAGTGTAGGTTGCTTGTGTTTTTTCACCCAGAAGTGCATAACTTTACATTTCTCTACATGAAATTTTATATTCCATTTACATAGGGGCATTATTACAAAGGGCATTACAGGGGTAATATAATACTGATATGGGGTAATTACAGTGTTTAGGGTATTACAGGGGTAGTATAATACCGATATAGGGTAGTTATAGTGATATATGGTATTACAGGTGTAATATAATACTGCTATAGGGTCATTATAGTGATATAGGGTGTTACAGGGGTAATATAATACTAACAATGGGTATCACAGGGGTAAGTATAATGCTGATATATGGTAATTATAGGGTATTACGGGGGTAATTTAATACTAACAATGGGTATCACAGGGGTAATATAATACTGATACATGGTAATTATAGGGTATTACGGGGGTAATTTAATACTAACAATGGGTATCACAGGGGTAAGTATAATACTGATACATGGTAATTATAGGGTATTACGGGGGTAATCTACTTACAATGGGTATCACAGGGGTAATGTAATACTGATACATGGTCATTATAGGGTATTACGGGGGTAATATACTTACAATGGGTATCACAGGGGTAAGTATAATACTGATACATGGTAATTATAGGGTATTACGGGGGTAATTTAATACTAACAATGGGTATCAAAGGGGTAAGTATAATACTGATACATGGTAATTATAGGGTATTACGGGGGTAATCTACTTACAATGGGTATCACAGGGGTAATGTAATACTGATACATGGTCATTATAGGGTATTACGGGGGTAATATACTTACAATGGGTATCACAGGGGTAAGTATAATGCTGATATATGGTAATTATAGGGTATTACGGGGGTAATATAATACTTACAATGGGTATCACAGGGGTAATGTAATACTGATACATGGTAATTATAGGGTATTACGGGGGTAATATACTTACAATGGGTATCACAGGGGTAGTATAATACTGATACATGGTAATTATAGGGTATTACGGGGGTAATATAATACTTACAATGGGTATCACAGGGGTAATATAATACTGATACATGGTAATTATAGGGTAACTAACTGTAACAATGCAATGATTTGTGGACCCAGGACATACTTGAAAACGAGAGAAATCTCAATGTATCTTTCCTGGTAAAATATTTTATAAATAAATAAATAAATAAATAATTATAGGGTATTACGGGGGTAATCTACTTACAATGGGTATCACTGGGGTAATGTAATCCTGATACATGGTAATTATAGGGTATTACAGGGGTAATATACTTACAATGGGTATCACAGGGGTAGTATAATACTGATACATGATAATTATAGAGTATTATGGGGGTAATATAATACTTACAATGGGTATCACAGGGGTAATATATTACTGATACATGGTAATCATAGGGTATTACGGGGGTAATAAAATACTAACAATGGGTATCACAGGGGTAATATAATACTGATACATGGTAATTATAGGGTATTACGGGGGTAATATAACACTTACAATGGGTATCACAGGGGTAATAAAATACTGATACATGGTAATTATAGGGTATTAGGGGGGTAATATAATACAATGGGTATCACAGGGGTAGTATAATACTGATACATGGTAATTATAGGGTATTACGGGGGTAATATAATACTTACAATGGGTATCACAGGGATAATAAAATACTGATACATGGTAATTATAGGGTATTATGGGGGTAATATAATACTTACAATGGGTATCACAGGGATAATAAAATACTGATATATGGTAATTATAGAGTATTATGGGGGTAATATAATACTTACAATGGGTATCACAGGGGTAATATATTACTGATACATGGTAATTATAGAGTATTATGGGGGTAATATAATACTTACAATGGGTATCACAGGGGTAATATAATACTGATACATGGTAATTATAGGGTATTACGGGGGTAATATACTTACAATGGGTATCACAGGGGTAATAAAATACTGATACATGGTAATTATAGAGTATTATGGGGGTAATATAATACTTACAATGGGTATCACAGGGGTAATATATTACTGATACATGGTAATTATAGAGTATTATGGGGGTAATATAATACTTACAATGGGTATCACAGGGGTAATATAATACTGATACATGGTAATTATAGGGTATTACGGGGGTAATATAACACTTACAATGGGTATCACAGGGGTAATAAAATACTGATACATGGTAATTATAGGGTATTATGGGGGTAATATAATACTTACAATGGGTATCACAGGGGTAATATATTACTGATACATGGTAATTATAGGGTATTATGGGGGTAATATAATACTTACAATGGGTATTACAGGGGTAATATAATACTGATACATGGTAATTATAGAGTATTATGGGGGTAATATAATACTTACAATGGGTATCACAGGGGTAATATATTACTGATACATGGTAATTATAGGGTATTACGGGGGTAATATACTTACAATGGGTATCACAGGGGTAGTATAATACTGATACATGGTAATTATAGGGTATTACGGGAGTAATATAACACTTACAATGGGTATCACAGGGGTAATAAAATACTGATACATGGTAATTATAGGGTATTACGGGGGTAATATAATACTGATACATGGTAATTATAGGGTATTACGGGGGTAATATAATACTGATACATGGTAATTATAGGGTATTACGGGGGTAATATACTTACAATGGGTATCACAGGGGTAATATATTACTGATATATGGTAATCATAGGGTATTACGGGGGTAATATAATACTGATACATGGTAATTATAGGGTATTACGGGGGTAATATAACACTTACAATGGGTATCACAGGGGTAATAAAATACTGATACATGGTAATTATAGGGTATTACGGGGGTAATATAATACTGATACATGGTAATTATAGGGTATTACGGGGGTAATATACTTACAATGGGTATCACAGGGGTAATATATTACTGATATATGGTAATCATAGGGTATTACGGGGGTAATATAATACTGATACATGGTAATTATAGGGTATTACGGGGGTAATATAATACTTACTTACAATGGGTATCAGTTGATACATAGACAGCTATTATAATAGATCCAGGAATTCTATTTGCAATGCATTTCTGTAATCTGTAATTTTGGTAGTTATATTCAGTATTTGTCACTATTCACTGTGTAACCCAGGTGCTCCCCATGTAGATCTGTTCCCCCTACCTGTAGCCAGAATCCCCACTTTCCATCAGGAGTTACATGGGTTTTTAGAGAGGAGGGGGGAGGGCGTTTCCAGAAAATGAAATGCCCGTCACATATATGGCTGTTTGTGTTCTAGGCGACAGCGATGTCCGTGGATTGCCAGGGACAGCTTGCCGTGCTGTCAGGGTGAGTGTCTTGTTATTGGTTTCTTTTTATTTGGGCAGTGGATTTCTGTATGAAGAACAATCCCCACGAGAACCCATAGTATGGTGCCCTTCAATCTGAACATGCTCTGTTTTAGAAGGGCTCTGTGTTACCAGCTTGCTTGGGGCAATGTACTGTAATGCTACGTTATTAAAAGTGGTTTATTCATGTCTCTCTGTCTGCTCTTAGCCGTCGTTTTTTATACATTGTGAATCTTGATACCCCAACGGAAGGGCACCGCAAGATATCCCGGCAGAGCAAATGGGACATAGGGACCGTGCAGTGGAACCCCCACGAGAGCTATGCTCACTTTTTTGCTGCTTCTGTAAGTTTAACACGCTACAGCCGGCACTGGCTGAGCTGCACACACACTACACGGCCTGTGCACTTGCTAAGGAAGGGGGGAGCACACACGGTACACGTCCTGTGCACTTGCTAAGGAAGGGGGGAGCACACACAATACATGGCCTGTGCGCTTGCTAAGGAAGGGGGGAGCACACACAATAAACGGCCTGTGCACTTGCTAAGGAAGGGGGGAGCACACACAATACACGGCCTGTGCACTTGCTAAGGAAGGGGGGAGCACACACAATACACGGCCTGTGCACTTGCTAAGGAAGGGGGGAGCACACACAATACACGGCCTGTGCACTTGCTAAGGAAGGGGGGAGCACACACAGTACACGTCCTGTGCACTTGCTAAGGAAGGGGGGAGCACACACAATACATGGCCTGTGCACTTGCTGAGGAAGGGGGGAGCACACACAGTACACGTCATTCTAGCTGGCTGAGGTGGGCACACATAGTACACGGCGTTCTAGCTGGCTGAGGTGGGCACACACAGTACACGGCGTTCTAGCTGGCTGAAGTGGGCACACACAGTACACGTCATTCTAGCTGACTGAGGTGGGCACACACAGTACACGTCATTCTAGCTGGCTGAGGTGGGCACACACAGTACACGGCGTTCTAGCTGGCTGAAGTGGGCACACACAGTACACGTCGTTCTAGCTGTCTGCGGTGGGCACACACAGTACACGTTGTTCTTGATGGCTGAGGTGGGCACAGAATGCACATTGTAACGGCACCCCCAGGCATAAAAGGGGTTCACAGCCGTTTAGTAGATCTTCCCCTTCCAGAGACACAGGCACAGCTACTGTAGACACCAATCCACTAAACCGGAGAAGCATATGAATGCTCTCAACCATACGAATGCTGTAAACAGCCGAGTAGGAAAAACCATACGAATAGGTTTACACTCCTAGCAGTCAAACTGGAACAGCATACAATAAATCCCCCCAAGAACGAGACAAGGCTCCGTTTTGAGGGTCAAGCAGGAACAGACAGAGCTGTGGGTTTATTGTTCTTATACAGGGAGTGCAGAATTATTAGGCAAGTTGTATTTTTGAGGATTAATTTTATTATTGAACAACAACCATGTTCTCAATGAACCCAAAAAACCCATTAATATCAAAGCTGAATATTTTTGGAAGTAGTTTTTAGTTTGTTTTTAGTTATAGCTATTTTAGGGGGATATCTGTGTGTGCAGGTGACTATTACTGTGCATAATTATTAGGCAACTTAACAAAAAACAAATATATACCCATTTCAATTATTTATTTTTACCAGTGAAACCAATATAACATCTCAACATTCACAAATATACATTTCTGACATTCAAAAACATAACAAAAACAAATCAGTGACCAATATAGCCACCTTTCTTTGCAAGGACACTCAAAAGCCTGCCATCCATGGATTCTGTCAGTGTTTTGATCTGTTCACCATCAACATTGCGTGCAGCAGCAACCACAGCCTCCCAGACACTGTTCAGAGAGGTGTACTGTTTTCCCTCCTTGTAAATCTCACATTTGATGATGGACCACAGGTTCTCAATGGGGTTCAGATCAGGTGAACAAGGAGGCCATGTCATTAGATTTTCTTCTTTTATACCCTTTCTTGCCAGCCACGCTGTGGAGTACTTGGACACGTGTGATGGAGCATTGTCCTGCATGAAAATCATGTTTTTCTTGAAGGATGCAGACTTCTTCCTGTACCACTGCTTGAAGAAGGTGTCTTCCAGAAACTGGGAGTTGAGCTTGACTCCATCCTCAACCCGAAAAGGCCCCATAAGCTCATCTTTGATGATACCAGCCCAAACCAGTACTCCACCTCCACCTTGCTGGCGTCTGAGTCGGACTGGAGCTCTCTGCCCTTTACCAATCCATCCATCTGGCCCATCAAGACTCACTCTCATTTCATCAGTCCATAAAACCTTAGAAAAATCAGTCTTGAGATATTTCTTGGCCCTGTCTTGACGTTTCAGCTTGTGTGTCTTGTTCAGTGGTGGTCGTTGTGGCGAAACCAACCTCGCCACTGGGCCCTGGAGAAGCCTGTTTGCTAGCCTCCTACCTACTGACTATGGCCCCTGGGTTATTTGGGGCATATTGTACTGTATATTGCTGCTACTGGCCCTTTTAACAGCATCTATGGACATATTGGGACTTTTGGGACTACTGTCCCTTTAAGATTGTGAAGCATATTCAAGTGTAATGCCTGTAATATTATATATGTATTTATAGATGTGTTAAGTTTATCCTGGGTGATTTGTATGCAGCATTCTGATTGTTCGGTAGAATCACTCCATTCAGTATATTGAGTGAAACTACCGAACAACCAGACCACCCAGGAATGAGTGTGCCTCCAATTACCGTTTGCAACAATGTTGCAAACAGGTAATTGGCAATCAGTGCAGTGTGGTCTTTGTCCTCTGGGTGGCCGCCATTCGGGAAACAAACACGTGGCGGCGGCCATCTTAAACTACCGAACAGCGGTGTTTTGCCGTCGAGTGTCTGGAACTAAAATCGGACACTTGACTAGGCAAACACCGCTGAGACCTCCATACTTCCAGAAATTCGTATGGAAACTACCGAATGACCCGCCGTTCGGTAGAAAGAACCCCATAAACAAGGGAATTCATTCAAACCCTCTCCAGGCTCTATAACACAGGTGTAACGGACCGTTTCACTTACAAGAGGATAAAACCCAGTTTAGGCGATAATCCCCTTTCCAGATGCACAGGCAGCTACTGCAAACACCATTCTCCCGACTGGAACCACACGAACACTGGAACAGCTGAACAAGAAAAGCAGACATCGGCTTACACTCTTGGCAGTCAGCTTACAATCCCATTCCCCCAAAGACCGAGACGACACATCGCTTTGAGGGTTAAGCAAGAACTCTAGACTGGGACACCCAGTCTGGCTTTTATTTCCAACTCACACATACAGGCCACACCCAGGGGGAGGCATAAAAGAACCAATGACATAGATGTTACCTCCCACACATCCCCTCCCCTTAGTGTGACACATAATCCCATTATGCATACAGAGTAAAATATACTTTTACACAACTTTCATAACTTTAAAACCATACATCACATTCACATAAAAATACATATCCACAATCAATCCATTCAGGGGAACAACATATTAAAAAATGGCATGGATCCGACCAGGGGTTTAAAAGTTACTAAAAGTATCTTTTGGGCCTTGGCTTGCAGCATGGCACAATCTGGCCCAAACAGAAGTAAAACATCCCCCACAATGCATCCCGGCTTCCTCCCTTCTGCCCTGGAGATAATTGGAGAAGTAATCCAATTATCTAGGACTAGAGTCAGACTCCATTAACCACATGGTTGCAAAAAGACAGTAAAAGACATAAAATTACATACTGATACATTTAACACATAAAACACACATTTCTACATATCCCCAGTTTAACTGAACACAGAAATACCTACATAATATTTAAGACAGTATTACTGTGATATGTTACAAAGTCTTAAAGGGACATTAGTCCCAAAAGTCCCAATATGTCCATCGCTGATTTTAAAGGGCCAGTAGCAGCAATATAAATTAGTACATGCCCAAATATAGTCTTTAAAATGCAATATGTCCAGGGGCCATAGTCAGCGGGCAGGAGGCTAGCAGCCAGGCCTCTCCAGTTCACAGTGGCGAAGCTGGTTTCGCCACATTTCTCCCCTTTGCCAATTAGACTAACAGGGTACCTGACTTTCTGCCGGTCAGTGCCCTGGTTAGTCCAGCAACCCACCCACAAAACAGAAATAACAGAGCAGCCCACCCACACTAACCGGTTACTACATCTGGGTGAGGAAGGATTTTGTCCAAGTTCTGGTGTTCCACCCCTGCTGGGTGGGAGACGGGTAGGCTGCCTTGGGGGGTTGCTGAGGGGGCAGAGACCAGCGGTACTCTGTCCTGTTGCCAGCACTACCACGGGAGTAGTCTGGTGGGCGTCTGGTTGCTGGAGACTGGCTGTCTCCCCTTTAGGTGCGCAGCTCGACTGCCGGAGGGGGAGACCGACCGTCTCCCCTTTGGATCCATCACACTGAGGCTGGGGAACAGGACCGACCGTCCCTATCCCTTGTGCTGTAAGTGCAGAGACTACGGTCCCATCTGCACAGTTGTGGGGCTTAACGTCTCCCCTTGGTGAGTTAGGCTGCCGCTGGAGAGAGGGTGTAACAAGCTCCTCTCTCTGGACGGTAAACTGCCGCTGGGGAGGGGGGTTAGCAGGCTCCTCTCCCTGCCACTCTCTCTGCTGGTGGAAAGGGGGACCAGCTGTCTCCCCTTTCATTCTCTTGTCCGGCTGCTGGGGTGCGAGACTGATTGTCTCTGCTCCCTGCAGGACACACTGCCGCTGGGGAGGATGGACGACACCATCAGCTCCCTGGGGCACACACTGCCGCTGGGGAGGGAGGACGCTGCTCTCCTCTCCCTTCGCTTCACACTGCCGTCTTGGCATCTCACTTTGCTGCTGGGGGGCAGGAACAACAACCTCTGCCCCCTGTAACTCAGCCTGCCGCTGGGGAGGAAGGACTGCACCTTCGGCTCCCTTGGACACACACGGCTGCTGGGGAGGATGGACGACACCATCAGCTCCCTGGGGCACACATTGCCGCTGGGGAGGGAGGACGCTGCTCTCCTCTCCCTTCCCTTCACACTGCCTTCGTGGCATATCACTTTGCTGCTGGGGGGCAGGAACAACAACCTCTGCCCCCTGTAACTCAGCCTGCCGCTGGGGAGGAAGGACTGCACCTTCGGCTCCTTTGGACACACACGGCTGCTGGGGAGGATGGACGACACCATCAGCTCCCTGGGGCACACATTGCCGCTGGGGAGGGAGGACGCTGCTCTCCTCTCCCTTCACTTCACACTGCCTTCTTGGCACATCACTTTGCTGCTGGGGGGCAGGAACAACAACCTCTGCCCCCTGTAACACCGCCTGCCGCTGGGGAGGAAGGACTGCACCTTCGGCTCCCTGGGTTACACACTGCCGCTGGGGAGGAAGGACGACACCTTCATCTCCCTGGGGTTGCTCACAGGACCAATCTATGAGGACCCCTACTTCGGGTTCTTCCTGCCGCCTTGGGGGGGGGCGGCTAACCTCCTCGGATGCAGCCTCTACTCTGCTGCTGTACCACTCTTCCTGCTCATCATACTCTTCGTCCATCTTTGAGTTTTGCTCAGCCATGACCTGGTTCCAGATCCCCTGGAATGTGTCCATGGATATATAACCCCCATACTGGGCCACTTGCTGCCTCACCTTGGCCATAAAATCATCTTCAGCGTCAGAGCCTTCCATACTTGTCTGCTCCAAGTCGCTGGATACCTCTGCTGCCAGGGGCGCTGCACGAATGCTAACGTTGCCCTCAATTTGTAACTCCAAGGAATTGGTGTTCTGTAGCTGTCCTTCTGGCTGTAGGAACGATCCCGCAGCTTGTTGGTTTCTCTGCGTCGTTCGCAGCATGAGGTACGCCTGTACATCGTTGTAGACCCGGTCTGCCATCTGCTCCGCTCGGGCTGGTGAGAATAGAGCCATCCTGCTCCTATATTCCCTGGCAAACTCGGATTCCTCCTCCTCCCTCGGAGGTGCTGCAGCAGCTGCGACTCTGTCTCCTTCCATTTTCCTGATTTCCTTTGTAGATAGGGTCGCTGTACGGATACTAGCGTTGCCCTCAATTTGTAATCCAGAAATGGTGTTGTCTGTAGCTGTCCCTCTGGTTGTAGGAACGATCCCGCCGCTTGCCACCAATTGTAACGGACCGTTTCACTTACAAGAGGATAAAACCCAGTTTAGGCGATAATCCCCTTTCCAGATGCACAGGCAGCTACTGCAAACACCATTCTCCCGACTGGAACCACACGAACACTGGAACAGCTGAACAAGAAAAGCAGACATCGGCTTACACTCTTGGCAGTCAGCTTACAATCCCATTCCCCCAAAGACCGAGACGACACATCGCTTTGAGGGTTAAGCAAGAACTCTAGACTGGGACACCCAGTCTGGCTTTTATTTCCAACTCACACATACAGGCCACACCCAGGGGGAGGCATAAAAGAACCAATGACATAGATGTTACCTCCCACACATCCCCTCCCCTTAGTGTGACACATAATCCCATTATGCATACAGAGTAAAATATACTTTTACACAACTTTCATAACTTTAAAACCATACATCACATTCACATAAAAATACATATCCACAATCAATCCATTCAGGGGAACAACATATTAAAAAATGGCATGGATCCGACCAGGGGTTTAAAAGTTACTAAAAGTATCTTTTGGGCCTTGGCTTGCAGCATGGCACAATCTGGCCCAAACAGAAGTAAAACATCCCCCACAATGCATCCCGGCTTCCTCCCTTCTGCCCTGGAGATAATTGGAGAAGTAATCCAATTATCTAGGACTAGAGTCAGACTCCATTAACCACATGGTTGCAAAAAGACAGTAAAAGACATAAAATTACATACTGATACATTTAACACATAAAACACACATTTCTACATATCCCCAGTTTAACTGAACACAGAAATACCTACATAATATTTAAGACAGTATTACTGTGATATGTTACAAAGTCTTAAAGGGACATTAGTCCCAAAAGTCCCAATATGTCCATCGCTGATTTTAAAGGGCCAGTAGCAGCAATATAAATTAGTACATGCCCAAATATAGTCTTTAAAATGCAATATGTCCAGGGGCCATAGTCAGCGGGCAGGAGGCTAGCAGCCAGGCCTCTCCAGTTCACAGTGGCGAAGCTGGTTTCGCCACAACAGGCAATTCGCCTGTTTTCATTCCCTTGTTTGTGACCGACCGCAGGGCCAAAATGCATGGAACTGTTTTCGGATACTTTACCCATGCGGTCGGTCAAATCTTTGGAACCTCATATCTCCCGAACCATTCATCCGAATGACTTGAATTTTGGATATGTTGTCCCCCTGAATAAGGGCTATCCAGCGATGCTGGATTTAAAGGTGTACCCCCTGTTTTTGGGGTACATCCAGAACTTGGCTGGAAAAGTGTACCGGATAATTGGGTTTAATGTTATCTGAGGGGAGGGGATGTGTGGGCTGAACCATGTATGTGATTGGTTATTTTATGCCTCCCCCTGGGTGTGGCCTGTATGTGGATTATTGTAATAAAAGCCAGGCTGGATGAGCCAGTCGAGAGTTCCTGTTTTACCCTCAAAGTGATGTGTCGTCTCATTATTGGGGGGAAGGATTTATTGTATGCTGTTCCAGTTGACTGCTAGGAGTACAAGCCTATTCGTATGGTTCCTATTCAATGGTCTACAGCATTCATATGCTTGGGAGAATTTAAAGGTTTCTCGGATTCGGTGATTGTGGTGTCTGCCAGAGTGCTTGGAGTCCTCAGGAAGCACTAGGAGCATCCATTAACGGAGGTACTCAGTCGGGGTGCCAGGTGATCCGTTACAGTCGTCTTTCATCCTTTCTTACCTTGGCCATGTCTCTGAGTATTGCACACCTTGTGCTTTCGGGCACTCCAGTGATGTTGCAGCTCTGAAATATGGCCAAACTGGTGGCAAGTGGCATCTTGGCAGCTGCACGCTTGACTTTTCTCAGTTCATGGGCAGTTATTTTGCGCCTTGGTTTCTCCACACGCTTCTTGCGACCCTGTTGACTATTTTGAATGAAACGCTTGATTGTTCGATGATCACGCTTCATAAGCTTTGCAATTTTAAGAGTGCTGCATCCCTCTGCAAGATATCTCACTATTTTTAACTTTTCTGAGCCTGTCAAGTCCTTCTTTTGACCCATTTTGCCAAAGGAAAGGAGGTTGCCTAATAATTATGCACACCTGATATAGGGTGTTGATGTCATTAGACCACACCCCTTCTCATTACAGAGATGCACATCACCTAATATGCTTAATTGGTAGTAGGCTTTCGAGCCTATACAGCTTGGAGTAAGACAACATGCATAAAGAGGATGATGTGGTTAAAATACTAATTTGCCTAATAATTCTGCACGCAGTGTATACACATTAGTACCACCCACCAGGTTTTGGAAAACAACCAATAAACACGTACAATACACTCAGACACTCCCACACAAAATCCTCCCCTCTGCCTGTGATACAATTACCTTACACAATGGGTAATGTAATTATAACAGGCAGAGAAATACAATTTTTCCACATTATTCATAACTTTAAAAGTATGCATCACATTCACATAAAACATTTTCAGAATCAGCATACTCCAATTACGAACAGATGTCATAATCATCCCCATTGGTTCGAAAGATAGATCGAAGTCCTTTGTGACCAAAGGAAGCATGGCTTTTCTGCCCAAAACCAGTTCCACAGAGTCTTCTATCCTGGAGATAATTGGGAAGTAATCCAATTATCTCCAAGGACAGAGGCAAAACTCCATTAAGCACATGGCAGTAAAAAGACAGTAAAATACACAAGGTTATATTTATTACATAAAATACAGACATGCAACATATCCCCAGATAGCTTAGATCTGAGCACACCTTATTACTGAATGGCGCTCAGACGACACACATACAGTTCAATTGCCATGGAGCTAAAGTCTTTTATTACACGAATAGGCTCCATGGCAAAGCTATCTGGGTTAAATGAGTTAATTCAGTAAATCCTAGAATCTACCGAACGCCAGAGCACAAATACATGAATAGACCTTTCTGCATAGGAAAATAAAGTATTTAAATGCCGGTCCATAGTCAAAAGGCAGCAGGCAGACAACCAGGCTCCTCCAATGCACAGTGGCGAGATTGGTGTCGTCACACACATTATCTCTTGTGTGTTGCAGAGTAACCAGCGTGTGGACCTATACCAGTGGAAGGATGGCAGCGGGGACATTGGCACCTCCCTACAGGGACACACACGAGTTATCAGGTTTACTGGATCTACTGTTTCTGCAGTAAATGAGTTTAAGATTTTAGCAGTAAAAATTCTCTAAGTTGCTGTCACTGGTCGGTTCCTTTTATACAAAATGCCGCTCTCTCACTTTTTTACTCAGGGGGCTGATGATGCAATGTGAAGTAAGAGGTTTACTGCTTTGTAAGAGAGACCCTATCCGCTGCCTCTTTGTATCTTTCACTGTTGTTGATACTTGTTTCTGTTGGTTGGCCCCTCGTTCAAACTAGTCGCCAAATGGTAATTGTAATCTGAGCAAAGCAGTTATAGTTAAACATTTAAAACACAAGCTATTGCAAACCATTGCTTTTATTTAGTGAGATGTTTACAGAGTTTCCAGTGGACTAAACTAGTAACGGGCTTCTGTACTCTTTTCTCTTGCAGTGATCTTGACTGGTCAGCGTTTGAGCCAGACGTGTTGGTCACTAGCTCCATTGATACCTACATATACATCTGGGACATCAAGTAAGGACAGAGTGTTATCAGGACTAACGTGGATATGGTAGTGATATAATCCTGGATAACTGCGAAAAGGGTAGTGAGATAACTGATGGAAGGCTAGTAAAATAATCCGGGATAACTGGGGAAGGGTAGTGAGATAATCCGGGATAACTGGGGAAGGGTAGTAAAATAATTCAGGATAACTGGGGAAGGGTAGTGAGATAATCCGGGATAACTGGGGAAGGGTAGTGAGATAATCCGGGATAACTGGGGAAGGGTAGTGAGATAATCTGGGATAACTGGGGAAGGGTAGTGAGATAATCTGGGATAACTGGGGAAGGGTAGTGAGATAATCTGGGATAACTGGGGAAGGGTAGTGAGATAATCCGGGATAACTGGGGAAGGGTAGTGAGATAATCCGGGATAACTGGGGAAGGGTAGTGAGATAATCCGGGATAACTGGGGAAGGGTAGTGAGATAATCCGGGATAACTGGGGAAGGGTAGTGAGATAATCCGGGATAACTGGGGAAGGGTAGTGAGATAATCCGGGATAACTGGGGAAGGGTAGTGAGATAATCCGGGATAACTGGGGAAGGGTAGTGAGATAATCCGGGATAACTGGGGAAGGGTAGTGAGATAATCCGGGATAACTGGGGCCACAGAAAGCACGCCAAGCCGCCATTGTCCCTACCACCTCAGGGACCCCCAGAATGGTAACCGCCTCCGCTTGTGGGGTCTCTGGGTGGAACCAGGCAAGGGAAATGTCTCCTTTCGGGGCACAAACGCTCCCCCTGGCCAATGTTTGTGTGTATGAACGGCGGCCACTTAGGGAAGCACTAAATTACTTCCCTTGCAGTTTCACACTTATGTTGCAAGTTGCCAACATTCTAATTGATTGGTGTGAACACTCCGAGGGGCACTGGGGAAGTACTCGTTCGGGAAACGAACAAGTCTAGAAGCAATCCACAAATGCTCCCCCTGGACGGTGTTCGCCACCCAGGGTCGGCGTGCACCAAGGCTTCCCTTGCGGTTTGCGGTTTTCACACCTCATTAGCGAGGTTCGAACGTTCTAACTAAAACATTCTAAATGGGATCTTGGGCTGGTCCCCGTTTGGGAGACGAACGAAAACCCGTTCGTATGAGCTCTCCTGAACAGAGAGCAGGTAAAACATACACAGATTCACAAATACATGGGGGAAATACAGGCAATCACATAAAGACAATTCATGGACGGGCAACGGTCCCGCCACACTGACCAATTCACTAATGCCAGAAACAAATCATCATTGTGCAGCAAGAGTAACCGGACACCAAAGCCTGCTCTGCATGATCACACTGATCAGTCTGCCTGTCTTCTCGCCCTGTGAGGATGTTACCAGGTGAAGAGATCTTCCAACTGCACATGTGTAAATCCCTGGGCACTCCCAATACACTTTTCCAGCATTCCTAGGGATAGGACACTGGTTAGTTAGATCAGTGTCCCCCCTGGGGTGGGTGTGGAAAGCAAAGAAAGAAGCAGTTAAATATGAAGAAAAAAAATCACATTACCTGCTTTTTTACATCCTGCAGAGTGAGGTAACTGTCTCATGCAAAGCTAAAGATTTATGTGATCAATGTGATGCCTGTCCCTCACACCTTATCCACATAAGATTAAAACAGATTAAGATGTATATCTCGCGTGTTCTTGGCAGGGCTGCTAATCTCTCACTATGCATTTTTCCAACAAAATAAAACTTGTTACATTTTAACATCCAATAAATCTTTTCATTTTTTTCAGAGACACAAGAAAACCATCAGTGTCACTGTCTGCAGTCGGTGCGTTTCCTATCAACTCCTGTTACTCTGTAGTGGATCTATATGATTATAATCTATTTCATATATTTTATTTATAATATGTCTTTAACACTTCTCTAGCAGACTTTGTTTTGTTAACTTGCGTAGCTCTCCTTTTTATGAGCTTCCTAATGTCCATTAAACCTCATTGTTTCTTTTACACAGCTGGGGCTTCACAGGTGAAGTGGAACAAAAAGAACCCCAATTGCATAGCATCAAGCCATGATGGGGACGTGAGGATTTGGGACAGAAGGGTGAGTAAGGTTTCTCTATGCTGGCTGTGGCTTTGTGTCATGAAATAAATCTAGGAATCAGCCAGGGCGGGGAATAGACTACTACAGGTCCTTAAATGTTATATCGCAATAAATTGCCCCTTCAAACCAGAGCCCTGTAAAGTATCTCCTGGTCCCGATGTGAAATGGCTGACTTGTATGGGTGCATTAAATGAAGGGAACTGTGATTGAGCAATAATAAAATGTCAGAATGACTGTGTTCCATATGGTGCAGTGTCACCCAACTATTTAAAGGCTTCCAGATGGCCCAGCTGCCAATCAACCGAGATAGTGTTTCTATTGCAGAAAGCCAGCACGGCCGTAGAATACATTGCTGCCCACCTTTATAAGATCCATGGTCTGGACTGGCATCCAGACAACGAATACATCTTAGCAACTTCCAGCCAGGACAACTCCGTCAAGGTAAGTAGTAGACGTGGGAAATACTTCTTTTGAGTATGCGCCACGCATTCATGTTGCTGTGATTTCGTGATTGTCGGGTAGCTCCGTTGGTGTTATAAGACGAAAATGAAGGTGTTCTCGTTGCATCTGTTTCAGGGATGAGGTTTATTTACCAGCAAACTGATCAATGTGGGGACACTTACTCACTAACGCGCTAACTATACTGTGCAAATAGAATAAATGTATAACAAACGTTTTGGGGTAATCCCTTTGTCAAAGCTTGGTGAGGGACATGATGCAATGACAAAGGGATTACCCCGAAACTTTTGTTATTGTCCTCCAAATAAATGTCAGTAGCACCTTGGTTAGCAACTATTTGCGCAGCCTCTATTTGTACTGTGGATTTCCACTGCCTGAGCTACAGTGAGGGGCTTTATGCTGAATAGTGAGTACTATCTTTTGTTTTGAAGTTCTATGTATTTTTTTCTGGAAAAAATTTTTGCGCTATACTGTGTGTGTTGTTGTGCGCGAGCTATACTGTGTGTTTGTATATGAAGAGATTCTGTATTACTGTAAGTATGTGTGCTATAATGTATTCTGTATCATTTAGTTCTGGGACACACGACATCCCCGCAAATGTCTCAGCGTTTTGGCTTGTCAGGTGCCAGTCTGGAAAGCACGTTACACGGTAGGAAAATAATCTCAGCCTCCTAATACAGTACACTCTGGATAGCTGGATACGATCTCACCTAAACTGCTATCACTACTATGTCCTCCTGGGATCTGCTCTATAGAACTGAACACAATACTCTAGGTGAGATCTTACCGGGGATCTATAAAGTACTATCACTACCTCTCTATGTCCTCCTGGGATCTGCTCTATAGAACTGAACACAATACTCTAGGTGAGATCTTACCGGGGATCTATAAAGTACTATCACTACCTCTCTATGTCCTGGGATCTGCTCTATAGAACTGAACACAATACTCTAGGTGAGTTCTTACCGTGGATCTATAAAGTACTATCACTACCTCTCTATGTCCTCCTGGGATCTGCTCTATAGAACTGAACACAATACTCTAGGTGAGATCTTACCGGGGATCTATAAAGTACTATCACTACCTCTCTATGTCCTCCTGGGATCTGCTCTATAGAACTGAACACAATACTCTAGGTGAGATCTTACCGGGGATCTATAAAGTACTATCACTACCTCTCTATGTCCTCCTGGGATCTGCTCTATAGAACTGAACACAATACTCTAGGTGAGATCTTACCAGGGATCTATAAAGTACTATCACTACCTCTCTATGTCCTCCTGGGATCTGCTCTATAGAACTGAACACAATACTCTGGGTGAGATCTTACCAGGGATCTATAAAGTACTATCACTACCTCTCTATGTCCTCCTGGGATCTGCTCTATAGAACTGAACACAATACTCTGGGTGAGATCTTACCGGGATCTATAAAGTACTACCACTACCTCTCTATGTCCTCCTGGGCTCTGCTCTATAGAACTGAACACAATACTCTAGGTGAGATCTTACCAGGGATCTATAAAGTACTATCACTACCTCTCTATGTCCTCCCAGGATCTGCTCTGTAGAACTGAACACAATACTCTAGGTGAGATCTTACCAGGGATCCCTACCATGCTATCACTACCTCTCTATGGAGCTCTGTTTCTAGTTGACTAATTTTTATGTGGTGGGTCTCTGACCATTGTTGACAAAATTGTAATGTCTGGTTCATATGTAATTTTATCTTATTTACACTAAGCCCTTTAACAATGGCCTGGTTACGGTGATGGTTCCTCAGTTGCGTAGAGAGAACAGCCTGCTTCTCTGGAACGTGTATGACCTCCATTCTCCTGTCCATATCTTCGTTGGGCATGACGACGTGGTCCTCGAGTTTCAGTGGCGGAAACAAAAGGAAGGTTTGTTTACTGCCCAATTTGCAGCCGCAATTTCCTCACTGCTAGAAAAATTAGAATAAAAATTGGAAAAGGACAGAAAGAAAGATAACCTAAAGAAAGTGTGGAGGCAATTTCCATTATAACAAATTACATTTTGGATTTATTTGAGTGTGGAAATTAAACAAAATAAATAAATAAATAAAACCATCTACTTGTCCAAGGGGCTAAAGCGGTAGCCTTATATTTGTCTTCTTGTCTTGTATTGACACAAGTAATTGTGTCCCCTGCCTAGAGCTCTAAGCATAATGTGTTAGCATCTACCCAATTCCCCCACTAGGATATGTGTGTAATGTGTGGTGCTGTGTATTTTCCCTCTCTTGCTTATCATTCTGCGGGGAGGGGGGCAATGGATTTCCAGTGGGGTGGGGGGGGGGGGCTATTTTCTGCACTTCTGGTTTATGCAGACCCCAGTAATCACTCCTTCCAGTCCAGGTGCTCAGTGAGTCAGGCTTCTCTATCTGTGTGTGTAGATAGTTCCTGCCTTTGATTACAGTTTCTATAGATAATTCCTGTGTGTGTAGATAGTTCCTGCCTTTGATTACAGTTTCTATAGATAATTCCTGTGTGTGTAGATAGTTCCTGCCTTTGATTACAGTTTCTATAGATAATTCATGTCTTTATTTCCAGGCCTGAAGGATTATCAGTTGATCACGTGGTCTCGGGATCAGACTTTGCGCATGTGGCGGGTGGATGCCCAGTTGCAGAGGGTAAGATATCTCTGGGTGAAAAGTCTTGAACTGGAGTACTTGAGTGAGATCCATCAGTTGAGACTCTGTTTATGGAGGTAGTGGATGAATAATCGTGAATATCTTATAATATCCCATCATCCTTCAGTCATTGTTAGAGGACTGTTTTTCAGACATTGGGCTGCTTGACTGGCACCATGGCTATTAGTGAGCTCTGCTTATAACACCTGACTCCTTTTATCTGTGGCGGCCTTCACTATCCCTTCCTGCAACCTGAGCTCACCAAAGGAGGCCAATATATGGTGATTAGTTTCCTTTTAACTGATGAGATTGTGCTCCTATATTATAGCTGGTTTAGAACCATTTTTGTTAATTGTGAGTTTAGTTTTGTCAGAACAGTTTGATTCTGTAAGGCAATGACTAGAATTCAATAACTTGTAGAACTGGAGTTTGGGGGGTACCCTGTTCCGTTGCCTTCTCTTTAGCTGGTACCCGTTTACCCATACAATAAATATAGGATTAACTCAGCTGGTCTGTTGTGTAGTACATTCATTGTCAGGACCCTTATATTCCCTGCTAGCTTTGTGCTAATGATATTGTGGACCCAGTGGACGATCTAATGGATGGATTGTCCTTGATGCCTGAACAAGAAAAGTCACTGCAACCACAGGAGCAAATGTCAGGCCCGTCAGAAGACGATGGTGGTGAGTTATATTATCTGTGTGTGTCTGCCACGCTGTATGTCACAATTTTCCATGGTGAGTTATGTTATCAGTGTGTGTCTGCCACGCTGTATGTCACAATTTTCCCTGGTGAGTTATGTTATCAGTGTGTGTCTGCCACGCTGTATGTCACAATTTTCCATGGTGAGTTATGTTATCAGTGTGTGTCTGCCATGCTGTATGTCACAATTTTCCATAGTGAGTTATGTTATCAGTGTGTGTCTGCCATGCTGTATGTCACAATTTTCCATGGTGAGTTATGTTATTATCTGTGTGTCTGCCATGGTGAGCTGTTATTATGTGTGTGTCTGCCATGCTGTATGTTACAGTTTTCCATGGTGAGTTATGTTATTATCAGTCTGTGTCTGCCACGCTGTATGTCACAATTTTCCATGGTGAGTTATGTTATTATCAGTGTGTGTCTGCCATGCTGAATGTCACAATTTTCCATGGTGAGTTATGTTATTATCAGTGTGTGTCTGCCATGCTGTATGTCACAATTTTCCATGGTGAGTTATGTTATTATCTGTGTGTCTGCCATGCTGTATGTCACAATTTTCCCTGGTGAGTTATGTTATTATCAGTGTGTGTCTGCCACGCTGTATGTCACAATTTTCCATGGTGAGTTATGTTATTATGTGTGTGTCTGCCACGCTGTATGTCACAATTTTCCAAGGTGAGTTATGTTATCAGTGTGTGTCTGCCATGCTGTATGTTACAGTTTTCCATGGTGAGTTATGTTATTATCAGTGTGTGTCTGCCATGCTGTATGTCACAATTTTCCATGGTGAGTTATGTTATTATCAGTGTGTGTCTGCCATGCTGTATGTCACAATTTTCCATGGTGAGTTATGTTATTATCAGTGTGTGTCTGCCATGCTGTATGTTACAGTTTTCCATGGTGAGTCTTTGCCACTTTTTATAATTCATTGGTTAATGTGTTTTTTCAGTGGCCTTTAACGAGGAGGCTCCATCAATACCATTGACCATGGGAAAAGCTGAGCAACCTGGTCTCCCTCAGACCCTACAGCAGGAGTTTTCATTAATCAATGTCCAAATCCGTAACGTTAATGTTGAGGTGAGTGAGAAAACGTCCCCATAGAGCCCTGCTTTCTTGTAATTTGTACTGGACGTGCCCGGCTCGGCGTGCCCTGCACGGTTACTGCATGGCGGCTTTTTAGTGGCCCTGATCTGATACCATGCACTGGTCTTTCTGCCAGGCTGCCTTTTCCTCTTGCAGGTTTTGCTCTCCTAGTACAATGTATTCACTGCCCTGGTGTCCTGACAGATGGATGCTATGAACCGGAGTTGCACGGTGTCTGTACACTGCGGAAATCACAGGGTGCGAATGCTGGTTATGTTCCCTGTTCAGTATCCCAACAACGCAGCCCCGTCCTTCCAGTTTATTACTCCCACGTCCATCACCTCAGCCATGAAAGCCAAAGTGCTGAAGGTAAGGAGCCAGGATGCATGTTTTAATACCCGAAGCATTTAGGGAGAGCACTTACTGACCTTTTAGCTTACCGCCCTCTCAGATCCTGAAGGACACGTCTCTGCAGAAAGTGAAGAGGAATCAGAGCTGCCTGGAGCCCTGTCTGCGTCAGCTGGTGTCCTGTCTGGAGGGCTTTGTGGTAAGAATAGGTCCTGGCGAAGGGGGAATGGTTACCCAACATTCAAAGTGCTTCCCTGCTGTAATATCAAATGATCAAACTTAATAAAAACCTGGTGCACTCACAGTCTGGTTTACTATGGATGTCCTTACCCTCACAAGGCCTCTCTTTATGAAACAGAACCAAGAGACCAGTCCTTCAAGCAACCCGTACACCTTGCAGGGCACAGTCACCCCACCAATGCCCACCTTTGCCCGAGCCACAAATGCCTACGGTTCCTACCAGGATGCTAATATCCCATTCCCTCGGACCTCGGGAGCCCGTTTCTGCGGTGCTGGTAAGTTTTGTACAACCCGCACAGCCGCTGTTTATATCACACAGGTGTGTGCGAGACATGTGCTATTTACTCTGACAGTCACCATGTACTGTGTATGGGAGTTGGTGTTGACTGGTGTATGTTTATGGCATGACGTTTCACTTTGTTGTCTGTGTTCTCAGGATACCTTGTTTACTTTACACGGCCCATGACAATGCACCGAGCTGTGTCACCCACCGAACCAACACCAAGGTAAGTCACATCTGGTTCTTTAATGGTCGGAATGAGTTTAGAACGTGCCATCTTCATCTCTATGTCCTATTCAATAATTTTCTAGTGTTTATTTTTCAATGCACCCTCATAATTGCGTTTCTCCAGCAAATCAGCCAACACTATGGTAAAAGACGCTTTGTAAATTCATATATAATCACCACCAAGAGGCAGACTGCTCTTTTACCCCACAATGTTCCTATACAGATATTAACCCTTGCATTGTCTGAGTGTTGTTGACCATGTTATGGGGCAGTATAGTATATAGTAAATGGTAAAAGCTGAATTATGTTAAATATATATTCTATACTGTTTGCCTCTTAAAAATATTCAATAAAGTATCCAAAATGTATATACAAATTGGACTTTTTAAAAAATCTTATTCTCTCCTTAGTGCAATGCACTTGTTTTGATTTTATTTAAGTATAATTGAAGGGACACCTCAAGCTGGATTTAAGCTCTCATTTATTTAGAGAATGCATTAACCACTCCTTGGCTAAGATCATCAAAATGACTTTTTCATAGGAAAGCATTGAGAGGCTTTTGCGCATGCGCAGCATGTATTGAATAAATGCATCTCTATGAGGAATGTTGAGCACCCCATGTAAAGTATGAACGGTCAACGATGCACACTGTGCAGCACTGGCCCCGGAAGCACCTCTAGTAGCAATCTTAGTGACTGCCATTAGAGGTGTTGCTAGGCAGAGGTGTTCCTTTTCTCTGAAAAGGCAGTGTTTACATTAAAAAGCCTGCAGGAACAGGCGGTAGAGACTAGAACAACCACATGAAGCTGTAGTGGTTTTAGTGACTATAGTGTCCCTTTAAGGACAATTTACGCAGCCAGGCAGTGCCCAGTGACAGCATAGACCACTGTGCTGTAAAAGTAGCAGCAGGGGTTAAATCCCCTCTTGTCAGCTGGAGCCAGAATTAGTGGCCTCAGACTGGACTAGGATCTGTTAGCGCTGTAGTAGGGCATTTATATGGATGCAATGGGGCATGCAGTGTGAGAGTCAGCCA